>NC_061480.1:6552098-6877788 GCF_022581195.2 Helicoverpa zea | reverse complement strand
CGAACTATAATCACGACAATTTACGTGATGATATAGCATTGTTGGGACCATATTATTGTCCCTAAGATGGTTGATGGATGTGTAGACTTTAAGAGCACCGGAAAATTGTCTGCATTCGTTTGTAATAAGATGTCAGACCTACGCATACCACCACGTGAAGCAGGGGACACTACACTAGAATTAATGACAATAATACAAATTAATTTACGTTGGTCGCTATATCTATTTGTACTCTGTCAAGTAAAAGATAAAAATTTATTTTACTGAAAATAAAAATACAATTTAATAATGTATGCGTTGTCTTTAACTTACCTTTACAAATATCTTCAATTTTTTTATCAGTTTTTTACAAACTTGTGGTACTATTTTACGTATCAGTTGTTTTGACACTCGAAAAGTGTACGACAAGGAAGCATAAGAATCTCCAGTCAACAAGTACCTCAATGTAATGGCAAGTCTGATATGAGAACTAGTAGCGTTCCATGTATCCTGTTTAACTATGGAAGGTGCGATCATTTGCAATAAAGTTTCAAAATCAGATGATGACATTCGAGTAAAATTTACAAACGATCCGTCAGACTCGGAGACCACTTGGACGTAGTTATGCAGAAACGTTCCAACCCACAAGTCACCCGAAATCGAGTTATTGTGATTGAACAGCCTAAAATTTAGCATATGGTTATCTAAACTCAATATAATTCAACAATAAAACCTCTAGTACCTTTACTAGTTAGAATAAAAAAGAATACAACTGAAACGCGTAATTCAAGTTGAATTTGAGATAATAATTTGAGATAATTTGAGATAATTTCTAAAAAAAAACATTTAAAAATAAAGGTTATTATTAATGTAAATAACCAGCTTATAATCCCACTGTTTGATATTCCACACTTGTTGAAAGGAATTAGAAATAATTTATTAAATAAAGAAATGCATTATATTCACGAGAACGTTTTAAAAATAGTAAAGTAGGAGTACTTTCAGGTTTATGAAGCCGACGTGTCACGTGGGGAATTAAGTATGTTGCATAAATTGACTGATGAACACATTGATCCCGACAAAACAAAAAAGATGAGAGTGAAAAATGCGGCTCAAGTATTAAGTCTGTACCTATCTCTTTTATTCTAACTCTCCCATAACGGGCCTGCTGGAAGAAATTTCTTTTGGGATAACCTGTGCCCTTGTACAATTTTTTCTATTATATATTCTTGTTTGTGTTTTTATGTGTACATAAACTGTTAAATAAATAAATAAGTCGTAGTAGGGCAGTTGCTACCGATAATTGTGCTGCAAGAGGAGATTGTTCCTCAGAATGTCGGTATCTAATACCATTAGTACTATTAATTGACAAATTATTCGATTGCGTCATCTTTTGCGCCGCCATATGGCAAAATAGGGTGAACCATACTATTGTTAGCACCCCCCGATGATTGGCACTCTGATATAAAAATACAGATAATAAGAGGCAATTTCTGCCCATCATGACGTATGCGGGAGTTATATTCTCCCATGCAAAACCCCGCTATATCCATAGAATACAGGTCCTGCTGAATAAATATCTCCGTAGGATAACCGGTGCGTTATTCTACGCGCAGAGTGCCTACCGTGGCGAAATTCCTCAAACGCCTTTCCAAGCGTCACTTCGACCACTTATTGTATCGGCCGCCCGATACGAACCTTCGCGGATGAGTAAGCTCCGTCGACCAAGGCACACCTTAACCCATCCTGACGACCCCATCAGTTCTCCAAGAGAGCCGTAGAGAAACTAGCACTATTAGAAAATACAGATACAAGCGGAAATACCCTCACCGCCGAGGTACGCGTACGCGTAGAATTTCAAACTCCCCCCCCCCCCCCCCCGACCCTTGCTTAGCCAGCCCGCGTAACTGAGCATTAAAGTTAAAACGGCCCTAAAATTATGATCCAGTCTGTCCCTTTGCTGTAGTCAGCGACGCCCTAAGCCGAGGCTCGTACCCCTAATATTCTACAGTGGCAACACTATTGTCAGCCATTTTTATTTCACAGCTGTTTGTGAGTTTTAACAGAAAACAACATGTCGTGATCGTGTTCAATTTATCCATCCAATTTATCCATGTGAAGCTATTTCCACCTCCAAAGCCACATCAAGCCCAATTCAGAAATAGACATGACATAACTGTTGGATTTTATATTTTATAAATTGCAACATTAAGTTAATTTTAATTATATTTTTGTACCGTGGCAACATCGCTCTCTCTGTTGCTCTGCGACACGGACCGAATACACGTAATTATTTGCAATCGCCGTTTTAATTTCTGAATCTCCTGCATCAGCCCACCAGCCCTATCGACACACTACAACGCTGCACAATAACATCCATCAATGTTCAGTTGGTAAGAAAATAACTATCATTAAATTGGTTCCTTACCTTATACTGCAGTAAATTAAAAAGTGTGAGACTGTTCCGGCTATCTTCGAGCCATTACTGACGTAACGCCGGCGGCTGCGGGAGGGAGGCGCGCGGCGGCCGCGGTTGGGGGACACTCGCTATATACCAGCATAAAGAACGCACGCGCCTCGTCTTAATTTTTACTTATGTAAATTGGAGTATTAAACTTGTCAATTTCAACCGTCCGGCTGGAGCGCAGGAACACCGTAGTGCTCGCCGCTACGCCATCTACGTGTATTATCAGCTGCGCAGATTGGAGCGCCGCACAATCAACATTGTGGTTTGATGAACATTTATTATCTTAACTAATTTGTTTATTCGTCCTTAACAATGCGTTCTGGAAGTGATGAAAGTTAAGACAACGCGTCGGTAAACGCAACCTTAAAGGAATTAATAAGTTTAAGAGGTACTAAAAAAGGTTGTGCCGGCTTCGACGTCACAGCGGGCCCGGGGCGGCCAACATCACCACAGCACCGAGCGGGGAGGCGCATGCGCGCGGCGGAGAAGGGCGACCAACGCCATCGCGCCGCGCTCCGGCGCTCGCCTCGTCCATTTTCGCCGTGCGCTCGACGGGAACGCACGCGCGCACAGACACAGACCACAGACACTACAGACCACCGACGAACGACAGAGACATTCCACATTTTGTTTTATCAACCTTTGTATCTTGTAAAATAAGTTATATAGTACTTACTACGATTAAACTATTAACTTACAACAAGTCGTCGTGCATCATTTATACACTCCAACATACTGAGCATATCGAAGCAGAAACAAAGGTCAATTAACTAAGTTTAATAATTTCGTAACTACTTTATCCGACATTCCTGTTCAAACCGTTACAAGTAAACAAAATAAAGAGTTTTAATATTTTGAGTGATCCATCTAGAGTTTACAATGGGGATGAAACTAATTTTATTTTATGCCCAAAGAATACTAAAGTTATCGTTTTAAAACAATATCTGCCCAATAAGCCCAAATTATATGTTCTGTGTGATTTGATGGGATATGCCCATAAGTTTGAGGTATATTCTGAACAAGAGAATTCAGGAAAACTTTCTAGTGAACCAGATCTTGGTGCAATAGGTAATGTTGTAGTGCGTTTGCTTCGGGGTGTGCCAAGAAGGCTAAACCATATTAAACCAATAACTATAAACCATAATTAATTGGTGAAACCATTGGTATATTTTCTAGCAAAAGAAGGAATACATACCGTTGGAACTGTGCAACAAAACAGGATTCTAAATAATAAATTACCAGACAAAAAAGATTTCATGAAGGTATCGGTGCCCAGAGGTATGACAAAGAAAACGAGAAAAAAAATATATTACTTGCCCATTTATTGTCCAAGAATACAATAAACACATGGGAGGACTAGACCTCATGGATAGCTTTTTGGGCAGAAATCACATAATAATCAAATAAATAGTATAAAACTAAACAATTTTTAAAGTATGACGGCGCCACCGTCGATGTGTCAACCGTCGATCTGTCAACGGTGGACCTTATATAAAGCGGCGCGCGCGCACGACTTCGTGATAAATAATTGTAGTGACTAATATTGTGTTAATTGGAATAAACCAAGTGATTGTGTGAAGACCTCTTTGTTTTATTTAACGATGTCGGATCCTGATGCCGACAAGTACATTAATTTGATTTTGTTTCCAGGACATGGCAATAAATGAAGTTAAGGGAGATGAACACAATGTAATGAACACACCCCCGTGTTCTAAGATATCAGGAATTCCTCTTTGGAAAAGGCGTAGACCGATTCTCAAAGAAAATAACCATCCCCAGAGGGAAGTTGTGTCTACCCTGTGTACAGGATTCAGAGGAATAAATGAAAAAAAAAAACATTGAAATTGAAGATATTTCTGGAAGAAGAAATTGAATTTAAAAGAACCTTATACAGTATACAAAGAGTCAGCATGAAAAGATTTAGAAATAAAAATAGAAGTTCTTAACCAAATAAAGGGTAGGTATGCTATTATTGTTTATTTCACGTAACTGGTTTTTAAAATAATTTGTAATTTGTAGTCTTTTGTATCCATATGTGTTCTGGGATGTGATGTTGGTAATGTCGTCAATCCTTTAGCTCTCTTGACTGTATTGTAAAATTGAATGCAACAATGTATCCTGACTCGAAAATCGCCGCAAAGCAGTCTACTGCTAGAACAAAGGCTACAGCTATTGTTAAAAATATTCTTGCTCCGCACTCTGATACCGAAACGGTGAAAAAATTGCAAGAAGTGCCCTTTTACGGCAGAGGCACTGACGCGTCAAATCACAAAAATGAAAAAAAATGTTTCCTTTACTCGTTCAGTACTTAAATGAAACTGATAGGATCCAACAGAAGCTGGTAAAATAGTGTCAAGTAGAACAGTTAATCAAGTAGTAAGGTATAGAACTCAAACACCCGAATAGTGAATTTTTGCACCTATAAAACTGTCCGAAGTGATTTAACTTGATTCATCACAAAAACAAT
Source organism: Helicoverpa zea (assembly GCF_022581195.2). Lineage (NCBI taxonomy): Eukaryota > Metazoa > Arthropoda > Insecta > Lepidoptera > Noctuidae > Helicoverpa > Helicoverpa zea. The sequence goes on along the minus strand of NC_061480.1, from coordinate 6,872,875 downwards.
TTATTTACAGCTTACGAAGCACAAACCGGCAGATAGAGATGTTGGTAGACCCACACTCTTTTCGCTAATGGCGAGTACTGGGGTCCTCTAGGCAAGGAAGGCCACGGGGTCCTCTGGGCAAGGAAGGCCACAACGAAGAATGGGTATTCAGCAGTTGCTGAAAGAATACGGACCCAACAAAACTGTGGAACAGTGGCGGACAGTATGTTATTTTATTAGCTAGGCGGCATTGTCCCACTGTTGGGAATAATTCATACCTTTTCTCAATACTCATGATTGTTACCAAATCCTAAGCTTTATTCCTATAATGTAATTTTTTAGACTTGGCGGGATCTCAAAAAAAGGCACGGCATGATGCTGCACGTGCTAACGCAGCCTGCTCTGTGACAGGCAACAGTGTCACCATTCCAAGCTTCTCAGAAATTACAGAGAAAATCTTAGATATAATAGGTTCTGAGAGTGCTTATGGGATGGCTGGCCTATCTGAAACCTTAGTAGGCGAGGTGGTGGGATGTTACATCCTCTTCCATTCCTTTTCCCCCCTCTTCCTACCACTTCCAACTCACCCATCCCGATTAACATCAGTAGCAGATCAGCCCTCCGTCCCTACTACTACAACGCAGCCTTCCGTCCCTTCCACTACAAAGCAGCCCTTCGTCCCTACCACTAGGACGCATCCTACTAGGGTTCAGCGTGCACAGAGTGTCAAGAATGAGTTCTTGGCCTCTGATGCTGAAACGCGACAAGTATTATTAGTAAGTGTCTTAATCTTGTAATGTTCATTTACTAGTACTCTCCTAGACTTGGTTCCATGCAAGCAAAACTCTCATGCTATGTTTTAAAAATATAATTATGGCAATAGTGAATATGGTATTTGTTGTTTCAGGACATAAGCAATTCTTTAAAAAGAAAAAATAATAATCAGGAAAATCAAATGAGACGGCATTAGGATCGGTAAATGTTTATTTATTACCAGACCAAATATAATTACGTGATAGAAGAACCTCGATACGCAGCAGGAGTGAAATATATATTTTAAATCCACCCGAAAGTAACCGTTAGGAAAAATTTAAGACGGAGTTGATTAAACGTTTATTATTATTAACGTATGAGGAAATGGGCGATACAAAGCCTTCGCAATTTACGCGACATTTGTAAAATTTAGCTCCAGAACACCTTATAAGGCAAAGGAGATTGGGCAAGAATGTATGAAGTCTGGTCCAAATGTCCACCACGAACGAGACCTATATAATTAAATAGTCCACTTAATTTAGAGTAACTTTTACTAAGTAAAATAAAAAACAAAGCCAAAAAAAAGTTATAGCCAAAAATGTATTCTTAATTTTCGGTAGTTTTTGTATGTTATCATTATAATTTTTTATTTTATTCCACTTCCATTTCCGCACTTTATCTAAAACTAAGATGAGTAAGACACATTTGCATATAAACAGCCCATATTTTTGCCCGATGGATGTACGAATCACTAACCAATTGAGGCTTGTTTATGAACAGGGAAGTGGAAAAACTAGGCATAAGCTTCTGCATAGGCTCGAGTCAAGTTGGAGCTCGAATAACCATTGCACCAGGCCTCGCCGCCCTGATCAACGGTTGCACTACCAAGACAACCATAAAAGGCAGCAAGTACCATGCACTGCCTCAACTGGAAGTAGCCTCTCACCGATGCCGACTATTGCGATTCAAAGGCAAGACGATCGTAATACTCGAGTGGAGAGAGGAGACTCCATTCACTCAGGCGTGCTCACTGCTGCAAAAGATCGCAGAGGATGAAGAAGAAGCGCCAGCCACGGCTCGCACCATAAGCGTCGACGCGATGGCAGTTGGATGGAAAAGGGGTGACGTCGCAGACCGCTTCGGCTGCTTGAAAGCCACGGAACACCATGAGGTGGTAGTATACGAGGACAGAGGGGAAACCTTGAGTTTCCTTAAAGTCCCCGGAAACCCTACAGCCGGCGCGACGAGCCCCACAAAAAGTCCAACTGCGCAAAGTGGGTCTGAAAGAGCCCAGCAAAAGATAGCTGCTGAAAAAGCCGCAAAGGAGCAAAGGAATACCACCAGCAAAGAGGAGCACTCTCGTGCGCGGAATCGCCTTAAAGCTATCGGTTCTTTCCTGAGCGCCATGCTCCCATCGGTCAGTCGCAAATCACCAACAGCGAAACAGGAATCAGCAGTGGAGCGGTTTTTCCGAAAAAAGCCCAAAGAGCCCGAGTCACCAAAGCCTAAGCCTACAAGAGCAGACAAGGGGCAGGTCAGCCCACCGACCCTCGCGATGAGTTTGGGCACCACGGACCATGTCAAAAGCGCTTTCCTGGAGTACGTTGCAGTCGTAAGGGCCACAAAGGAGGTAAACCTTAGAACTTGCAACAAGATCATGCTGACCTTCCGTCGAGAAAATGAGGGTCTGCTCCGGGTATTGCTCAAGGAAGCAGTGGCGGCGGTGTACGACAACGCCAACTCCCAAGTCATTGCGGGGGAAATGACGGGGTCGTACATGGCTGCCTACAGCGCAAAGAACGGTTTCGTGGCCCTGGACGAAGAAGCAACGGAGCGAACTGGCAAAATAAAATTCCAGACGCCACACGATGACCCGATAGTGGTTACCGCCAAATGTACCAAAATCATGCTGGAGGATAGTATCCTTGAAATGGCACAGACCGTTTCTGGGACCTCAGACACCTCAGCATCGACGGAACCTTGGGCGGTACCCAATATCAGATGGGTAAATGGGGTGCCGGGGTGCGGCAAAACTACCTGGGTGGTGAAACACTTCGACGAGAGGAGGGACGTCGTAGCCACCACGACAACTGAAGCGGCCAAAGATCTAAGAGGAAAGCTTGCGCACCAATTGGGCGATAGGGCGAAGACAAAGGTGCGCACTATGGCCTCAATTTTAGCCAACGGGTTCAAGCCAAATGAGAAATGTCACCGCTTGACGGTAGACGAAGCTCTCATGAACCACTTCGGGGCCATAGTCATGGCAGCAAAGTTGTCTGGTGCAAGCGAGGTGGTCCTCATCGGAGACGTGAATCAGCTACCATATTTGGACAGGGATAACCTTTTTCCATTAAAGTATACCCGTCCATATCTGGTGGCTGGCATCACTCAGGAGCTGCTCTGCACCCACCGTAACCCGATGGATGTGGCCTTCGCACTCAGCGAGATATACTCAGGTATATACTCCTCTAAAACGTCGCTGTCTCATGTTCATTCCCTGAGCTTGAAGGGTTTTACGGGAGCGCAAATACCGACCACCGCCCAGAACACCCTATTCTTGGTTCATACGCAAGAAGAGAAATCTTTTTATAGCCAGGGATACGGGTCCGGTGAAGGGTCGCGTACCTTAACCATTCACGAGGCTCAGGGACTGACATACGACAGCGTCGTCATCATAAACACTAAGTCCAGGAAGCTCCAAATTCATGACAGCGTCTCCCACGCGGTAGTGGCAGTGTCGAGACATACGGCTAGCTGCGTCTATTACACAGATGACGCCGACGATGCCACTGGCCGTTTCGCGCCAATAAAAACGGTCGTCGAATACAACCTCAAGACGGCCATGCAACATCGAGACTCCACTGTCATGTTAGCCCTACTAGCACTCGCAAAGTCCCTAGTCGCTAGCGGGAAATGAGACCAATCCCCAATCCGTTCCTGTCCCAAAATCGTGTTTAACTAAGTTGCCAAAGTCCATGAATATAGTGTTAAGTATTGTGTAAGTAATAAAAAAATTCTGTATACATATATATATAAATATTAAAATAAAAACGTAAATACGCGGTGGACTCACATAGTCTTAAGACTAGACCTAAGTTGTGAGGCCAAGACGGCAAAAAATTATAATTAAATAAAAAAAGAATGTAAATAAAAGCGCGGACCCTCAAGTCTGCGGTAAGGCTTTATTAAAAAAAAAAAAAAAACCAATTGAGGCGCCAGAAGTGCTTGAATATACTCAGCGGTTCCTGGTTCCAGCGGTAACTAGTAGTGTCTTCTCTCTAATAATGAACAATTCTATTTTGTCAGAAGTTACAGAAAGTACGAAAATCGAACATCACGAAAACTAATTGAAAAAATGAAATTGAAAAATCCGGTAAAATGTTGTATTTGATTTTGCTATAACTTTTTTCTGGCATTATATTTTTTTTTACTTTCATAACAAAAAATGTTCTACATTTAACGGGCTATCTAGCCATATAGGTCTCGTTCGTGGTGGACATTTGGACCGGAATCGCCCATTGTCCTTTGGTCGAATAGGTTACCTGCCCACATTCAAACGATTATCGCTTCACAGACGGATAGCCCACTCCAAACCGCAGCTGACCTAGCGTACAAAATAAATGACATCGCATCACCAGCACAGCATGCGGCGAGCACTGTAGCGTGTCAGGCATGTGGTACCATCAGTTCTTTGGAAAAACGGATCGGAAAGGAACGGATATACATATTGTTGAGGCCTAACATCTATCTATCTCAGAGGACTATGTTCCAGTTTAGTTTTTATTTTTCTTATATTGGCATTACGTACTTGATGTTTTTGTTATGTTTTTCTTCCTCTTACTTTATATACGCCATTACTATCACACCACATAATATTGTACAATATTTTATTTATTTATTACTAGCCTATAATGTCCCACTGCTGGGCAAAGGCCTCCCCATCTCGCTTCCACACTTCCCGATCCTTCGACCGAGTCCACCAGTCTCGACAGTAGGCGTCTAGTTCGTCACGCCATCTCTTCCGGGGCCTACCCCGTAATATTGTACAAATTCAATTAAAAAACTTATAAAATATAGAAGCAAATCTATCATTTATGTCAAGATGAGAGACATATTATATTCAGTAAGTAACATCTTGTTCAAGGGACTTTACGAAGTTCTCGAAAAAACGCTGCTTTTCCGATAACTTCGGTCCCAGACCCTTACGGTTCCACGCTGCGGTAGACACCAACGCAGCACTTTTCTTATCAGTCGGCCTTCTCGGGCGACTTGTTATTGCAACTGTAGTCCGTAAGATAGTTTTAAGTTTCTTTTTATTCGAATTAATGAATAAACATGTATTAATTTAGCAGTCTGGCATCAAACGCTCGGGTGTAAGCTCGGGTCGTAATAATAAAATCTTATTTCGAGTCTTCGCTCCCGAAATTTAACTACCTCTTAATAAGTACTGACAGGAAATCGAAGGTACAATACCTAATCGACACAGGTTCAGACCAATGGGTTTATCCAAGGGCAGATATACGGGAGCCTCGAACGGAAACTCTGAGTAAGCAAGTCGACGGTGACTGTACCGGGCCACGGGTGTACTCCATTGCGGTTATGACTGTACACATAGGGTATTTGGAGTCACGCGGACACCCCCCACAGCGAGAACACGTGCGCAACCTAACCTGGTATTATTCTCGCGTACCCATACAAATGGCATATCAAAACGTGCAGAAAAATAAGGTCTACACGAGGGTGAAAGTGTTATGAAAAAAGTAAAAATAGCTATCATGAGCCGTTTGCAGCGTTCAGATAGGTGCTCTAGTTTTAAAGTTATAATTGTTTCAAAAAAATTAAAAATTTCAAAAAATATCAACGAACTTTTTCGCCACGTTTTGAAATTGTTTTTGATAGCATTAAGTAAGTTTTATAACATATCGTGCTAGTTTTAAGATATTGTGTAAGCAACATTAGCTCGCCAACACTACTCGCACTAATATTGGTAAGTTTAGGCAATTCCTATAGTTTCGCTAGAAAGAGAATTTTAAATTAATTTAGAGGCTCGTTTTCTAAAGCAGCCTGAATTAAAACAAAATTATTGTCAATTCATAGACGCATATGAAGCGTTAGGTCACCTATCCGAATCGCCGGAGTCTAGACCGCTAAATGCCTATTTCTTGCCCCACCACCCAGTGATACGGGAACAAAGCGAGTCGACCAAGTCACGCGTTGTTTGACCCTCGGCTCGCACTACTTCTGGCGTTTCTGTAAACAATTTACAAATGGTGGGACCAGTAGTGCAAGATCCATTATTTAATTTAAAAGAAAATTACAAACTTTCACACGCTGTACGATATTTTAATTTATTGTAATTTCCATAAAACGCTCTAGTAAATATTGTAGCTAGTAATTTTTCATACAAATGCAGGATGCCGATTTCTTGTCATGTCAGTTAGAATCTAGAAAATTTGGTTTTCAACAGATACCTTACAAACAAGCCAAGTTAATAACTTATTCGAAAGAAAAGTGGCATATTATTAAATATCAAACTTCATTTACTGGACCAATAGAAACAATCGATATAAGATAATATAAAATCACTATTTTTAGTGAAATCGTTATCAAAGAGGCACATAAAACACTCACGAAAAAGAAAATTGACGACATTCGAAGCATATTCAAATATATGCCGGCTGAAGATAAAATTTATATGGGGACTCTTATCAAGAAAGCTGAACGATTGTAAAGATCTATGAAAAAGCGTGAAATAATTTCGTCTCCTGAACAATATCAAGAAATTATAACTCAATATTGTAAATTGACTGCTTTAGATACAATTGCAGTATCAGATGGGAAATTGGCCTACGCATCAATTATATATTAAACCAACCACTAGCTGGCATGTTCAGTTCCAAAAGTGCAAAAGGTTTTTTTGACACGTTCCAAAACAAATAATTTATTGCTTCAAGGAGAACGGTCATATAAAATTGTCATTAACGTAAAGAAGCCGATAACAAAGAAAAATAAAAGCATCACTATGTTGAATGAAGATGAGTATAGGAGTCACTTGAAGAAAAACGAAAATGCAAGACAAAGTAAGGATTATGACAAAAACAATACTGAAGATGTCCAAGCGGTACTTCTATGCCCAAGGATCCAGGCTACAGCTGTTTACTATAAAACAAAACTTAAAGTTCACAATTACACACACAATAATTTAAAAACAAAAGGACACACATTTTACGTCAGTTGTAGTTACAATATGTTCTATGTCTAAATTTCCAACAAAATATAATTACTTACTTATTTTCAAAATGCACATTTAATAGAACACGATTCAAAATGCACATTTAATAGAACACGATATAAAGGTTTTTTTCCAGTATACGGTTTTTTTACTCTCTTGTAAACTTGTCATTTTTAACATAGCAATTGCAATATGAACGACGATATGTTGCAGAGGTTGTTAAGAACCAAAGTTCCCCTATCTGCAACATTGCCTCTGCTTACATCACCTCCACCGAGCTTGAATGCAGAGGACTGGCTGATAATAGAAGACTGTGTTGCTCTTCTACAGCCAATGGAAAAAGTAACATGGACCAAGACCAAGACTGGGTAAGTCTCGTCTTGTTCTTGCATTTGGGCAACACTAAATGGGCGTAGAATTTTAAACCCTTTTTTGGACAAATCAATAGACCTGGCTGATATCACCACAAAAATGAAAGAATGTCTTCTAGATTTAGCTGCTGATGGCATGCTTAAAATGGAATTTTATTCGCAAAGTGTCGACGTATTTTGGATGAAAAGAAAACACGAATATCCAGAGCTGGCAAGGGAAGCTCTTAAATTATTAGTGCCATTCGCCACTTCATACTTGTGTGAACTAACATTTTCTTCAATGGTAGACGTGATTTGATTATTAACAAAAATAGCACCACAATTTGATAAACTTTTGAAAATTAAACAAACACATCCTTCTCACTAAAATTGTGTTTTAGTTGTGTAAGAACCTCGACTTTTTCTTTCAGCTGGCGACCCCCCGATTAAGGCTTCGCAACCCCCCTAGGGGTCGCGACCCACAAATTGAAAAACACTACTCTAGACAAGCAGATAATCTAAAGACGGGTCCTGTAGTAAATGTAAGAGTAGTAATTGAGAGTAATTCGAAACCACCAGATCAAACTGCAGCTTATTGTCTCATTCTGAATGACTGCATTGTTGAATACAAACCATTAAGTAACATCGTGAAGAAGATATCATGAATGCAGATACCATCATAGTTGACCAAGGATTTAAAGATAGTCAAAATAATTTTATCGTGAAGGAGGTGGCCATGGTAAGTCAGGAACTTACCCAAACATTCTTAGTAAAACCACCATATCCGTTTTATTATTTGTCCAATGAAGAAGAGAAGCAAGTGAGATGGTTAGAAAGAAATCGAGGAATTTACTGATGTTCCGGCTTCGACATCACAGTAGGCCCGGGGGGGCCAACATCACCGCATCAGCCACCGAGTGAGAGCGCATGCGCGCGACGGAGAGGTGCGACCAACGCCATCGCGCCGCGCTCTGGCGCTCGCCTCGGCCATTTTGCCGTGCGCTCGACGGGCACCGCACGCGCGCGCACTCACAGACAAACCACAGAAAGACAGCCCTCACGTTACATTTAGAGCTGCCACCTCTCCGGGTTTGACCCGGAGTTTACGGGTTTGCATGGTTCATGTCCGGGCTACGGGCTACGGGTACGTGCGTGCGTGACTGAGACTGATAGTCTGAGTGAGACGTACAACGTACGGGCGCGGGTGCGGGCGCGGGCGGCCGAGTGAGCGGGAAAGTGGGAGTAGCAGGCAGGGAGCGCGGGCGGGGTACAACAGTACATGCGTACGCAGAACGATCATTAGATTCAAAACAATAGCTAATTTCTGTTAGCGCTTCGTAATAATTGCACACAAACAAGAGTATTTTATGTTTTGTTCATTAATATTTCTATCACAGATTGTTTTCGGTACTTTCTCTTATTAAAAGTACCTAGTGTTGTAGCTTGTGGTCATAATGGAACAAGAAGAATCACAGTCGAAGAAAAAAAAGAAGTACGAATGTAATTTTCAACAAGTGTGGCTAGAAAATGAGAAGTATAAAATGTGGGTGAGAAAAGTCGATGAAAAAAACGCGAAATGTGTATTTTGTAACGTGAAATTTACAGTGAAATGGGATGGTGAAAAGGCGTTATCGACTCATCTTAACAGTGAAACGCACAAAACAGCGCCAACTACTAACAAGACAGCGCCTAGGACCGCCACGTCGGAAGGTCAACTGGGACGCCTTTATTAACAAACTGGAGATCACCACGCCGACTCGGCCTATCGTCTCCCCCGCGGACGTGGACGGTCTGGCTGAAGAGGTCACCGTTTGCATCCAGAGCGCCTTAGATGAGGCGACAACCTTGAGTCCGCAGGGTGCAACCGCCTACCCCCCCTGCCGCGCCACCTGCAGCAACTGATCGCCCAGAAGAGGCGCTTACGCAAACGGTGGCAAGTAACCAGATGCCCGACGGAGAAGGCCGTCGTAAATCGTCTCGCGGAGAGAATCAAGGCCGAGCTCAACGCACACCGCAGCGAGAGCTGGGAGGCCCGCATCGACGCTGTCGACGGCGACTGGCCGTCTATACACAGACTGTGCCGACAGCTGCTGAACACGGCGGGCGGGCGGGCCGCCCCGCACGTCCACCCAAACTGGCTCTACAAGGCGCCGAGATCGAGTGGTCGCGCCAGGTCAAGTACCTAGGCGTCACCATCAACCGGCGCCTCACCATGGCTGCACACGTCCGGCAGGTCGCCGGTAGGGGCAGGGTAGCCCGCGCCTTGCTCAAACCAGAAGAGGCGCTTACGCAAACGGTGGCAAGTAACCAGATGCCCGACGGAGAAGGCCGTCGTAAATCGTCTCGCGGAGAGAATCAAGGCCGAGCTCAACGCACATCGCAGCGAGAGCTGGGAGCTGCGTCTGAAGGCGGATGTGGAAAGCTTTTTAGCAGCGGTATCAGTATTTAAACAGGTAGAAAAGATTTCGGATGCCGACGCGCTTGAGGGGCTTCCGTTGGTGCTAACCGTTGATGTAGCTATTTGGTGGCAAGGAGTCAAGGGTGAAGTGAAGAGCTGGGACTCCTTCAAGGAACGATTGTGCCATACTTTTTTCCCAAAGAAACCGGATTGCGTCTTGTACCAAGAGATTGTATGTGGTCAGACGATGTGGTCGATCAGACCCCCACCGAACTTTTTGATGCTAGGAAGCGGGCTCTTCTTGCAGAGATGTCCGAAAAGCATACCATGGCGCAAGAAATTTGGTAATTTCGGACAAATCCGTTTCGCTGTTAGAGAAAAGATCAGCTGTGAGTCAATAAAGACCTTTGACGAATTGTTGAAAAGGGCGAGGGAGATTGAGAGCACATTGGCAGAGAAGAAAACGCAAAACAGAGACTTAAACAACCAGATAAAAATAGACATAGCACAGAGTAAAAACACAAAAAAAAAAAAATAAGGTTGGTTGCGGTTACTGTCGACTTTTTGGTCACACAGCCGAAATCTGCCGAAAGAAGGCAAGGGACGACGCCGCACAACAAATTAATGTCGCTAAGACTGAATGTAAGACTCAAACGGTTGAAGCCGTAAAAACCCAGAGTGGTGACACGCCGAATTTCGCCTGTTATGGTTGTGGGAAGCCAGGGGTAATCCGAAGTCGTTGCCCTAATTGTCAAATGAAGCAGTCTCTAACAGCAGTAGATTTTTGCTTCTGTGCAGCTTACATGTCTGCTGATGTTCGGCCACGCCCCACAGTACCCGTCAATATAGGAGGTATGAATGGCATAAGTTTTGAGACAAACTTTTTACTTATAAAAATAATTTAAAAAAATACTGGCTGCTGTATAGGTATGTCTTTTTCTAATTTTGAATTTGGAATGTTAACCTTTATATAATATCTATGATTTCGGATTATTTTGTTTTAATTTTCTCGTAATGGAGGGAACAAAAGAATTACGTGCGACCGTCATTTCACTATTTAAGGTGTGAACTTACGGACATTTTCCGAGAGCTGAAAAGTTTTAGTGTGAGCCGTAACTTCGTGTATTACACTATTAAACGATACAAGGAGACAAGTTCTTTACAAGATCGGCAAAGAAGTGGTCGTCCACGCTCTGTGAGGACGGCTGCGAACATTAAAATCACCAAAGAGCGCCTTCGCCGAAATCCATGTCGCACTCAGAAGAAACTCGCTCTGCAGACCAATATTTCGCGCGTTTCAGTCAACAGAATACTGAAATATGATTTGAAGGTTAAGGCGTATAGCCGTAGTAAAGGATTATTCTCTATGGACCGAATTAGAGCTCAGAGCCTGCCGAAAGTCCCACCCAAACTTGGAGTCACTTAAGCGAGCTCTCGTCAGAGAAGCGAAGCGAATTCCGCTGGAAAAGATTTGTGCCGCCATTGATGACTGGCCAAATCGACAAAGGGCATGTATTAAAAACAGGGGTGGTCATTTTGAATAATAATTATATTTAATTTTTACTTACTATCTACTTAATGTTTACAAATTTTTTTTATAAATATAAGTTAGTTATTTAAAAAGATATGCAACTTCTATTCTGCCTCAAAACTTATAAACACACGAGGTATATCTCAAGAATAAGAAAATTTACGACCAAGGGTTTGGAAAAAAAACAGTGGATTAAAGTATTATGTACAAACTGTGAAGTGATTGATCTTGGTGAAAAGGGATGTCCTAATCTTTCATCGTTAAAAATAATGTTTAAAAAAATAAAACAGACTTTAACTGTGTGCATCATAGAATTAACTGTGCATTAAATAATGCTGTGTGTGTAAGAAAATGGTATTTTGATAATAACATGTATGTGTTTAATTGATTAAGCAAAAAGTTTGGAAATGATGAAGTGGATTGTTAATAATGTTCCATAAAATACCATAATACATACTTTTATTATGAAAAACATTTGTTTCACGTTCATTCCTATCTATTGTGCTTGCACATATCTGGTGTTAAATATGACACCACACAAGTGCACTCGTATAAAGTATACAGGTTTAAACTTGTTAAAACATTACTTTGATTAAACTATTTTACATAAGAATATTTCACTTCCTTCGTCATTGCGCTCATCTCATCAGAAAATAAAACATTGTAAGTATTGACCCGTATATCTTTATTACTTTTGATATAAAATTACTTATTGTTTTATTTGTTTCAAATCATCAATAATGTGTGATTCTCCTGACATTCGTTTCTCACAATACTCTCAAGGTTTTCCTACTACAAGTTTGTGCTGGCATATACCAGAGCCACAACCTCGTGCGAGTAAGTAGCCTAAAATGAGACGTCAAAAGCGAAAGCAGACGCCAACGTACCTACCAATCGTTCGTCATCAACAATGAGGAGAAAAAAAGGTGTACGACTCATTCAAGTACAAGTGTTGGACATTAATGAACCACAAGAACCTGCAACCCCTTTTTTTTAACGACGTCAAAAATCATCAAATGACCCCTCCCGCTGTGGGTTAGCAGCGGTAAGGGAGTGTCAGACTCTTACTGACTAAAGACCGTCGTGTTCCGTCATATGCCTTTTATGTGCCAGGGCCGCGGTATCTCTTTCGAACAACCCGCAGCCCCGGCAGGAACCTGCAACCCCTGGCGGCGAAGTGGTAGTGATGAGTGTGCAATACGTTTTGACTGAGCCTGTGGACTATACATATAAATATAATGGACGAGACACAGGCATTAATAAACAAAATATCCAAAAAACATTGTGAAGAATATAGTTATCATTAGGTATAAAATAGTTTGTATGTATGTAAATTCAATAGTTTGTATGTATATAAATATCTTGTACCTATGTTAATAATATAGGTAGATTTTAGTTATTAATTTTAGGATATTTCTATTATTTTGTCTACACACTATGAAATTGCCGTTCTGAGGTAATGGCCATTTCAAACATAATATTTTTTGTTTGGCTAAGAATAATTAATTTTATTTAAAAAACGCGGAATTCTTCTTCCAAAAATATTCATTAGTTAGTTTATTGATTAGTGCTACATTGTCATCGCATTTCAATCTTCTTCGTCATCATGGATACGTTAACAATTCGAGTGATTAGGGAATATGAGTACCATCGTGGCAGCAACGCGGGCACAAACGGCACGCAAAATCAATGATGTTTACGTAGCTAACACTACAAACCAACACACCACCTGTTATTGGTTTGCTCGCTTCCGTTCTGGAAATTTCGACGTGAAAAATTAACCTCGCGGTCGCCCGAAAACTTTGGTCGAAAATGACTAATTAAAGGCGATTGTAGAAGCTGATGATACACAATCTACGGCTAAATTAGCAGCAGCATTCGACGTTACCATCAAAACAATATTGGTCCATTTGCGTCAAATTGGCAGGGTTAAAAAGCTTAACAAATGATCATCTCGAAGTACGCGTCGAGACGTACCTTGCGCTGCTCAACAGACACACAAATGAAGGAATTTTGAACCGCATCGTTACCTGCGATGAAAAATGGATTCTCTTTCATAACCGCAAGCACTCGGCAAGGTGGTTGGATCCTGGTTCAGCACCTAAACAATGCCCTAAACGAACGCACGACAACGCGCTACCTCATAATGCACACCAGACCCTCACCAAGTTGCAAGAACTGGGGTTGGAAGCTCTCCGTCGTCGTCCACCTTACTCACCAGATCTTGCGCCTACAGACTACTACTTTTTCAAGAATTGAGATAACTTTTTGGCGAGAAAAAAAATAAATACTCGTCATTCGTACATTTTTTTTGAAAATGCCTAAGCTATGTGTATGCAAAATGTTGTAAATATTGCAGACAAGACCTATTAGATAATAATAATGAAAATCTATGTAATAATAGTTTTATAAAAGCTAAAGAATATACTTATAAAAAATGGTTATGTTATCCAAACAAAGCCATACAAAATTATTACCATGACCTACAAAATATGACAGAATCATTTTTAAAAACTAGTGTTCCTAAACAGAATGTCCTGAAAACAATTAATTCTTTTGCAGATGTTTTAGTGGATATGTTATGGACCAAGTGATAAATTGGGCAGTATACATAATGCCCGGTCATTATGAATAATGCCCAATATGAGAGTGCAATTTGATAATCATTATTCAAACAATCAAATTGACCGGGCACTATACATATTGCCCGTGACCTTTTGGGCAAAGTAATACAAACATATTTATTTTTTTTATTGTTATTGACATTTAACTTAAAATAAACTAAATATAACACATCCCATATCAATTCACAGAGCATAGAAGTAAGCTTGCAACATGCAGCAAGCATGGCTTTTGTCACGGCTCCGGCACTGCGGGGCTCCGGCGGTCCCATGCGAGCTTATCGTCGCAGATGGTTTTCACGCTCACCACCGCAGCTTCGGCTTACTGGCCGGCTCCGCCGCGCCTTATTGGCCAGCCTCAGCCGCGTCGGCGAGCGTTAAAACTACCTGCGCCTCAGCTCGCAGGCCGCCTCGCCCCTCCGTGCCTACGCGGTTTTGAATTGCACTCTAGGGGTAGGGCAGACAAGATTACGTGGAGTCGGTCTTGCAGCGATTCGTTTTCGTCACTAAGTTCAGTTTTTAATACAATGTTTTGAATCCAAATTAAATTCTACCATAAAAAAAACGAGCCAAGAAAAACGAGGCCGAGTTAGTAAATTAGATGACAATTGTCCAATTAATAATTTTGTGGCTAGACTTATAATTTCCCATTAAAATAGAACATATAATTTAAAACAATAATCATAACATATGTAGCAAGTAACAGGATTTATTTATTAGAACAACTGCCACCCTCGCACCGCATAAAATAAAGCTTTATTATCAAATTGCCCAACTATCATGTAGCAATATAATAATGCCCGTGCAATGTGATAAATAATGAAGTTAAGATAGTTATTAATCACTTGGCCCGATAAAGCTAGACATTATTCATAATGCTCGGGCATTATAAATAATGCCCGAATTAATCACATGGTCCATAACAGATACACCTTTTAAATGTAGTATGCATAAAGGAAAATTGAAAGATATTAGTAGATTCAATTGATATCCTCTTGTTTTGTTTTACGGACAGTCAGCGACGCAATGTCAGAGGAAGTTGGCGGAGAGTGATCAAAATACTTTTGGAGAAGAGGCAGACACATATTTGGAGCGATGTTTGACTTATTTGGTTAACGAATTCGATGACTCTATTTACAAGAAAATAAACATCTTGACAATAGACGAAGAAATTCACTGGAATTAATTAAAAGATCTGGGTGCTTCTCTGAACGTGCCATTAAATGAGGATAAATTATATGACGATTATTGTTTACTGCGAGAAGTTCGTGACGTAGTGGCAAACAAAACCAAGAGGGGTAGACTTGCGTTGGGTTAATTTTTTTGAAAAATGTAAGGATGAGACTGGCAACGAAATAAAAAACCTTGTTACCTTCATTCTATCGATCCCTATCTCAAACGCCGCTGAACGTGTTTTCAGCGTAGTAAATGAACTGTGGTCGAAAAAGTCGAAATCGGCTGGGTGAAATGCACGTAAAATCTGAGATACAGGTGCACAAATTTCAAATACTCTTGTAAAGACTCATTAAACGGCGCTAGGTTCTTAGAATTTCTAGAGACACAGTTTGTGGACAGCCTCATGGACCTACCTCTATCTTATCGTCGCCGAATGTGGTTCCAGCTCGATGGTGCACCCGCACATTTCTCTCGAGCAGTGAGAGAATATTTAAATAATAATCTGTCGCGGTCGTGGTGGTGACGTAGCGTGGCCGCCTCGCTCACCCGATTTGACACCCTTAGATTATTTTTTGTGGGGTCATATGAAGCAAAAAGTGTACGCTACAGTTCCAAACACCAGGGAAGAACTCGCCTCAAAAATTATGACAGTCGCTGAAGAAATTAGATCTGATTTGAACTTAGTTAAGCGCTCATCAACCCATGTGGCACAAAGAGCCGTAGCCTGCCTACAAGCAGGAGGTGGTCACTTTGAGCAACTGCTTTAGAATATTAACAGTCATGTAGTATTGATAGAAATATTAAATACAATTCAATATGAACGTTATGTGTTTTTAATGATTTCCTGTAAGGTTCTCACTGACAATGCCTTTTTGTACCTGCGCAGTATTAAAAGGCTATTTTCAAGACGATACAAAAATAGCAGACGCTGAACACAAATTGTCCATTGCTAAGCACCAATTTAAACAAAAATAGTTGGCAGCTCAAAAAAACAAAAAGAGATTCAAAGAAAAAAATGCCACGTGGCTGAAAGACACAATATCTTTACCGAGCGCAGGTAGGTGAAGCACAACACAACAATGGTCCAAAATAAATATATTAAAAAAATGTTTTTCGTATAAAACCAGTTTATAACTTAATATTATATTAAAGTAAATACATTGACACACATAATGCCAGAAAAAAATACTTTGTGCGGTTAGAATTATTACTCTTACAGCGCGATAACGATTAAACCCCTTAATTTTGGACCATATTTGTATGACTTTACGGTACGAAATTTGAAGTGAATAATTTAATAACATGAAATTTTAATCAAGACCCCCTTGAGAATTTTTTTTGCTGTATCAGAAGCAATGGAGTAAGAAATATTAATCCAACTTGAATGCAATTTATAAATGCTTTTAAAACATTGTTGATTAATAATCTAAATTCAGTTCATTCAATTAATTCCAATTGTGAAGAAGATGATTATAGACCATTGAAATCAATGAAATTATTAATACTGGAAAAATCTGATGACTTAGATCCTCCTGATTTTGCATGTGAAGTTGATTCCTTGATTTCAACAATGAATCAAATTATATCTAGTGATTCGATTTTGCATGCGGAAGCGAAGAAATATGTAGCAGGATATATTGTAAAAAAATCTAAATCTAAAATGTTTATAAACTGTACCAGGTGCATGACTGATTTGCGTCAACCAGAAATTGATCCTGATTCATTTAATTATATGATCGATTATACAAAAAAATCATTGTTCAATGCATGTGATTCTTTTATTAAATTACTTGATGAAATATATTTTATGATTGTGACTTGCTTGAGGGAATCTCCTGAAATTGATCACTTAAGAGAAAAAAATGTATTTTTTATAAATTGCAGATGTGATTTTTCAATTTTTTATTGTGAAAAATATAAATTGATTTTAACTGATTATATGTGTAATTAATTTGTCAATCAACTTAATTGTAAATAGTTGGTGTACGGGTGTAAATAGAATTTTATCATTTGATTGCGTGCTGATTTTGATCATAATGATAAAGTTAAATTACAAGCTTTTAATTACTATAAGACTCATAAAAACAGAAAATAAATGATTATGTGATTGATTATAAAATCCACATTGTTAATTGTGACGTCTAGTATCAAAACCCATTTTTAGATCCGATTTTGTCAGATCCATTTTTATCAAAAAATAAAAAAGTGTGTGTCTACGCCGGAACGCAACCCGAGTGAAACGGAACGGCTACGCGGGACGACGCGTGCGGGGGGGTTCCGGTGAACTGAACTGCCATTTTTTCTCTCGAACGAAACGTTGTTATTTTACGAAATATTGTTGTTTTAGTTATTATTGTAGAAATACAATTGTTAAATCATATTGAGGTCGGTTTCATT
This sequence comes from Helicoverpa zea, assembly GCF_022581195.2. Taxonomy (NCBI): domain Eukaryota; kingdom Metazoa; phylum Arthropoda; class Insecta; order Lepidoptera; family Noctuidae; genus Helicoverpa; species Helicoverpa zea. The sequence continues at coordinate 6,855,438 of NC_061480.1, read as the reverse complement.
TACCGCCCAAATAGTGTGCTCTGTGGTTTATTTTTTATTAAATCTATGGTTCCCATTAACAAATTGAGGTTAAAAACTGCACCAGCTAGGTCTTAAGTCTAGTGTGCACCTTGCAGCAGTGCAGCAGGATGTACTTTTATTACATCACGATCATGAGAAAAACTCAGCGATCAAAGTCGTTCACAATTGGGGTCTTGATGGCAGTGGAGGACATTCGATTTACAAGCAATGTTTTGCCAACAATTCATTGTATGGGGACACCAACATAATTCTATGTACTATCGTACCATTGCAAATGTCAGAGGTCACCACGAATGGAAAACAGATTTTCTGGCAAAACCCAAGTCCGTCTTCATCGAGATATAAACGCGTCATTCGCCTACAGATTGAAAAGGAGACAAAAGAATCTGTAAAACATCATTATGAGGTAATAAAGGCACAAACACTCTTGGGGATAAATCTTACACATCATCCTGTGTGTACAATGATGGACGGAAAGACATGCAACGTGCTCACAGACACTTCATCGTCACAAGCGTGTACAAGTGCATTTATTTTATTTTATTTTATTTTATTGGGAAGAGACAACAATTAAGTTTGGAATATCCGTATTGCACTCGTACTTTAGATGTTACGAGTACTTATTGCATATTTCATATAAACTAGAAATAAAGCAATGGCAAGCGAGGGGCAGAGAAGCCAAAGAAAAAATAAAAAGCGGAAAGAAGAAATAACCACTAAATTTTACCAGCATGGGTTTAGTGGTAGAGCTTATAAAAAGATTTGCCAACATCCTGAGTGTTTTATCGTGTGGATTTAGCGTGAACTACGTTGGTGTTGTGAGTGAGAAACAAATGGTTCTCAATGCATATAATTATGTATGGAATCAAAATACAGCAAAATCTTTCGAAGTTCCAAAGAAAGATGAGTGTGTGAAGACAGTATCTGAAATTTTGGGAATGTCGACTAGAACTGTGTATCGGATACTGAAAGAACAAAAGGAGAACGTTCTGTTGACAAATCAGAAAAAATCCAGACCCAAACTGACATTCAAAAATAAAATTGATGATTTTGACTTTTCGGCGATACGACGCGACGTATCGCCGAATTTTTTATGAGAAGGACCCACCAACTATTGCCAAGGTATGTAAAATTATAATACAACGCATCATACATAATAATATTTAATAGTTATATTATATGTCGGAGACTGTCAATAGTATGGACACTAAACGAGACGCAAGTGCGCCCTCTGGTGGCGTTTCCATATATATATTCCATAATATAATGATGATTATATTAAATATGGTTTTGTTTCTATAAATAAAAGTGGTATCGACATGCCGCAGTGTGTTATAAAGTACTGAGCAATGATGCTATGAGACCTTCGCGTTTGGAACGTCATTTGTCAACAAAACACAGCGCTTTAAAAGACAAGCCGAAGGATTTTTTCGCTACAAAATCTGCAAGTTTAAAGCGCATGAAATTGGATAGTACTGGAACTTTTGTTCAGATATCTGAGGAAGTACTCGAAGCTTCCTATGAATCGTCGCTACTCATTGCAAAAGCCAAAAAAAGCCATACTATCGGAGAAACTCTAGACTAATACCAATGATCCTAGACTAAGCGTTAGACTATTGGTTTTCAACTTCAAATGTCGAGGTGGCATATATGGAAAATTTTGAAAAGAGAAGGATTACATAATTATCATTTTCGACGTGTCCAGGACATAATCGAACCAGATTTTGCTGCAAGATCTGTGTTTTGTCCCTGGATAAACAGAAACTTCAGGCAGAACCGTAATTTTCTACAAAGAATACTGTGGACTGACGAAGCTAAATTTACTAGAGCTGGGATTACAAACCACAGAAACAACAATCTCTGGTGCTCCGCTAATCCAAGGGCGGTGCGCAAAAGTTCATTCCAACATGAATTCCGATCCTCTCGAAATACATATAGAGAGTTGCTACCTAATTGCTACCAGCTACCATTAGTTGCTACCAATTGCTACCCTCGTGGTTTTGAAGATATTCAGCATCCTAAGGTGACAGCCATTCTGATATCAGGATGGCTGTCACTTTTCCTAGTGTGAAGAAACAGTGCAAAAGTATTAAGTTTTTTTTTTTCATCCAGAGCTGCTACCTAATTGCTACCCTCCAGAATTAAATTTTAGACCACATCGATTCCGTGGATAAACAGATATTAAAAAAATGAGTTTTTGCGCCTAACAAAAATAGATTAGCAAGTTAGCATACATAAGTTAATATGACAGGTAGAATATAGATAGCGTCTAACACAAAAGTACTGTTTTGTATTGAACTGTCAACTTGCTAATCTATTTTTGTTACGCGCAAAAACTCATTTTTGCGAAAAATCTTTTATGCGAAACTGACATAACAAATATTAATATTGTTGACAACAGTAGTGATGACGAATAAATAGTTATATATGCAAATAAATGGTTGTTTTATTATGCTTTCATGTTAAATCAAATCAAATACAAAAACTGCGCAAATAATGTCGAAACCGAAGAAACACCCCGTTCCTTACGATGTTGTTTGTCTTACTTGAATAAATATAAATATAGTCGCATAAATCATTAGTTTTAATGATATATCATATAAAAATACTAATACTATTTTTGTATTACTTTCAACTATGTCCCAAGTTCAGTATAGTACGGTTTTTTCTGGCATTTTCAACCTGGACTATAGTTGAAAGCAGCGCATACAACAATGGTCCAAAATAAATATTAAAAAAAAATGGTTTTCGTATAAAACCAGTTTATAACTTAATATTATATTAAAGTAAATACATTGACACACATAATGCCAGAAAAAAATACTTTGTGCGGTTAGAATTATTACTCTTACAGCGCGATAACGATTAAACCCCTTAATTTTGGACCATATTTGTGTGACTTTACGGTACGAAATTTGAAGTGAATAATTTAATAACACGAAATTTTAATCAAGACCCCCTTGAGAATTTCTTTTGCTGTATCAGAAGCAATGGAGTAAGAAATATTAATCCAACTTGCATGCAATTTATAAATGCTTTTAAAACATTGTTGATTAATAATCTAAATTCAGTTTATTCAATTACAGTGGGTTGCCAAATTAATAGGGACACTTAAGTTTTTTGTCGATTTCTCACGTTGGATGCACTTGACTGCAGTTTTGAGTGGTGTAGGTGTTACAGAAATGTTTTATTTATGTTTGCCTGTTCTTTACTCTTTATATTATAAGTGGTTTTTGAGATTTCGATGGTTGGATTATTTTCTAAATTTTTTTAAGTTAAGTGAGTGCTACAGTTTGCTGGAGACGTGTGATAGTGAAAGACGAATTTAAAATTTTAGACAAAAATTATTTCAATATTAGTGCCTGAAAATTATTTTAAATGTAAGTATTACTATTTAATATTCATGAAATTTTATTTCACGTGCACATATTGCAATATTTTTATTTTTTCATATTTTTTTGGCTTTCAGCATGGGAAGAGGTTGTGATTTGACTCCGAAAAAGAAAAGCGAAATTAAAACACTTCTGAAACACACCAAGCACTCTCAAAGACAGATAGCAACAGTGTTTCTAAGTCAGCAGTCAACAAAATAAAAATTTCTTTGGACCTGGATCAGCCAATAGCACCTCAAAGAAAAGGTCATTGCGGACGAAAACGCATCACAACTCCGCATACTGACCGAAAAATACGCGATATCTGTTTAGATAACAGGAAAAAAAGTGCTGGATTGTTAACCCAGATGGTTCAGGAGTCTGGAATAATGATATTCAAGAGAACCGTGCAGCGTAGCACTAACGTAGATTAAACCGATTTAGCTGGCCAAAAGTCTTTTTTTTTTTAAAGTTTATCATCAAATTGTGGGTAAAATGGAAAGAGGAGTATCCCAGCAACAAGAATTTACCACATCTACCCACCAAACATGCGATATGCGCTTGCACCAGAAGTTAGAACTTGACCTTAGTGCAAATTTTACTTTATACGTTTTTAGAGATCTCAGTAGACGGTATTAAAGAAAAATTATTTTTGTGCTCTCTAATTGATATTAAGCAACTATTGTGATGGAATCGAGTTGTGCAGGTAACAGTTATTATATTTTAATGTATTTTAAGTGTGATCACTTAATTTTTTATAGTATTATTTCAATTTTAAAAGAGGGTGTGAAAGCAAAATATTTTTTTAGTAATTTTCTTGTTTAAACACAATTTTGTTATATTATCGCGTTCGACCGCGTAATATTTTTTTTAGTTTTAGATATTAGACATATTCAACTAGCTTACGACATATTTTTTGGCTGCGGATAGCTGCGGATGTCCGACTTACAGGCTTTTTAAGATTTGAAGTTCATACAAAAATAAAATACTCTTTTCTTTAAAATGTAACAAAGTGCATTTTCTTTTGCTTAAGGTACCTCTGGTGTAAAAATAGTGACCCGGCATTATCTTTTCAATAAAATGCAACAGCAAGATCTATCTAATCTTGAGGAAAAACTAAATTATCTAGAAAACTACCTTTTGACCCATTATGGTGACACGCCTGATAGTATTAGCAGTTTAAAACGTAGATTTGGATATTTTAAAGCAGGTATGAAAGAGAGATGGTCTAAAGCTCATAGGAAAGAAGCTGAATTCCTCAAAAATAATGAGAGTTGGTTAAGCGGAATATTTGAACTTCCGAAAAATGTTGGAAATCGACCGGGCCGGCCATCTAAATCATTTGAGGAATGTAGTGAGAGGTCTAAACGAAGGAAAACTGAAGAAATGCGCTCTAGTTTCAGTGAGGATGCTATAGTTCATGCAGCACACAACACTACAGACTCAAGGAAAAAGAAACGCTTCAAAAATACTTCGAGATATTACGAATTCTTCAACTGCCAGAAAATACAATAAAGCAGAACATGCAGTTTGTTGTCTTACACCACTACAAGCCTTGTCAATGTTTGTCGAAGCGGATTTAACTAGGCGACAATATGAAATTATTAGAAACACAAATAAATCACTTTATCCATGCTATGATGTGTTACTCAAGGCAAAAAAAGAATGTTACCCGCCCAAGGATTGTATAAGGATCACAAGCACCTGTGCGGAAAGCAGTCTACAGAGTCTTATTGATAACACAATTACTCGTTTATCTATAGCGCTTGAAGAAATCCTCTGTTCACTTAATGATAATGAACGGAATTCCTTAAAAGTTATTTGTAAGTGGGGCTGTGATGGATCACAACAGGCTAAATATAAGCAAAGATTCGAAGATGCTACAGACACAGACTCCAATATGTTTATGAGCTCTTTTGTTCCTCTTAGAATAACTTGTGGAAAAGAAGGGAAAAAAAATATATGGCAAAACCCTACACCATCTTCGCCTAGATATTGTAGACCAATAAGGTTTCGGTTTGTTAAAGAATCGGTGGATGTGACGAAACAGGAAATAAGTTATGTCGAAGATGCTATTAAAAAGTTGACGCCTACAGAAGTTATATTACATGAGAAAAAATTTATCTTCGAACAATTATTTAAGATGACAATGGTGGATGGCAAGGTGTGTAATGCTGCAACCGATACCAAATCGACGAGTAAGTGTTATATTTGTGGAGCCACATCTAAAGATTTTAATAATCTGGCACAAAAGTTACAGACAAGTTCCAAAGCTTTAGACTTTGGACTATCTGTACTGCACGCTAGGATTCGATTTTTCGAAAGCGTTTTACATCTGGCGTACAAATTACCCGTAAAAAAATATAGGGAAAAGAGATCCAAAGAAGAAAAAGAGTTAGAAACACAAACAAAAAGAAATATTCAAGAAAGATTTCGCATTGAAACTGGGTTGTTGGTAGACATGCCAAAAGCTAATTTCGGCAATACAAATGATGGCAATACAAGTAGGAGATTTTTTGAAAACCCGCAATTGGCTGCCGACATAACAAAAGTTGATTTTAATTTCATCTATAGATTAAAAGTTATTCTGGAAACTATTTCAAGTGGTCATAAAATAGACACCCAAAAATTCGATGACTATGCTATGGCAACGGCCAGATTGTATTGTGATCTTTACGGTTGGCATCCCATGACTCCGACCATGCATAAAATATTAATACATGGCGGAGAAATTATTGAAAATGCATTATTGCCAATAGGACAGTTGTCAGAGGAGGCAGCCGAAGCACGAAACAAACATTTTCGGTTATATCGGGAAAATTATGCTAGAAAATTTTCAAGGGAGAATTGCAATTTTGATGTTTACAATAGATTATTGTTGAGTTCGGATCCACTATTAAGCAGCATGAGACAAATAAAAAAAAACATAAAAGCAAGATCATTTTGTCCAGAAGCAATAAATATGTTACTATAAAAAAACCAGCTGAACCAAACACACAATCTGATATATCTGATTCAGAAAGTGAGGAGTAAAATTTTTTTAATAATGTAATGTAGCATAATTTTGAAATAAATACATTAAAAAATGTTATAACTGCTTTTATAATAAAAATATATAATATTCTTAATATTTTTTGAATTATTTGCTGTTTTTTTCATTAAATCATGTTTATTATACAAAATACAATGCTTACTATATACAAAAACAACATTAAATGATAAAATAAAGCTACAAAAAACGAAATACAATGTAAAATATTTTTGGCCAGCTAAATCGCTCAAATCTACGTTAGTGCGTAGGTTAGCAGAGGAAGGCCTGACAGGACATCGTCCTGCTAAGAAACCCAGGCTGACAGAGGCCATGAAAAAGAAACGTCTAGCCTGGGCTCGTGAGCACCGGTATAAGACAATCGAGGACTGGAGTAAGGTCCAGTGTCCAGTGTCCATATTTATAGTTGACTAAATTAGGAACGCATAAATAAAAAATATAAACAACTTAATTATTTTTTTTCAGGTGTGTTTCTCCGATGAGTCATCCTTTGAGATTTTAGCCGACAAGAGCAGCTTTGTGCGACGACGCCCAGGTGAAAAATACCAGCCTGACTGCATTGTTGAGAGGGTAAAACACCCAGTTATAGTAATGGTGTGGTCTGTCATAAGTGCCAAAGGGGTTGGGCGCCTCTACATCGTCCAGGGAACCATGAAACAAGACCAGTACAAGCAAGTTTTACAAACTCGCCTGTTGCCCACACTTGAAGAATGGTTTACAGACGGTGAAGAATTAATGTTTATGCGCGATTCAGCACCATGCCATAAAGCCAGGAGCATAACCAAGTTCCTGGCAGACCACAACATCCCAGTACTGCAACTGCCTGGAAATTCACCTGACATGAACCCCATAGAAAATCTATGGGAGATCACCAAGGCTGAAATAGCCAAGGAGAACATAACCACCAAGGTTAGACTGATCGAAAAGCTAATTAATGTGTGGCACCATAACCCAAAAATAAAAGAAAGTGCAAAAAACTGCATAGAAAGTATGCCCAGGCGTATAGCAGCACTCATTGAGGCGAAAGGAAACGTCACAAAAATAGTAATTTATTTTTTGCATGTACATTTACATTTACATTACATTTACATTTACATGTACATTTATTTATTTATAAACTTTTATTTTTGTTATTTTATTCTTATTTTTTATATCATTCTTAAAAAGATATGTTATCATATTACTATGTCAAAAAGTGTGTTTTTATAATTAATTTAGACCAAATACTTTACCAATACCGTGTATTTGTAACTGTCCCTAATAATTTGGCAACCCATGTATAATCCAAAAAAAAAATTGCGTAGAACAAAAGCGACAAATCGATTCCGATTTACTAGATCTATGCATAGACGGATTTCACCCATTCTCAATTGTTGAAGAAAGATCATTTAAAAAACATTCAAGGTATACCTGGCTACAATGTGCCAACTAGAAAAACTCTTTCGGGTTCCTTACTGCAAGAGTGTTATAATAAAACAGAACAGAAAGTGAAGCAAAAAGTATCTGCATAATTGGTGACTTGTGGACGTCCAGAACAAGTGAATCATATATTGCACTGATTGGACACTACATCAGAGAAGATTTTGAGGTGCAAACTGTTTTCTTGGGATGTTGTCAATTTTCGGGTCATCATACGGCGGCAAATATATCATCCGAATTAGGCACTATAATTGACTCATGGGGTCTTACAGGAAAAGTGAACTTTTCTGTAAGTGTAAAACAAGAACTTTTCTGTAAGTGTAAAACAAGAACTTTTCTGTAAGTGATTTATGTCTTGTTTTAATTGAAAGTGACGGGAATTACGTTGTTGCATTAACGAGTTATATACGTGATAATTTTACCAACTTTTCTGAGGCAAATATCGCTAAGATTGAGGCAAGTGTACAAAAAAATCTTATTACAAACTTTCGTCAACGTTACACGAAATCTGGCAGAAATAAGCAAATATTTTTGAACAGGAATAGAGCGTGGTTAGACGTCATGTTCACTGTGAATCTTCCAAGATCCTACCTGTGAATCTGAACCTTCAACATCGACAGGAAAGCGAGGACCCCCTTCGAATACCTACGAAGACTGCTCCGCTCCGATAGAACACAAAGACGAAAAAACAAGGAGTTGCTTGAAACATGTGGCCTTGATTTTATACTGAATTCATATCTTCAAGGATTGAGATCTATAGTGGAAGCCGAAGAAGCGTCGAAATTTTACGAGTATTGCCCATAGAAAAAAAAATTTATACACGTCAAAATCTCTTAAACGAACCGGCACATTTGACAGCGTACTCTAAAGACGAAGCTCTCAGTATTTTCATCGAGTTGGGCCTTAACATGGCACAGTATGAAAACATGAGGAGTAACTTAATCGGAAAGAATTGCTTATTATTTCCATCATACAAATCAATTCAAGAAGCTAAAGGAAATTGCTACCCCCCAGAATCAAGCATAGAAATTAATAATATTAAAGCAAAGGTGAAACTTCAAGATCTGCTGGATCACACTATTGCAAGAATTTTACAAATCGATGGTGTAAATTGGCAAGACACTTTAATGCTTTATTCTAAATGGGAAATAAAAAAGAATGATTCTCTATTGCGTTCTGAATCGAAAAAATATGTAACAGGGTATGTGATTAAGAAATCGAAGGCAAACGTTTTCAAAAGTTGTACTAATTGTGTGAATAATTTGTGTAGATCTAGTGCTGATTTGGAATCGTTTAATTATGAAATTGATTATACAAAAAGATCATTATTTCACCCAAGGGACAAATTTATAGATTTAATGAATAATAGCAGCGTTTTACCTGAAATAAAACGCATATTAAATACTTACCTTATTTGAAGCTTACTAGTTTGAGATAGGCACCTACGTGTTTTCCGCTTTTATCTCCGTCCTTTTCTACCCCATATCTTGCATCTCTCTCGCACACCGACCAGTTTCACTCCCCACCAGGCAGGAGGCGACGAGTGTTCTCGGCGGCCACAGTTCGTCATTGAGTCGAAAACACCAGGCAGAAATTAAAATGTAAGCTTCAAATAAGGTAAGTATTTAATATGCGTTTTATTTCAGGTAAAACGCTGCTATTAAATTCTTGACCGTTATTTGAAGCTTACTAGTTTGAGACGTGTTTGTTATCGCCTGGTGGAAGTGGACGCCAATGTGAGCAAAAGCACAATGAAATTGTGTATGTAAATAGGTACTTAGGTACACGAGTAATCACATGTAAGTATGTGTATTGCGTCCTGGAATACTAATGTAATCAAAGTTAACTGGTACTGGTACTCAGCTACATCCTGTTAGACTGGAAGCCGACCCCAACATAGTTGGGAAAGGGGCTCGAAGGATGAGTAATAAAAATTAAAAGAGAGATGCAAGAACAAAAGCAAAAATTGATTTCATTTTCTAATAGTAATTAACAAAAACATTGCGATACTTCTTAATAACAATAGTAACAAAAATATAGACATTAATCAGCTGGATTAATTAAATAATCGAGATAACTTGCTACTTCTATTTAGTGGGTATCTTTCCCTTCTGTAAAAATGGGCAAATGTATTGCCTGATCGCCAATTACCCTTTGCTAATATATCGTCCAAAGGTATATTGTCAACACAGATTTTGACGCTACCGCCGAGTGGAAGCTTCCTGGGGTTGTAGTTATTCCTGCCTCTTTTAACAATGTCTTAATCCACCCGCATCATCGTTCGGGTGCCTGCCTTTGGTTGGCCTCTAACGGATATAAATAAATTTAAGGAATTAGCCGATGTCCGTCTATCTTCTAACAAGGCTTTAGTCTTTCTGACCCAATACACTGGACTTAGATTTATATTTTCCTGATTATCCATCAAACAACAACCCGACTGCCTATGACTAGAACTGTCGGTCTTAGAGCCAAAGACTGGCCATAAGATTAAATTATCTTTGTTGTTTTTGAAATGTTCTGGGTCTATTGCAAGCAAGGAAAGATCATGGACTCGCCTTTCCGAAACAAGCTAGCAAAAGAAAGAGCAGCAGTGTGCCTGGAAGTTGCAAATGGATTATTCTCGTCTACGTTTACTGCACTTAAGTAGGTTACCAATTGGTCATTATTCCAGATGGACGGCTTCCCGGGGAACAGGTTTGCTCAGCGCTATTGATTTTAAATTGTGTCCGACTAGAACGTGTGAACCTAGCTCTCCAGTGGTTTCTGCATTGCATAGTGTAGCTATAACTGACTTGTGTAATAAAATAGTATTGTATGTTAGTTTATTTACTATGTGTAAGTCTGCTAAAAATTGGGTAAGTATAGGTCCAAATAGGGATTCAAGGATTCATAGGATCCAATTTCATACTTTTCGCCCCAATTTAACCATCGACTCCAAGCTGATTGATAAGTGTTGCGTGTGGATTGAAGAAGACTTCAGTCGGAGAGACTCCTTGTCCCTCCCCCCCCCCATTTCCCTGACCTTGGCAGGGGGTATCCCCGTTGCTGTGTCTATCGGTTTCTGCTCGAGGTTCATCAGTGTGTAGGGTACTGCTAATGATCGGGACTTCAAATCTGCTCGCCAAAATACCTGGTGCCACCGAAGGAACTACTATGAGATTAACTCCCGTTCCTGAATTGAGATGACTGAGGACCTACGGTATAAGGTAAGGTGGCGGTAATACCCATGCTAGCGGGTAAGTCAAAACTTGAGAAAAAGGCATCGTGGAACCCCGCTTTCGGGTCCTTCAGATCTAGGGGCACGTAGTACACAACTATGTGTCCCTGGGCTCGCTTCGAGGCAAGTAGGTCCACTGCTGATACAAGATGCCACTCCGGTGGAGGTTTGTGTCGGGAGAGATGGTCTGCCTGACTGTTGAATAGGGCTGGTATATGATTCACGACGTGATAGATTTGATACAGCTCAAGATAACTGAATACTCTGTACGTCAAGTTCGGTAGGCTCCTTGATCGGGTGCCACCTTGATTTCTTAGATATGACACCACAGTCCCATTTTTGCATTGAAAAATGGCTGTTGATCTCTTTAGCAACTTGCCGTGATTTTCCAGTTAATACTGCAAGCATCTCTTTCAGATCGCAGTGAAAGCCTTTTTCTCTCTCGTTCCATGAACCCATTACGGGAGTTCCGTTCAGTTGTGCCCCCATCCTACATCGGAGGCGTCCGTGGTTATAAGGTGACAGGGAAGTGGCGAATGAATATCCAAGGTTTGGTGGCAGCTGACCAGCCACCACTTTAGATCTGCTAAGGCATCTGCTGGTAGGTTCAACATTGCTATACTCCATTCACCGAGCCGTGAGCCCACAATGTAACCAAAGAATGACACTTTTTCAAAATGGTGGGTATAACCCGACCGATGACAAAAACGTCACATTTTTATGTAAAATGTTCTTAGTATCGTGGTCTTCAATTAAGTAGGGTTCTATGTATGACAGTCAAGACTTCTAGGTTCATTTTACATGTAAACGATTTACTACATATTTCATTAAAATTAAGAAAATAATTTACGGCCTTTATTATACATATTTGATTTCAAATAAGTTTGAAAAGATTGCATAAGTTCCACAGACATCGTTCTAAAATATCATTTCTAATGTTGTCAGTATATTACTTTCGTAGTTATTTTTATAAAATATGATCATTACTTCAATCGTGACTTATAAGAACCCTTTTTATGGTTTGTTCACCGTTTGGCTCACGGTTCCATGAATAGGGTAGGTATAGATTGCTGTTCAACACTGCATTGAGGAAAGTGAGGAGAGCCCGGTAATGCAGTCTGCCGTATGGAACAACGAAAACTTGCGAAGTTTAAAAGTCCTATCAAGCTATGCAGGTCTTCTAAGTTTGTCGTGCTGTTTGTCACGTAATGCGTTTTATCATTATCTTGTTGATAATGCTTGCGATTTATTCACTTGCCATCCAAAACGTGGTGCAAATGATCCCAAAGTAGGCAAATATATCTTGGTGAGCCACCAGAAAATCGAGATACACAATTATAAGTAACCCTTGAGTTTTCAAAGTTTGAGCCACCCAAATTGGTCACTGTGGCGAAGGTCTTGGGTGCCGTGCTTAAGCCAAATGGTAGGCACGTAATCTGAAGCAGTCTTCTTCTGTATACTAGTCGAAGAACATGTCTGTGACCTCCGGCTACCGGAAGGTAGAAGTAAGCCTGGGCGAGATCCACTTGCACAGCCATTCGTCTTTCTGAAGAAACTCTAGCACCCGAAAAACATTTATTAAACTGAAGGGTTCCGTAATTATGAACTTGTTGAGAACCTTGAGATTGAGTATTGGACGGTTCTTTCCGTCGCCTTTTGGGCACAAGAAACATATTGGAAAGAAAGCTGGCAGAATTTGCAGCTATCAATAGAACTTTTTGTTTTATCATTTGGGATATGACGACATCCATCTCTTTGGACTCTCTGGTCAAATCTGGCATTATCTATCAAAGGTGGCTCTTGGCCAATGGTATGCGATACCCAGTTATTATTTTTGACAAGAAAGGCGGAGCTCCCATTTCTTTCCATTGGTCTTGATATAATGTTAGGCAACCCGCCTGGAAAGTCATAACTTACGTGCCTTGTTGGACGCATCAAAGTCCGCCTGCGGTCCTGGACGCTTTCTGTTTCCTCTGTTGGACATGGTTCCTATTGTAATTTACTCGTGATATCCCAAGGGAGCTTTTAGAGTTTTGCGTCACACGCCATTCAGCGTGAGTGTGATTACCATTTCCCTTCGAGGGAAGGTTATAATGGCGACTCTTCGAAAGTCGATCCAAAAAGCCACCCTGCGAGGGTAGATTGCAATGATGGTACGACCCGCAACATGCATGATTGGTACCCTGCGAGGGTCCGTGATAATGAGCCGACCCCTGCGGGGGGTGGCTAGTATACTTACTGGTCCCTGCTTTGTAATGATGCTGCGACTCGCAAAATGCAAGATTGGTACCCTGCGCGGGTCCGTGATAATGAAACGACCCCTGTGGGGGGTGGCTAGTATACTTACTGGTCCCCACTTTGTAATGATGCTGCGTCTCGCAACATGCAAGATTGGTACCCTGCGCGGGTCCGTGAAAATGAGCCAACCCCTGTGGGGGGTGGCTAACATACTTACTGGCAGTCCTAGGCGGAGCGTACCAAGTCTTTCAAGGCCGAAAAGCATCACACGCCGAGATAATGAGCCGACCCCTACGGGGGGTGGCTAACAGACTTACTGGCAGTCCGAGGGGAGCGTACCAAGTCTTTCAAGGCCGAAAAGCATCACACGCCGAGATAATGAGCCGACCCCTACGGGGGGTGGCTAACCGACTTACTGGCAGTCCGAGGGGAGCGTACCAAGTCTTTCAAGGCCGAAAACCATCACACGCCGTGATAATGAGCCGACCCCCATGGGAGGTGGCTAACAGACTTACTGGTAGTCCGAGGGGAGCGTACCAAGTCTTTCAAGGCCGAAAAGCTTTCTTGACACCATCAGCCCTCTTCAAGTGCGGTAGTGATCAGTCCGAACTAAGGAGATGCTGGTTGGACCGCACCTCACACCATTCTTTTTTGTCAAACCGTTGAACGCCTTGCAGGATTGAACTAGGGCCACAGGTGCCTTAGGAACTTCGGGCTTGCTTTCTTTTCCATAGTCACGTGCACGGGCTGTGGTAGCTTTATTATTTACCGCATCTGTATTTGCTTTATAAGTCACTCATTCTGAAAACAAATTACTGAAAAAAAAGTACACGGAAGAAACTCGTGACAAAAAAGGGGTAGATGTACAAAATATTAACACTTGATTTCGCAAAATCGAATATCGAACGGTAAAACCGTTAACAAATTGTATAAAATATTATAAACTCACCTGTGTTCTGCGAGAGCACTGAGTTTATTTTTCAACGAAATACTACAGCGGTTGGTTAGACATCCTTCTCGGGCGGAAAACAAGACGCCAATGACGAACTGTGGCCGCCGAGAACACTCGTCGCCTCCTGCCTGGTGGGGAGTGAAACTGGTCGGTGTGCGAGAGAGATGCAAGATATGGGGTAGAAAAGGACGGAGATAAAAGCGGAAAACACGTAGGTGCCTATCTCAAACTAGTAAGCTTCAAATAACGGTCAAGAATTTAATATGTATTATGTGATTGTTGCATGTCTTCGAAATAACCCGACATCAAAATTTTTAAAGGATGAAATCAAGTTTTACATTGATTGTGCATGTGATTTTAATATAATAACTTGTAGGAAACATAAACTTGATTTGATTGATTTCATTATTAATCTTTCAAGATGATTTAACGGCAAGACGCCGTAAATTCAGATCATTCGCCAAGTATATGCAATACGAAATCAATAATGTTTAAACAATCCGCAGAACGATGAAGTAATCTCTAAAAGCAAAGAGCTTATTCAATACAATAGTATGAAATTTGTTGACAAGGAAGCTGCTATTCACATACAAAGAATATTGTTATCTTCTGAACAAGGTAAACGCAGAATACGAATACGGAATTTGGAGACATGGTGACGTGACGCGACGCCCTGCAGCGGTCTCTCCGGCAACGGTTGCCGTGGCCGGAGGCTGCGCTGACAGGGCGCTGCGGTGACGGCGGCGGCGTGCGGCGCTGCGCTTCTAGGCGCCACGCCAGTGACGTCTGTCATCAGTGTTTTTGATAGACTGTGTTGTGTATATATTTATTTTTTGTATTTATATTTTGTGACGTTGCAAACGCCATCCGTTTTTTAATTAAGATTAACAATCGATTTGTGTTGGATTGAAGATCCAACTAGATGGCGTTGTGTGTTCTTAGTCTAAATCGTAAACAAATTAAAGGTTCTTAATTAATTGTTTATATTAAATAATTAGTAGCAATTATTTAGCAATGTTATGTGTGGTGTTTGGAAATCATTTGATTAATTTCATCGGTCTGATGCATTCGGACGTAAGGATCGATTAGTCGAGTTTGACAGAAAATGGTTTAAGACAGGAAGGATTTTGGCTCTGTGGTCGAACATTCGAGAGAGTGCGTTGTCATTGCGATGGAAAAGGATTTTTGGGTTTGGGCGTGGGGAGTCACGCCATTTTGGGTCTGAGCTTGGTGTCTGGAGGGGCCAGGGTTCTGGAGCCCTGAGGCCACGAGTGCCGTCGAGCCATATATTTGTCAGGCATCGTTTCCCGCTCAGCCTTATCCAGGATCCGTCTGCAATGGAAGCAGACTTTGTTCCCGACTGTTTCTGACGCTTGTCGGCCATTATTTCTTCGGAGCATATTTTGGAGTTTCCTGTGAGTATATTGTACATGTTTCTGTTCCTCTCGGAATTCGTGTAGATTCATGCGTTTCATACAGGGTTGTTGTCTACAGGTCAGGTTTTTTAGGAGGGCCTTAATCTCGAGACTACTCTTGTGACATTAACTTTGTTTTGGGTTTGTTGTTGGTTAGGTTATAGAAATGGGTTTGGAAAAGGTATACTGGCAGTCTCTTCTACGCGACGAGTTAATTGATGAGGTCAAGATCAGAGTTGAAACGCCGGGAGATACGGTCGCGAGGCTGCGTATGCAACTCAAAGCACTCTGTGGTGATTCCGATCCCTCAGAGATAGTGGACGAGGAGTTAGAACCTAGCCAGGAATTAGGAATAATCCTGGATAAACACAAGGAGTTACAAATTAAATTGGAGTGTTGAAAAAACCCGGGATAAGTATAGTCTTTCTCGTGCCAGGGCATTATATTGCCACTTATTCCAGCACACAGGGTTACAGTTTGTATTAAGTGTTAGTTGTAAGTGAAATGAACAGTAGCGATGCCCGCAGGTCTGAATGTCCACATTGGAAAAATACACAGACCCCAAAGTTTTTCAGCCCAAATGTAAACAGCTCCCAACATGGCCCACAGTTACACACAGTACCTAATAATGTTCCCATTTGGCATAAGCTTTCCAAATTAAAAGACTCTGTTCCCATTTTAAAGCGGGTTCCCCGTGGTGCGAGGCCATTAGAAATTTAGCTAGCAAAAAATCTTTGACATCAAAAGTACCTACATGAAAACTATATTATCAATAGTTATTGACTATAGCTTCATAAAGTACGAGGAACATAAAAATGAATTTTAAAAATTGAGCAACTTGTACTCAATTTATTTGTGTATAATTGGAGCAAAAATTAACATGGAAACCACATATCGAAGAAATTTGCCTAAAACTACACAAATCTTCATATGCTCTCGTCCAGCTATCTAAGAAAGTTAATACACGAACTTTTATTAGCATATCACGGTTTGGTGGCATCTGTTCTGAGGTTCGGAATTATTTTTTGGGTGCAATCTTCTGAAAGAGAATCTGTTTTTAAAGCGCAAAACGGTGTATTCGGTCAATGTGTGGCTTAAAAACTACTCAAACATGTGCACCTCACTTTAAATCTCTAAAATTATTGACATTTCCTGCAACGTACGTTTACGAAACTGCTTTGTTTGTCAAAACCAATTTACATGCATTTAATAAAAAACTAGCTTATGTTAAAAAAACTAATGCGTTCTCAATATGCAAGCAAACTATGCGACATAAAATGTAAAACAGCTCTAATGAAGAAGAGTTTTTTTGGCATGGCTCCGAAAATTTATAATAAAATACCTGATAGCATAAAACAGTTACCCTTACATAATTTTAAGAAGATTATGTACTCATTATTAATAGAAAAGTGCTATTATACTGTAGAAGATTTTTTAAATGACAGTGAAATATAATATTTGTTAACAACTAGATTGAAAGGAATAAGATCTCCCGTAGAAGGAGACGAAGCTGTGAAACAAGGATTATGTAGATCAAATGAATGCTCACACAGTACAAGAATTCAATAGACTGATTTCTTCATTGCGTTCTCAAATTTTATTAGATGGGCAGTTAAGTCTTATTTAAAAACAAAGTCATCGGACGTTTTGACTCTAGTTGATGCACTCAATGTTCGTGACGTAAAAGTGTAGCTCAATTCAACTTATTTTCCATATGAAAGTCTTAATGCGAACTTCGCTAATAATAGAATTGCATTATTATATGAGGAATACGTCAGATTTCAACAGTCGTATTACGGACGTCGTCCAGAACCCTTGCTAAGTGAAAAACAGTTTAAAGATTTAGAACCGCTGTTTGTAGTCGATTGCTCTAGACAAGCAGATAATCTAAAGACGGGTCCCGTCGTAGATGTAAGAGTAGTAATTGAGAGTGATTCGAAACCACCAGATCAAAATGCAGCTTATTGTCTCATTCTGAATGACTGCATTGTTGAATACAAACCATTAAGTAACATCGTAAAGAAGATATGAATGCAGATACCATCATAGTTGACCAAGGATTTTAAGATAGTCAAAATAATTTTATCGTGAAGGAAGTGGCCATTGTAAGTCAGGAACTTACCCAAACATTCTTAGTAAAACCACCATATCCGTTTTATTATTTGTCCAATGAAGAAAAGAAGCAAGTGAGATGGTTAGAAAGAAATCGAGGAAGGAGATTGGGCAAGAATATATGAAGTTTGGTCCAAATATCCACCACGAACGAGACTTATATAATTAAATAGTCCACTTAATTTAGAGTAACTTTTACTAAGAAAGTAAAAAAAAAACAATGCCAAAAAAAAGTTATAGCCAAAAATGTATTCTTAATTTTCGGTAGTTTTTGTATGTTATCATTATTATTTTTTATTTTATTCCACTTCCATTTCCGCACTTTATCTAAAACTAAGATGAGTAAGACACATTTGCATATAAACAGCCCATATTTTTTGCCCGATGTATGTACGAATCACTAACCAATTGAGGCGCCAGAAGTACTTGAATATACTCATCGGTACCTGGATCTAAGAAAGTTTGATGTAACTGGTGGTGTCTTCTCTCTAATAATGAACAATTCTATTTTGTCAGAAGTTACAGAAAGTACGAAAATCGAACATCACGAAAAGTAATTGATAAAATGAAATTGAAAAAATCTATAAAATGTTTTATTTGATTTTCTTATAACTTTTTTCTGGCATTATATTTTTTTTTACTTTCATAACAAAAAATGTTCTATATTTACCGGGCTATCTAGCCATATAGGTCTCGTTCGTGGTGGACATTTGGACCAGAATCGCCCATTGTCCTTTACTGATGTTCCGGCTTCGACGTCACAGCATCAGCCACCGAGCGAGAGCGCATGCGCGCGACGGAGAGGGGCGACCAACGCCATCGCGCCGCGCTCCGGCGCTCGCCTCGGCCATTCGGCCGTGCGCTCGACGGGCACCGCACGCGCGCGCACTCACAGACAAACCACAGAAAGACAGCCCTCACGTTACATTCCACATTTTGTTTGTTCAACAAGTGAACTACACTTGAGAGCAATAAAATCGCACACCCTAAATTTTGACCAAAAACAGTGGACATTCTAAAAACTCTTTGGTTTAAGTAAATGAAAGGTATTTTTAATAAAAATACACACTTTGTTTAAAATGTCATGTAAAAAGAAATTCATTTTCCTGGAAGTTACGCGCAAAAACATGAAAACAACAAAATTCCTCGAATTAACTCGTTTCAGGTAGGCACTACTTGCGCCCCTTCTCGCATGTATAATAGGGTCAGCTAAAGGTTTTTTAAAATCATTTGTGCACTGAGTTCTAACGTGATAACCCCTCTTGTGAATACATACGGTAAACTTTGAAAAACGTGGACACGACACCTGCAGAGGCTGCTCAAGTTATAAGCCTTGTTGGAAGCTTGGCAAAATCAAAGTCGCTCGACAGTTGAATTTAAGTCGATATTCAGTTCGACGTGTATACCAGAGGTTTCAAGAAACAGGAGGCTGTATTCGGCGACCAGGATCAGGCCGTCATCGTACTACATCAGACCGTGATGACCGCTTTCTAGTGACAAGATCGTTGCGAAATCGACAGCTGAACGCGGTGGAGCTAGGACAACAGCTTCGAGAAGTACGCAATGTCAGCATAAGTCGGTGGACAGTCAGAAGACGATTGTCTGAAGCTGGATTGACTGCACATTGACCCGCAAATGATCCGAAATTGACCACAGCCCACCGACAAGTCCGGCTTCAATTTGCCCGAAAGCATTTAAATTGGACGTTCGATCAGTGGAGGGCAGTTATGTTTTCCGATGAGTGTAGAATGACTACATCGCCACGATGGACGCTCAAGAGTCCACATGTTGCTAGGACAGTTCGCGATTACTTGGAAGACGTCACTATTAACGTGATGGAGTGGCCAGCTCGTAGTCCTGATCTCAATCCTATCGAGCATGTATGGGATGAGCTGAAGAGGCGTGTTCGAGCAAGAAGTCCAGCTCCCACACATCTCCAAGCGCTGTTATCAGCCATTGAAGAAGGGTGGAACGTTATACCACAAGAATTCATAATTAAGTTAAAACGGTCGATGAAAAACCGACGATATCGCACGACGCGCCGCAGCGGCCCGCTGAGGTGAGGAGAGGACCGAACACTGCTGGCAGTGGCAGTACTAGCAGCGCGGAGTGAAAATCGCCGCGAGGCACAGCGTCCCCGTACGTCCCACGAACTTCCGCCCGGTGCCATCGCAGCCCCCGGGACCAGCAACGGTGGGACGTGCGCAGCAAGTGCGCGCCCCCCCACCGCAACCCCGCCCCTCCGCTGTGAACAAACAAGCGCGTCCGGACACGCAGCCCGCGCCCTCGGACGCAGTGCCGCCGCGTTCCGACGCGCCGCCCGCGCGCTCCGCCGCGAGTGCATCCGATGCTCGAGCTGGTGCGCAAGCTGCGTGCTCAGCCGCGCGCCCCGCGCGCTCGACCGCGTCCGCCGCGCGCCCCGCCGCGCACCCCGCACCCTCGGACGCAGTGCCGCCGCGTTCCGACGCGCCGCCCGCGCGCCCCTATGCGCTGCCCGCTCGCGCTGTCGCGCGCCCTGCCGCGCCGCCTGAGCGCTCCGCTGCGCTGCCTGCGCGCGCTGCCGCGCTCGCTGCGCGTCTCGACGCGCTCCCTATTGCGCAGCCTGCGCGCTCTGCCGCGCCTCCTGCAGGCTCAGACGGGCCTGCGGCGCACCTGGACACGCCCTCCCCGCACCCCGCAGGCTCCTCCGCACCTGCCGCCGCTACCCCGGCGCACCCGACGCTGTGCTACAAGCGGACGGTGACGCCGCAGCGGCTGTGGTTCGCCTCCCACTTCTCCCCCCCACCGCCGCGGACCTCTGCGCGGGACTCACCGGCGGCTATGCCGGGAAGTCTCTCGCGCAGCGGGTCAGAGATGTCGGTGGCATCGGGGGAGTACTCTCCAATAAGGGACCAGTCCCCGCCACACCTAGAGGACGCCTCTCCGCGGCGTGCCATCTCCGCGAAGGATGGCTGCGGGGCCTGCACACAGTATCGCTTGGGGTACTCACCTTCCGCGGCGGCATCGTCGTCGTCGTCCGGGCTGCGCTGGCGACACTGACCCCGCCGACATCGAGGAGGAATTAAAAGAGCTGGGATACCAGCCGGAGTACGTCCGCCATATTAAGGCGCGACGCGGAAGACCCGGCTGCGTATTCCACGCTATCATTAAGAAGACGCCAAATATTAGGTCCGCGCGGTGTCAAGATAGAGGCGTGGCGCGGTAAGCGAGGACCAGCCCAGTGCCACCGGTGCCAAAAATTTTATGTGGGGTCATATGAAGCAAAAAGTGTACGCTACAGTTCCAAACACCAGGGAAGAACTCGCCTCAAAAATTATGACAGTCGCCGAAGAAATTAGATCTGATTTGAACTTAGTTAAACAACTGCTTTAGAATATTAACAGTCATGTAGTATTGATAGAAACATTAAATACAATTCAATATGAACGTTATGTGTTTTTAATGATTTCCTGTAAGGTTCTCACTGACAATGCCTTTTTGTACCTGCGCAGTGTTAAAAGGCTATTTTCAAGACGATACAAAAATAGCAGACGCTGAACACAAATTGTCCATTGTTAAGCACCAATTTAAACAAAAATAGTTGGCAGCTCAAAAAAACAAAAAGAGATTCAAAGAAAAAAATGCCACGTGGCTGAAAGACACAATAACTTTACCGAGCGCAGGTAGGTGAAGCACAACACAACAATGGTCCAAAATAAATATATTAAAACATTTTTTTTCGTATAAAACCAGTTTATAACTTAATATTATATTAAATACATTGACACACATAATGCCAGAAAAAAATACTTTGTGCGGTTAGAATCATTACTCTTACAGCGCGATAAAGATTAAACCCCTTAATTTTGGACCATATTTGTACGATTTTACGATACGAAATTTAAGTGAATAATTTAATAACACGAAATTTTAATCAAGACCCCCTTGAGAATTTCTTTTGCTGTATCAGAAGCAATGGAGTAAGAAATATTAATCCAACTTGCATGCAATTTATAAATGCTTATAAAACATTGTTGATTAATAATCTTAATTCAGTTCATTCAATTAATTCGAATTGTAAAGAAGATGATTATAGACCATTGAAATCAATGAAATTATTAATACTGGAAAAATCTGATGACTTAGATCCTCCTGATTTTGCATGTGAAGTTGTTTCCTTGATTTCAACAATGAATCAAATTATATCTAGTGATTCGATTTTGCATGCGGAAGGGAAGAAATATGTAGCAGGATATATTGTAAAAAAATCTAAATCTAAAATGTTTATAAACTGTACCAGGTGCATGACTGATTTGCGTCAACCAGAAATTGATCCTGATTCATTTAATTACACACATCAAAAGTGTCTAGGGATCAAGCATTTTTATGCGGATTTCTTGAGATTGAGATGTGGCTTTGTAATAAATTTATGATTTTATAAATTTATATGGATCCTTTTTGGTGCATTTCATAATTTGAATCAGGAACTGTGAATCAAATTCGAGTAAAAGATGAAAATCAGCTGTCAATATTTTCCCTATAAACACATACAACGCATTGAAGACATTATTAGTGCTACTGTTTCCCTACTACTGATTAAAACCAACGTTATTATGGAGCGGCGACGTCATTTAAGCAAGGAAGAAATGCTCAGAGCCGTGGGAATGATAGAAGCTGGTTCCCGGCAACGTACTGTGGCTTTAGCTCTGAATACAAGTCAGAGTGTTATCAGTCGACTTTGGACACGTTACCGAAGCACTGGTACCGTAGCTGAGCGCCATGGAGGACGGTATCGCTGCACCACACGGAGACAAGACCGATACATTCAAATCTTAACTCGAAGAGCTCCAACAATAACCGCCATGATGTTAGCCGTGAGGCTTCATCACTCTTCAGGGAACTTAATTAGCGACCAAACAGTCAGAAACCGCTTGCATGAAGTGAACCTTCATTCCCGAAGACCGCTACGGGTACCACCTATAGCAATGCACAATCGTAGGATTCGATATCAATGGGCTCTTGAACACAGAAATTGGGCAGAAGAACAATGGCGTTTCGTGTGCTTTTCTGATGAGTCTCGTTTTGGTATGAGACCGGATACAAGACGTATACGACACTGGAGAACCCCTGGACGCCAACAGCGATTAAAATCCTGCCAGGAAGTCCATCCTTATAGTGGTGGAACCATCATGGTATGGGCGGGTATTTGGATCGGCGGAAGAACTGAGTTGATTTGGATCAGAAGCAACCTCAACGCTCAAATTTATGCTGAGACGATTGTATCAGACGTCATCGTTCCTCTACAAGTGCAAATCGGTCCCTTATTTCAGTTAATGCATGATAATGCACGACCGCACACCGCAAGAGTTGTAAGACAGACTCTCGCGGCAGCTAACATCAATGTCCTGCCCTGGCCTGCTCAGTCGCCAGACTTGAACCCGATTGAGCATGCATGGGATATGCTACAGAGAAGAGCTCTGCCGAATATGGAGGGTATCCAGTCGCAAGAAGACCTTTTTTTGTTGTTGCAACGAACATGGGCGGCCATTCCACATCGTGATTTGGATGAACTCATTTTGAGTATGCCAAACCGATGTTCTTGTGTTGTTAGTGTTCGCGGTAGAAACACGGATTATTAATTGTTTAAGTTACCCAATAAACTTTTAAAGAAAACTGTTATTTCAGTCTTTTTTTTCGAACTTTTGTGTTAGTGTTTCAAATGTCAAAAATCCCTTTATTAGGAAAATGGCAAATTTCTTTATTAGTGCAAAGGTGACTTGGTTTATCGTTACTGTGACAAACGAAAACACTTTATTTGATGAATCCTTAAAGAAAATTTTAATTAATATCAATCAGGAGAAAAGTTATTGCAAAAATATATGTTGATCCCTAGACACTTTTGATGTGTGTATATGATCGATTACACAAAAAAATCATTGTTCAATGCATGTGATTCTTTTATTAAATTACTTGATGATATATATTTTATGATTGTGACTTGCATGAGGGAATCTCCTGAAATTGATCACTTAAGAGAAAAAAAAGTATTTTTTATAAATTGCAGATGTGATTTTTCAATTATTCATTGTGAAAAACATAAATTGATTTTAACTGATTATATAATTAATTTGTCAATCAACTTAATTGTAAATAGTTGGTGTACGGGTGTAAATAGAATTTTAATAGGTAAAATTGCTGATCTTGATCATAATGATACAAGTTAAATTACAAGCTTTTAATTACTATAAGACTCATAAAAACAGAAAATAAATGATTATGTGATTGATTATAAAATCCACATTGTTAATTGTGACGTCTAGTATCAAAACCCATTTTTAGATCCGATTTTGTCAGATCCATTTTTATCAAAAAATAAAAAAGTGTGCTCTGTGGTTTATTTTTTTTTTTAATCTATGGTTCCCATTAACAAGTAAGTATCAAATCCGGCTAGATCCCTAGTAAATTGAGGTTAAAAACTGCACCAACTAGGTCTAAAGTCTAGTCTACACCTTGCAGAAGTGCAGCAGGATGTACTTTTATTACACCACGATCATGAGAAAAACTCAGCGATCAAAGTCGTTTACAAGTGGGGTCTTGATGGCAGTGGAGGACATTCGATTTACAAGCAATGTTTTGCCAACAATTCATCGTATGGGGACCAACATAATTCTATGTACTATCGTTCCATTGCAAATGTCAGAGGTCACCACGAATGGAAAACAGATTTTCTGGCAAACCCCAAGTCAGTCAGAGACAAAAGAATCTGTAAAACATCATTATGAGGTAATAAAGGATCAAATAACAAATTTGTTGCCGACTGAAGTCACTCTTGGGGATAAATCTTACACATCATCCTGTGTGTACAGTGATGGACGGAAAGACATGCAACGTGCTCACAGACAGTTCATCGTCACAAGCGTGTAATGTGTGCAAGGCAACACCTAAGGAGCTCAACAATCTTGATATCCCACAAGTGCATTTAAGTTTGGAATATCCGTATTGCACTCGTACCTTAGATGTTACGAGTATATTGCATATTGCAAGAAAAATACCGGTGACTATCATGAAGAAATGAACTTCGTGTTTCGAGGACTGGCTGAAAACTATTTTGTCAAATTTAAGGCCAAATGCAATGCTGGTACTAGATAGCGCACCGTATCATTCTAGAAAAGTCAAGCGTATCCCCTCTTCAAACTGGCGGAAGGATGATATAATTCAGTGGTTGAAAGAAAAAAATATTCAATTTCAACGTAGGATGATAAAGGCTGAATTAATAGAAATTGTAAAATCCCACAAATCTAATTACGAACGCTATACTGTGGAAGAGTTGGCCGCTGAATATGGTGTCCTGCGGCTGCCCCCTTATCACTGTGAGCTCAACCCAATAGAGTTAGTTTGGGCTCAAACAAAGGGGTATGTCGCCAGGAACAATAGAACTTTTTAAATAAAAGACGTAAAAAAGTTATTTGAAGAAGGTGTGAAAGAAGTGACACCTGAAAATTGGAGACAGTGCATCAACCATGCAATAAAAGTCGAAGACAAAATGTGCCGACTCGACCACATCATAGACGAACGAATTCATTTATAATAGATGTAACTGATTCCGATTCTGAATATACTGATTCAGAATCGGATTCGGAATCGCAACCGTTATGAATAAAAACTTATGGAATGTCCATAATGTTCCATTATTGATTCCTCTGAATCTCTTTTATATTTTTCCCCCATCTTTTGTAATAATGTTGTAGTGAGAAGTTTTAATATGCTGGGAAGGTTCATATTTCTAAAATCGTATTATTTAATACGTTATGCTTTAAATATTTACAATAAAAACAACGCTCTGATAACTACTAAAATAAATCATGACTAAACTTCAAAGTCGATCGATCACGATCGGAACATCACTATTCTAGTGGATCACCCTTTTTTGTGAAAGTGACAGTTGCACCTGTCATTTTACTGACTCGAATTAAAATATTACCTAGGCGTTGCCGTAGGAACTTAGCAAACGCTAGCTTCTCTGACGAACAGTTTGGCTACCTATTAGGGGTCTTGGCCAGCCGAAATGATCTGGTCCTACAAAAATCTGGTAGCTTTGCGTCATGCACTGCTCGCTTCGATGGATCTCGGAATACTGCAGTGGTTGAAGCATTCTTATCAACCATCAGTACATATAAGAAGATCGAGGCAATAAGCAATGACAACGCCATTGAAGGCCTTACATTGCTACTGATTGGGGAGGCATCTATCTGGTGGTTAGGCGTGAAAGACACAATTACGAGCTGGCAGGAAGCCGTGTCCTTGATAAGGTCAACGTTTGCACCGAAGAGACGAGCTTATCTGGTATATGATGAAATTGTCTGCGATAAGCAACAGAGTCCTGTGGGTACGGAATTATTCGTTGCCAAGAAACGTGCCCTTATGGCAGAGTTGCCCAAACCTTCGCTCACTCCATCCCAAGGCCTGGATCTCTTGTATACTTCCCTACATATAAGTATAAGAGACAGAATACCAAGAGATTCCATTGCGACGTTTGAAGATTTTTTTTTCAAAGGTACGTCAACTCGAAGAGTCTGTCGCCGCACGCTCAATGTCGAGCAATATTTCTGCATCGTCAGCAGGGAGACGACCTAGATGTACCTTCTGCCATGCTTATGGCCACAACGAACAGGAGTGTCGGAAGAAAGCCGGCAAGGATAAGAATGCATCAACAAATTCTACGTCAACTCCAGCTGCCTCTAAGCCGACGCCTGGTCACAAAATCACCTGCTACGGTTGTGGCGAACCCGGTGTAGTCAGGAGTAAATGTCCAAAGTGCGACAAGGCTAAAGTTGGCGCAGTGGACATTGGATTTTATTCGCTCAACTGTAACTCGGCATCAGCAGCACTACTTAGAACAACCGTCAAGATTAACATTGCTGGCGTCAACGGTCAAGCTCACATAGACTTTGGGGCCAAGTTAAGCGTCGCATCCACGTCATTGCACGACTTGCTCAGACGGAAAGGAGTCGACTTTAAACCTTCGACTTTAACCTGGTTTTGGCAATTCCAATTCAGGCAACACTTCTAGACGATTATTCGCCGATCCTGATCTAGCTGCTGAAATCACAGGCATAAATAAAGAGTTCATAAATAAACTAAAGGTGATTCTGGAAGCAATGTCATCTGGATTCAAAATTAATGCAGAGAAGTTCGGGAAATACTGCAAAGATACTGCAAAAATGTATGTTGAATTGTACGCCAATCGCATCCAATGACGCCAACTCTTCACAAAATCCTAGTGGTACAACTGTTATCAAATATGCCATCCTGCCTATCGGGCAGTTATACGAAGAGGCCGCAGAGGCCCGTAATAAGCACTACCGTTCATACCGTCAAAATTATGTCCGAAAATTTTCGAGGTGTAACCAGGATGTCCTCAACAGGCTGCTCCTCACATCAGATCCATACATAAGTTGTGTACGGAAACGTAAACCGAGCAAAAGCCAACCTTTCATGAATGAAACTATAGAATTGTTCGAGGCAGAAGAACTGGACACAGACATATGTAGACCAATCAACTTCGAGCCTTGTTTAGGGGAGAGGTGTGTCAATAGTAACAGCGAGGCAATTGTAACGTATGTAGTTTAACAACATCTATTGACGAATAGCGGTAGCTCTTGGTGGCAATCGAAGCTTTATTTGGTGCTAAAATCGTTTGCGCATGCGCTCTCAGTACAGCAAATTCAGTAAAATTATTGTTCAGTGCAGTTTCTGTTATTAAAATTGAATTAAACAGTTTTACAATATTGGAGTGGTGATTTTCGGATAAATTGGCGTCTAATCTATACGTGCAGATTTGTGGGTTGTTCAAATTTGCCATAGTTTTTTTGTTAAATAAGTCTTATTTGCAAAATGGCGGCAGTAAGTAACAAAACAAAGAGAGGCAATTGTAGCATGCATTTGACACCCTGTATTTTTCACATTGGTAAATTATTTAAAAGGTTTATAAACGACCTCGAAAGACATTGCGTGGCACCGTGCCACCAGAAAAATATACTGAAGCTTGTGAAATTGTAATTAAGCAAGGGAAGAGCATCAGAAGTGTAGCTACCAGCTTTGGCATGTGTCATGTAACTTTGTCCAGGTATGTCGCTAAATACAAGCATGATATCACAGTAAAAACTGGATTTGCCCCACATAATAAAGTATTTTCTACAGACCAGGAACTAGAATTATCTCAATATTGCAAGACAGCGAGTCAGCTTTACTTTGGTTTGACCACCAGAGATTTACGTAAATTGGCATATTCTTACGCCAAAGCTAATAGTTTAAAATATCCCCAAAAGTAGAACGAAACAGAACTTGCTAGCCTTGATTGGTACAAGGCCTTTATACATATTCCCCGTTACACTGTCTAATTTTAATATCAAAAGTATTCGGCAATTAAAGTCGTCTTAAAAATATTTTTTGTCAGGGATTTACTTACGCATGTGGTTTTGGTATTGTATGCTGAGTTGCTGTTTTTCTATTTCAGAATGCCAAATAAGTATACACGAAAGACTGATAGGGGTATGGCTAGTATCGACATTTACGAACTAGCCTTTGAAGAAGTTACGTTGAGGGGTCAGTCTCCGAAATGCCGCATCCTCTTACAATCTCAACTACAAGTCCAAGAGAGGTAGAAGAACTCCACAAGTGATCTTGAAAGGTGGAGTGGCATTATCCAATCAGCAGTCTGTAGAAGAGTTTGCGAAGTATTTTTATTCGGTATATAGGGAGGAGCGACCGGAGTTGGATGTGGACTCAGCCATAGCTAGCGCAGGTAGTCGAAATGGAGCGGCGCGAGTGCACTTGGACCAATTACAATTGGTAGACGTGTGTCGGGCACTAAAAGAGCTTAAACCGAAACGGTCCGCAGGGCCTGACGGCATTCCACCTTACATATTTCAGGACTGTCGAGTAGCGTTATCTAAGCCACTGCTCCACATATTTAACCAATGCATTAAAGCTGCCGTCTTTCCAGAGAGGTGGAGAGTGACCCGCGTTGTCCCAGTTCCGAAGGCGGGGTTAGCAGGGTCAGTAGATGGGTACAGACCAGTGGCAGTATTATCGACGCCGGCAAAGGTATTGGAAACGGCTATATATAGGAGCGTTTACCTTCAGGTTAGAGCACATCTATCAGATGCGCAACATGGGTTTCGACCGGGAAGAAGCACCACCAGTAATTTGCTCTGCCATATGACCCATCTGGTGCCGACGGTGGATAGTGGGGAACAAACTGATTCTGCGTACTTTGACTTTCGAAAAGCATTTGATTTAGTCGACAAAGACATGTTGCTTAGGAAATTAGCAGGTGTTGGTTTTACCCCACACACTCTCCACTTTTTTGCCAGTTATTTGAGGGATCGGCAACAATATGTAGAATATGCGGGTCACGTGTCGGATCCATATTTCACGAGGTCTGGGGTAAGTCAAGGGAGTAATCTTGGCCCTTTATGCTTCCTTCTGGTGGTGAACGACCTGCCAGAAGTAGTTCAAGACGCGTATTGTCTGTTGTTCGCTGACGACCTCAAATTGTCCCTCACGGTTAAAAGCAAGGATGACTGTGTCAGGCTACAGGATGACATTGATAGGGTGGTGAGCTGGAGCAAGGATAACCTACTACAATTCAATAGCTAAAAGTGTGTGACCATCACTTTTTCCCGCGCACACAAGCCCATCTTACATACCTACTACATTGACTGCTGCCTTTGGAACGGGTCGCAGTAGTCAAGGATTTAGGAGTAGAATTTAACACCAGTCTGACTTTTCGTGACCACATCATACGTAGCTGTAAAAAGGCTTATAGAAATTTGGGGTTTGTACTTCGTACGGTCCGAGGATTCACAAATGTGAAAGCCATTATAGCACTATATAATGCATTGGTGAGGAGCCAGTTAGAGTGTAATGCAGTCATCTGGGCCCCACATGAAGCTAAATATAGTCTCATGCTGGAGAAGGTTCAAAATAAATTTATTAGATATTTATATATGCGGTACTATGGAGTATATCCCTTTTACCCGTTGATGTATCCCACCCTATTTATTCTGGGTATGGTGGGATACAACGAGTTAAGGGTGAGGAGAGATCTGGCACTGACCTTATATATATTTCAAGTATTCAGAGGCAAGGTGCATAAGGCTGCGTTTCCACCAGAGATGTGCGATGGAAATGTGTCGTGCGAGGATGTCTAGCTGTGCTGTGAAAATGTGTGGGTGTTTCCACCAAAGCTGTGCGATGATAATGTGCCTACGAGGATGTGTAGCGGAGCTGTGAAAATGCGCATTAATGTGTGGCGCGAGGATGCGTTGCGAAGCTGTGAAATGTGTCGACGGGGGTGCGGTGTAGTGGGAGCGGAGTAACGCGAACGCCTGCCTGCCGCTCACCGCGCTGCGCTCACGTCTCACTTTGCTGTCGTAAGCGCTTGTAGTCGTACGCATGTCGTACGGTTGCGTGGCATAATGGACGAAAAATTAATTGATGCCGTTCAAAAGTTTCCGTGTTTGTGGAACACTTCTTTGTCATTTTACAAATGTAATGAAACTAAGGACGCTGCGTGGGAGGAAATAGTCAAAGAAATACAATATAAAGATGGTAAGTAATAATCATGTATTAAAATCAGGTATATTAAAATACAAGTTACAATATTTGGGTATTTATTGTGTGCAATGAATTCGTGACGAAATACGAGTATCTTGCCATGACACTTTTCCTTGATTATTGAAATAAGAGCAGTATTTCTCTCTTACATCATAACTATCACTTGACACGACGACGGAAATGCTAGGAACCGATACAAGAGTACTTGTATTTGTGTTATCAATGCAATCCAAATAATTACTTTGTCTTTCAATTAAAAAATTATGCATTACACATGTGGCTTTTACGATTTTGTCAACCGTTTCCACTCTGCATTCAAAGTCTTTACGATACACATACCACTTTCGTGCCAATACACCGAATGTAGCTTCTACAATGCGACGTGCCCTCGAAAGTCTATAGTTAAATATACGTTTCTGTTGGTCTAACTGGTCCCGCGGATATGGGCGCATGAAATTTTCCATCAAAGGAAAAGCCTCATCTCCAATGAATACAAATGGTACTGGTTCACCTCCTTCATATAATGGTTCAGGTTCTGGAAGATTCAATCTTTTTTCTTTCAAATATTTTCCAAAAACACTATCATCAAATATTCCAGCATCACTAAATCTTCCCATGGATCCCACATCAACCATTATAATCTTTCTCCTAGCGTCAGCTAAGCACATAAGCACTATAGAAAATCTTTGTTTGTAATTAAAAAAAGAGGACCCAGTGTTTGCAGGACACATTATATAAACATGTTTACCGTCTAGAGCCCCCAAACAATTTTTAAACTGCCATAGCTCTTGAAAATCCTTTGCTATTCGCTTCCAGTCGTCTTTGGTAGGTTTTGGAATAACAAGAGGTTGTAAAACAAGCCAAAGAGCATTACAAACTTCTGCCACAATTCTCGACACACTTGCTACTCCAATCCTAAAATTTTCTGCCAATCGTGTGAACGACGAGCCCGTGGATAAATACCTGCAAAAAAAGGAATGTTTATAATAATAGTAAGAAAAATAATTAACAAATAAAAAAGTACTCTTTACCTGTTACTGATTTTTTGCGATCTGTAAGACAACATGCTTGGTATAAAAATGTTATATTCCTAATCATAATTTTCTATTATTTCAGTGAAAAGCGCTAAGTATCGTTGGAAACAACTACGGGATAGCCATCGGGACGCGCTAAAGAGGCAGAAATCTAAAAAAAGCGGACAGGCTACAACCAAAACACGTGAATGGAAATACCAAAAATTGATGGAATTTCTTTTACCGTACATGGTCAACAGAGATAGAGAGTCAAGTTATAAAGAGGATATTTCGTCACCAAATAATGAAAATGACTCTTCGCAAAGCACTCAATATTCATTAAACCAAGATGACTCTTCGCAGAGCACTGAACATACACCAAATCAAGCTGACAATCCCAACAATCTTTACGAAATAGCCTCAACTTCAGGCATTTCAACAGATTCGGTCACCCCGTCATCATCAAAGAAGAAAAAAGGCGATGAATTATCAATTTTAATACAAAAACATATGAAAAATCAAGAAGATTTTCGAAAAGAAAGGCAAGAATTAAGAGAACTTTTAAAACCAACGGACTGCGATGATACTGATCATTTTTTTCTTTCAATGGCGAAAACATTTAAAAAATTACCAGATTACATGCAAGTTCCTTTAAAAAGGAAACTTTTTAATATGATTAGCGAAGCCGAAGAATCTTACGTGCTGTCGTGGTATAATCAAAATATTGGTTATTCTTCAAGCTCTGATAGCAGTATAGCAGTAGGTAGTAATATAGCAGGCCAGATGGATTTGCCGCCTCAGCTGGATCCTGAACAACTTGGTTATTCTTCAAGCTCTGGTAGAAATACAAATAAAACAGTGGGCCAGATGGATTCATCTTTCCAACTGGAAGCTGTACAACCAGCATCTCCGGGAACACAACATTCAGACCTACAAACGCCAAATACTTCAAACAAAGTAGGAACAGAGCCTAATTTGCCATGAAAAAGAGGAACTTGTTGTCTACTTATTTTGCAGATTATGATTACTTTTCAATTAATATGTTTAATAAAGACAAAATTGATTCAAACTATTTTACTTACTTTAAACATACCGCCAATTTTTCCTTGGTGCTGATGCATTCTCTGTAGTGAGTGTCTTCTTTCTTGATAATGTTCTCAATCAAATTGTGTAACTCATAAAAGTTACTTCTAGATACTCGATAAGAATTTTCGAATATTTCATCATCAGCCGTATGAAAAAAGGTAAAGAATTCTCCATGTAATCGATGATATTTAATATGGTTACGTATCCAAAACCTGTGTGTTCTTGTATTGCTCAAAATTATAGAACTAATAAACTCCGTATCTTCTGCTTCCATTTCTTCATCACAAATTGTTAAATATAAAAGTATTTTCTTTTTCCAATTATCCATATTATTATCTATTTTGCGCACTTCTACTTCCAACAAACTCCGTCTATGGACTGGCTGGTACAGTATGCGCAAACCTCGCAACACATCTTTCTCAACACACATTCCTCGCACACTTCCCTCGTACACATCCCTCGCACACATCCCGCGCTTGTTTTGTATGCGCAAAAATCTAGCTCCGCTGAGCCGTTTCCACCAGAGCTGTGCTGACCGAGGCAAGGTAAATGAAGCGATCCTATTGGTTCTTTACAAACACATCCCTCGCTATGCATCCTCGCACATCTCTGGTGGAAACGCAGCCTAATGCAGTCGTTCTCGGCCAGTTGGGTCTGTGTGTGCCGGACAGGTACGTGTGGCGCCGGCGGCGGCCGCCCCTGCTAGTGGTGCCGCGCGCTCGGACTAACCTGTTAAGGGAGGCGCCGCTGACGCGTGCACTCCGCATGCTCAATCTCATAGCGAGTGAAACGGACCTATTTTATTGTTCTGCGAGTGAATTCACAAGAAATGCATTATTTATTATTAGTTATAGATAGTAGATAAATAGATATATTTTAGTATAAATAATTTATATGTAATTAAGGCGCATTTATCGCATTGGGGTAACCTGTAATGGTAAATGTATGTAGATAAATAAATAAATAAATAAAAATAAATAAATAAATGTCTTTGCAAAGATATATTAAAAAGAAACAGGCTTTGTCCATGGGTTATGCTAGTCAAAAAGTTTTTACAGATGAGGAAGAAAACATATTAAGTATGCGAGTATTTATTGACATGTGCTGCATCCAATTACGGGCTGACAACAAAAGAAACAAGAAGAATTGCGTTCATGTTAGCAAAAAAATATCCGGCGTTATGGGAAAAAAATGAGATGGCAGGAGAAGTGTGGCTTAAATTGTTTATGCAACGACATCCCAATTTATCTTTAAGATTACCACAAGCTACAGGCACAGCTCGAGCAACGAGCTTCAATAAAAGTAATGTGGATGCTTTCTTTAAGAACTTTGCATTTTGCATTGCATTTTTGTAACATCTGTATTTATATTGTACCTACATTCCGTTGCAAATAAACTATTATTCTATTCTATTCTATTCTATTCTAACTATACTGACATTTTAAACAAGCATAAATCTTGTAGCAAAACATATTTGGAACGTCGACGAGACAGGCATTACAACAGTTCAGAAACCTGGCTGAAAATAATATTTTTTTCAGCGAACAGCCAGTTGCACGAAGTGCATAACTATGGCTATGTTCATGCTGAAAAAATTATTATTTTGGCGGCGGCGGCGACGCACTATGGGACCAAACAGTATTTTCCGTCTCAAAAATGGTTGAGACAAAGGTCGCGTAACTGAAACTGTTTTGATTGTTTTACATTCACTATAATAATAATAGAACTTTCCGAAAGCAAAGGAAAAAAAAATAAAAAAAATGTTATACTTGGAAAAAATTACGTTCAAACTGAATACTGTGAAAATTTCATATTATAATAACTAGACTACTCGTTATAGAAGTTCAACTTAAGATACATTATATGTCCTTCAAGGAAATATATTAGTATTATACATTTTTGGATTGCTAAAGATCTCTTGTTTACGATTCCGTTATGATTTTTTGACATATATTTTTGTCTGTTTTTTTATTAAATTTTTAAACGTCATAAGGAAATTTTACGTCTTTCTAATTTTCAAGTGGAGGTTTTGTTGTTATCGGTGGCTGCCGGTGTTGAGTTAATGACATTTTAAGATACCTTACTTATTCAGTGTTACAGGGAAATAAAAAAAACCTGCGTCATTACTGCGCCATTTCGAGCTGGAAGCCGAAATATCAACTAAGACATTTTTTCTCATGATATTTTTTTTTTGCGGTGAACGTCTTAACCACAGGTATGATAAAAATCATGTACCTAGCATAGTTTCTTATCTTTTGTGGTAATTACAATCAGTATTGGTGTGAGAACTATTCCTATCAATTTTCTCATTGGTTTTGCACTAGTTACTACAACTAGGGTCCTATAAATACTCGAGTTTTCAGCATGTTCATCAATGTGTCCGGATATTTTCTTTGTGTGACTAACTGCAAAATAATAAAATTAAAAATGAGTGAATTCGTTTGTTTTCGACGCGATATATGTGCTCAGATAATAAGCGGAAAAAGTACTTCAGATATTGAAAAATATTTGTTGGACAATTTCCATTTATCAACAACAGATGTGAAAACGGTTATGCAAAGTATCCAAAAAAAATTGATTACGACTTGTAACCAAAAATGGGCGAAAGCTCAAAGAAAACAAGATCGCTTCGAAAGCCAAAACACAAATTGGTTAGATGGTGAGTTTAAAGTTCCATTAAATTCGTGCAGTACTTCAACATCTGAAAATTCTGACTTGAATACATCTGGTGAACCTGGTAGACCAACAAAACCGTATGACGCATGTTCGGAGAGTACGAAAAAACGTAAAAACATGGAATTACTCCAGGAGTACGGAATGGGGCATGTTCATTACGCTTACGTACAAGGCCTGCGGTCAATGGGTGAAAATAATGAAGCTTCGATTGTGAGTATTATAAGGAATACAGAAAAGGAGGAGAAAAAAGTCATTCTTCAAAATATTTTACGAAGTTCAGATAGTGTACCTTCTTATACTAAAGAAGAAGCATTATGTATATATATTGAGACTGATCTATCCAAAGCTCAATATTCCTACTTGAGGCTTAGACTTGTTGAGAAGAACCTTTTTTCTGTATTGCCATCATACCAAATATTGGCTGAAGCAAAAAAAGACTGCTATCCTCTTGCGTCAAGCATATCCGTCACGAATATCAGTGCCACAGTGAACCTTCAAGATCTCTTAGACCACACTGCCTGTCGTATTTTAAAAATAAACACGGTTTCTAAAAATTGCACCCGGCTGAAACTATACAGCAAATGGGGTTGTGACGGATCTTCAGGACAAAGTGAATATAAACAAGTTTTACCTGAAGAGAATGAACAAATATCGGATGCTAATATGTTTATAGTTTCACTTGTACCATTGAGACTAGTGGATGAAGAAAGTAAAGAAGTCATATGGCAAAATCCAACATGTTCTTCAGTAAGATATTGCAGACCCATTTCTTTGGAATTAGCAAAAGAGACTCCTGAAAAAACTACCACTGTTGTAAGTGATCTTGAAGCAAAAATTAATGAATTAACTCCAACTCGAACGCCCGCAGCAATAGAAGGTAATATTATAGAAGTAAAACATGAGCTGTTTATGACGATGATCGATGGGAAAGTTTCTCAAGTGTTAACGCAGACTCCATCTAGTTCTTCGTGTACTGTTTGTGGAGCAACTCCTAGACAGATGAACGATTTAACAAAAGTAACTGCGAGAATTGAGAATGAAGACGCGTTTAAATATGGACTGTCTACCTTACATGCGTGGATAAGATGTATGGAAATGATTCTGCATATTTCTTATAATCTAGGTTTTCAAAAGTGGTCTGCAACGACTCCAGAGAACAAGAAGATCAAAGAAGAAAAAAAGAAGTACGTGCAAACTCGTTTCCGGGAATTGCTTGGTTTACACATTGATAAACCTCGTCAAGGTTCTGGAAATAGCAATGACGGTAATACGGCAAGGAGATTTTTCCAAAACTATCAATGTTCTGCAGAAATTACTGGTATCGATGAAGAGTTGATCAAGAGATTATATATCATTCTGCAAACCATGTCATCGGGATTTTCTGTAAACGCAGTTAAGTTTGGTGACTATGCGCTGAGGACGGCACAGTTATACGTGAGTAAATATAACTAGTACTATATGCCATCTTCAGTCCACAAAATTCTTATACATGGTGCCAAAATAATAGAACATTTTGCAGTTTTACCAATAGGCCAATTATCGGAAGATGCTCAAGAAGCTCGTAATAAAGACTATAAGAAATATCGGTTAAATCACGCTAGAAAGTGTTCCAGGTCAGCCACAATGGAAGACGTTCTGCACATATTGTTGTATACTTCTGACCCCTATATATCCAGCTTAAATAGAACCAGTACTATGATACCAAAAGAACTACTTAACGAAGCTAAAGAGCTTTTAATATTGGCAAGTGATGAGTAGATTCATGTTTTTTTTTTAGTTTAAAATTATGTCATATTTTTTTATTAACTAATTAATAATTTTATTGTAATGCAAGTAAGCAAATAATTCATTTAAGCG
This sequence comes from Helicoverpa zea, assembly GCF_022581195.2. NCBI lineage: Eukaryota > Metazoa > Arthropoda > Insecta > Lepidoptera > Noctuidae > Helicoverpa > Helicoverpa zea. Next base: position 6,818,412 of record NC_061480.1, on the reverse strand, counting down.
TTTAAGTTAATTTTTGTATGGAAAATTTTAAAAATTTATATTTGATTATTTTTTTTCGTAATAAATCTATTGTTTAAAGTTGTAATGTTTTATTTATCCAATAGCATAAGGCCCGGTTCCCACTACGCCGGACCGGCAGATCTGCCGCGCCGGTAAATCTGCCGGAAGGGCTAGTGGCTGTACAATTTATATGAAGCTATTCACATTATCCCGGGTCCGGCATTTTTGCCGAGCCCGGCATTTTTACCGAGCGTTTTGTCACTACGAATTGCCGGCAGAACGACCGGGCCCGGAGTAATGTGAACGAGTTTGTGCCGGTATCTGTCCCCCGCTCGCCCCGCTCGTGCTCCCCTCGCCCCGCCCGTGTTCCACTCACGTCATTCGGCTCGCATTTTCTGGTAAAAGTAGACGTTTAGCATGGATATTCAAGCAGAAACTTTAATTACGCTTGTCCAAGAGAGACCTGTTCTGTGGGATAAGACCGAAGACGTCTATAAAGACAAAAACTTAAAGTTAGCAGCATGGCGTGAAGTATGTTTAATACTGAAACCAAACTTCGATGAACTGGATGAAAAAGAAAGAAAACAGTACGGTGAGTTTTTAATGTTTTATTGATAAAATGTAAATGCATTGATAAATTTTATTTTATAGCTGCTGCCTGCCACGGAACGGAACCAATATCCGAAACAAAATAATTAGTAAATGATGTCCGTATAGCGTTGGCATTAGGGCCACCTCGACTTGACACATTCCGATTCATGGGTGTCGTTTCTTGTTCTTGTCTATGTTCTATATTTTGGTAACTTTCAAAATTTATACCATCTTTTTCTCTTACAAAATTATGTAAGACTGTACAAGCTTTAATTACTTGAATTGCTGTGTCTACGTTCAGATCTATAGCTCGATGGATTATTCGCCACTTATTTGCCAGAATACCAAAAGCGCACTCAACATACCTTCTTGCTCGACTTAGTCTATAGTTAAAAATCTTTTTATCAGTATTCAAATGTGTACCTCCATATGGACGTAGGAGATTAGGTGTTAAAGCAAAGCCTTCATCGCCAATAAGTATAAACGGTAATTCTTCGTGCAAGTTTTCATGAAGCGGTCTAGGCTTTGGTACATTTAAAGTACCATCATTGATCTTTTGCCAAAATGTACTATCCTTTAATATAGTAGAATCGCATTCCTTGCCATATGAGCCCACACTAATAAAAATAAATCGGTACTCTGAATCGACAACTGCCATTAATACAAAAGAATAATACTCCTTGTAATTAAAGAACATAGAACCACTCTTGGCTGGTTTCAAAATTCTGATATGTTTGCCATCTACTGCTCCAAGACAGTGAGGAAAGTTGGCTTTTCTTTCGAATCCTGAAACGATGTCCTCCCATTCTCTCTCAGTATCAGGCAGCTTAAGGAAATCTGTCTTTAGGTTTTCCCAAATGACGTGGGTCATTTCTTTTATTAGTTTACTTATTGTCGAAACGCCTACTCTGTATGAGTAATGTATTTCTTTGAATGAACATCCTGAAGCTAAATATCTGAAAAAAAAAGTATTTTTTGTTAATACATTATTACTTTATACGTCACCAAGAAACAAATTGTATTGTTTTATGATATTTTTTTATTGATTTCAGGAAAACAGGTTTCAACTAAATGGAATAATATACGAGATTCGTGGCTTAAGACAGTAAAGAAACAAAAAGATGAGTCTAAATCTGGATCTTCGGCCAAAAAGACACGAAATTATTTATATCACGAGCAATTAATGTTTTTGAAAAAAGTCTCCGAACCTCGACCACCACATGAGTCAGTTTCAAAAAAAGCAAGAACCGAGACTGAAGTAGGCATGGAATCAGATTTTCGTTCACCTTTAATTAAAGATAAAAGAAAAATTGATAATAAAGAGGTAAATGACAGGATGGTAAAGTTTTTGGACTCCAGAATAAACCCAGAAAAGGAAAACCATCATCTGTCTTTCTTCAAAGGCATTATACCAATCTTGAACACTTTAACTATCGAAGAGACTTTAGAATTTCAAGCTAGCGTCATGACAATGTTGCAAAAAATTAAAAGTAGGAATAATGAGAGACCAAATTACGGACATTGGCGTGATTCATATAATCAGATGACCGGACCAGATCAGTATTCTGGATACTACACACATAATAGCGTCAATCAACAGGCAACACCTACGCAAGATCAACACCACCCTGGATACTCTACGCAATATAATAGTAGCAATCAACAGGCAACAACATCTATACCATCAACTTCATCTCAGTCATCGAATCCGATTCCAGCTTCGCCATCAGCATCTAGTAATCATTCCATACATTCCCAAGACTCAGATTACTTAGATTTTGAAGGGTTTTAAGTTTGAGTACAAATAAATACATAAATAAGTTATTTGCATTTTTAATTCATAATGATTATCAAATACATACACCCTCCCACACACACACATTATATATATTCACATTCATCAAACAAACATACATAGCAAACATTCATTCATTAATTCAGTCTTAAGTAGGTACCTACGTCAAAACTATTATTACGCAATCTAGTGCATAAAATAATCTTACCTTAGACATATGGCTAATCTTTGTTCTGGGCAAATACATTCTCTGAAACTTGTATCTCGTACTCTTATGTCTAGTCGTCCCATTAAATCGTCAAAAGTGGTTGCTGTCATTCGAAAATAATTGAAGAACTTTGATTCGTCTCTTCTAAGTTCACCCATTAATGTTTCAAATGTTCCAAGTGAAAATCTTTCCCGTAAAATAGGGTGTACCCAATGTTTTCTTTTATTTTGCCTTCTATTAAGATACCACCACAACACAACAATTTCGTCGTCCATTGTGCGCGCAGGTCCAAATTCAACTGAGGTAAGTACTTGACTGTCTGAATTTCTTCCGGGATCCGATGTAATGTGAACACTCTGTCCGGTGTCCGGTTTCCGGCAGGTCTGCCGGTCCGGCGTAGTGGGAACAGGGCCTAACTATTCAGGCATACGTATACAAAATTTCAATGCAAAATATCTAGAAACTAAAAAGTTACAGATTTTTGAGATGAAACGCACAGGTTCGTCCCATAGTGCGACGGGCCAAGGGAAAAAAATTCCGGAAAGGAATTTTCAACTTATCTAAAGGTTTAAGGCGCCATATTTGCGCGTGCGAGCGAGAGGGAAGATGTTAGAGCGAGACAGCAATATATGGGCGGCGCTTAGATAACGACTACGTATAGTAGTGGGAGGATTTACTATAAATTAACGTTCATTCATGTTTAAAAACAAAATGGTGGTGATGCCTCACTTCGTAACCGCCATAAAAGAACACGCACTGAAGACCAAAAACATGAAGCTGGGCCGTCTGGTGAGACCTCTCAACACAGTCATGAAGGAATTCGTCTGTCACCTACAGAAGTCGAATGTATCTTTAAGAAGGATCTGCTGGGAGAGTTTCGCCGAGTGGGCCTTAGGGGTAGGATTGTCCATGACATATGGGAACTTCCACACGATGGATTGGGAGCAAGATTTAGAAGAGCTATTATATCAACTCTATGGCGAGGTGGTGACGAGTCACTTGACGAATCAACAGAACGAGGAGGAAGAGAACGAGGAAGAGGAGAAGACTTCGTCAGAAGAGAAGGAAGAAGCAGAGGCATATTCATCATCTCGGAACATAATGACCACATCCACGTCATCCACGATTGCACGTACTCGGGCCAATCGTGCAGATGCCGACAAATCAGGAACATCACAGACTACACGACAATGTCTCAAGAAGCAAGTGAGCTTCTCGAATGGAACACCCAAGAACAGCGACTCGACATCGAAACAGAAGACCAAGTCGAAAAACTTTCTCTCGGTCTCGGCGAAGCGCAAGATCATGCAACTCGAGTCGGACGAAGAGGACGAACCACCGGTGATGAGCAAGAAGAACAAGAGGGTGGAGACAATAGAAGAGGAAGAAGCGACAGACAGCGACAGTTCCGACAACTTAGACGCTATGCTAGACGGAGTTGTCCAACAGCAGTCGTTACAACGGACCACTGGCTCAATATCACAATCTATTGTACTCAAGCACCACGACAGCCTTATTACATTGAAGTCGCGGGGAGAACGTGGTACCAGCGTGGTGAAACTGGACATCTATCCTTACTTCGACTGCTTGAAGCACGCAAAGAACGATTGGTGGAGACACGCGAAGATGAGGAGCTGTTTCCTGTCCTATTCCGAAGACTCGCGTGTACAGAAACTAGTGGATCAACTGGCGAAGGAGGCTCTCAAGCAGATCAAGTCGACAAAGAACGTCGAGATAGAACAAGTCTGCAGGCTCGAGAAATGGTTAGAAGCGTTCATTATATGTCCTCCACAGAATATTTTTTATACAGGTCATTGGTGCAATGGGCCGTTTAAATATTTTGGAAACAATCATGAATTAGTTCGGAATTCTTTTCATAATATTAGACAGCGTATATGCGATATGTCTGTAAAAGAGATATTCCTTAAGACTCGTACCATACCTATGGAACGTTTGATATATGTCGGCCCCTGGAATGATTTAAGTGCTTTTTATTATAATATAAGGGATAGTTTAGTTGTGTTAGAAACTCTGTTACAGTTTCAATATCCTGATAAGTATCAACGCTATATTTTTGTATCTGATTTATATTCTTTTTGTAATAGGAAAGTTCCTAAGAAAAATTGTATGTTTATCTTAGGTCCTGCTAATAGCGGTAAGAATTATTTTTTTGATTGTCTTTGTCATTCTTTAATTAACTTTGGGTGTATGGGTAATTTTAATAAGTATAATAATTTTCCTTTACAAGAGTGCGTACAGAGACGTATCATTAGTTGGAACGAGCCAAACTTTGAACCCGGTAGTGAAGAAACTCTTAAGTTAATATTTGGCGGTGATACTTGTAATGTGAAGGTAAAGTTCCAACCTGATGTGTGTATGTTGTCAGTGTCTTTGACGGAGTGTACCGGCGACTAAGAGAGACTGGCTCTGTTTCGAGGCGACGATCAGACCTAGGCAGACCTCGTGTCAATGATGACGATGAAGAGCAAGACAATGAAATAGTACAACGGTTTAGATCGGATCCAACTACTTCCACTAATATTGTTGCCCGAGAACTTGGAATATCGCAGTGGAAAGTGTGGTTTACAGTGAATACTGCAGGCCTTTATCCATACCATTACACGCCGGTACATGTTATCGAAGAAGGAGATCCCGTGAGGAGATTAGATTTCTGCAGATTCATGCTCAACTCAGATTTAGAAAACCCAGCATTTTTAAAACACATCTTGTGGACAGATGAGTCAAAATTTGATAAAGACGGCATCACCAATTACCACAACGCTCATTATTGGGCTCCAAAAGAAAACAGAAATCCCAATAAGAAGCGACCAAAGGGATCACAGAGACGGTTCAGTTTGAATGTCTGGATGGGAATAATCTCAAACCATTTGATTGGGCCACATTTTCTGCCTGACAATTTAAATGGGGAAGATTATGAAAACTTTTTAAGAAATGATTTACCCGAATTACTGGAAGATTTACCCCTCAGTTTAAATGATAATAATATGTGGTATCAACATGACGGCTGCCCTGCACACTACCGAAGAAGCGTCAGAGAGTGGCTAGACACTAATTACCCGAACAAATGGATTGGAAGAGGTGGACCCATACCGTGGCCAGCCCGAAGTTCCGACCTGACCCCCATGGATTTTTATTTGTGGGGCCATATGAAAAGCTTAGTTTACAATGAACCTCATCCGATTTCATCTGTTGATGTTTTAAGACAGAAAATTATTGATGCGGCTAACGAAATTAGAAGAGGCTTAACGACTGGTGTGGTTAAAAGTGGACTAAGGCATAGAATGCGAATATGTGTGCGGAACAGAGGCGGACATGTGGAACATGTATTGTAAAAAATAATAATAAACGTTTAAGCTATTTAGTTTGTTTTATTTCGTTTGCTGGCCCAAGTGATAACTTTGTCCTTAAGTACAGTTATGTTTTACTACTGCCTGAGAGCATTACATCAGAATTTTTTTTCTGAATATCATGATGATACCCTAGCTTGTTATACCTTGTTGGATAGCTAAAGATACGAAGAAGAAGAGTAGATCTCAACAAACAAGATCAAGAAACGTAGATTATTTAGTACATCTGCAGCATAACTGTCATAGACTTTTTTTGAAATATTCTTAAAAGAAAAAAAATTTTTATACAAAGAAGACGGATCACAATCCATACAAAATTGCCCCACGTCCTATAACAATGTGACGTATCTCAAAAAAAAGATAAAAATGTTTAAAAAAATATGGCATACTCTCCAACTCATTTTTTTTACACCTTCATACGAAAAAAATGCTTTAAAAATTGTTCAGGCGCTGTTATGAAAATATCGTTCATGGGACTATTTATGGACTATTTTATTAAATTATTTTTTATTATTATTTTTTATAATTTAATAAAATAGTCCATAAATAGTCCCATGAACGATGTTTTTATAACAGCGCCTGAACAATTTTTAAAGCATTTTTTTCATATGAAGGTGTAAAAAAAATGAATTGGAGAGTATGCCATATTTTTTTAAACATTTTTATCTTTTTTTTGAGATACGTCACATTGTTATAGGACGTGGGGCAATTTTGATCCGTCTTCTTTGTTTAGTTTTTAATCTTTCAATCATCGACTATTACCCAGTTGGTTCAGTTACCTGCTTTTTTTGTGTTGAGAGTAATAAACAAACTAATCTACTACACAAAAATAGCAAAAACACTATGAATTAGACAGTGTAATAGACAGTGACAACGCGGCGAATATTTAAAGTGCTGTGCGGCTAGGAGGCTGGCAACCTTTGCCTTGCTACGCACATACCTTAAATTTAGTGGTGCAAGGTAGCTTGGACGCCTTGTCTGACACGATGGATAGAGTGAAAGCCGTTATCGAATATTTTCATCGCAACCATCCAGCGAAGAAGAACTTGGTGGAAATTCAGGAGCAAATGCATATTTCCCCATTGAAACTGAAGCAAGACGTAACTACGCGCTGGAATTCTACATATGATGCGCTAAACCGGTTGCTGAGGATGAAAAAAGCCCTAATTGCCACTTTAGCAATTATGAGGCCAGACATCAACCTGCCGCAAGATGATTGGATCGTCATCGAAAAAGCCATTGAGGTATTAAAACCCTTTTATGAGGTCACTACTGAAATTAGTGGCGAACAATACGTATCAGCGTCAAAGTATTGTACTTTGCAAAATAATAAATCGGTCCCTCAGCAAATACTCTCCTGATGGTCATCCCAAGTTGAAGCGCCTACATAACGCACTCAAGCAACAAATGGCGCAAAGATTCGGAGATGTAGAAAATAAACCACTTCTTTGCGAGGCGACCATATTGGAACCGATATTCAAGAAAAGTGGCTTCAGTGACTTAAGAAATTTTGAGAAAGCAATGGCTGCTCTAAAATTGAAAATTGGCTCGGACTGAACCCTGACCCACGTACCCGTTCAGGAGGCAACGCAAGTGTCAGTTCCTCAGCCGCCGAAAACTGGCTCTATTTGGGACGATTTCGACGAAAAAATTTCTGCTCTCGTTCCACAAAACCCAACCGCTGCTGGCATTGTCGAATTCGACAAATATTTAGACGAACCGTTAATAAAAAGGTCAGAAAATCCTTTGCTCTGGTGGAATGATCGCAAAATCGTGTATCCCCGGCTGTACAGATACATGCTTAAACGCCTAAACATCGCAGCAACACGACGTACAACTTCTATAAGTCGGACCATACGAGATTCTACAGGGCCTGTTGCAGTCGTCGGAAGTTGCTACATATGCAGAGAACTCAAACGCAAGCCAAGAAAAACACGAAAAGCTTGCACTAACTGTAAAAAAAACAGTTTGTGATGAAAATACAGTAACTCGTCCTTCATGTAACACCTGCTTCAGGAGATGTACTAATTTTGCATAAACAAGGAATTTGTAATTTTTATAGAAATAAAACATCATAATAAATGAGTATTATTTCATTTTTGTACCAAATTATAAATACTCTTTGTGTCATACAGGACACAAAGAGGTACCCGGGTACCTCGTCACTCTATTGTGAGTTTTTATTATGTTTTGGTTTCCACAAAATAACGTAAATAGTTGACTGGGTTAAAAGATTAAAAAAATAATAATTTATAAATAGTTAAGAGCTCTCAGGAAATCGCAGCTACCTACAGAGCGTGAAACATACTTTTCGATAAATTTAAAAATGCTTAAGGTACCCGGGTACCTCGTCACTCACATATGGGTTAAGTAAAAATTGTCACAACCTTCCTCGGTCTCCCCTACTTCGTTTCGTATACCTAGGCCAAATAGAAAATGTTTAATTCCATCATAGTGAGTAGAAAACGGAAAAGCTTTATCAAAAACCTGTTGTAGGTGTGATTGTTCAGTGATGAAAGTGGAATGGCCGCTAACCCAATATATTACATTGCAGGGCCTGCTACAATAGCAGTGGATGTAGGAAGTCTATTTTTTTTTGCATCGAACGGCCTGAAGTTGGTGAGCCAGGATGAAATTGAGGTTGAGCCAGAACCGGTACAACCTATCTGAATCAAAACTGAATTTTGAAGTATAAAAGAAGTTGCCAAGCCCATGTATTGCCCTAAAAGGGAAACTAATATTTTAATTTCTATCTAGTATGCTTTTGAAGTCTACACTCAACGCTGATAAGTAAACAAAGCTGACTATAATTATTTAATTTGTTACAGATGAAAAACATTGACAAATAAATGAAGGTAAACCGAAAAAAAACTGATATTCATTGCTGTGGTGCCCATATGGACTTACCAACACTTGCAAACGTAAAAGTAACGTTTTTACCTCTTAACACTACTAGTAAACGTCAACCATGAGATCAAGGCATCATTCACACTTCAAGACAGGCCCACTTTCTCGATGATGAGGTTATAGCATTTATGTTTTTATTTATTGGTCCTAATTGTCTAAAGTAAACAAAACAATAAAATTATCTGACGTAACAACAAACTTAACATATAAAAACCTTGATGTTATTACAACCCAAACCCACATGGACAGTGCTGAATTTGGGGACCAAAGAAATTTAATAGCAGAACTTTTCATAACATGAACAATCTACATACTGAGGTTGATGTGTTTAACTTACATACTGTTTTAGTGAATTCGCAAACTGAAATTGTTCTTCTTAATTTTTGTAAATAATGTAGTTTTTTAACAGAGTTGAAGTTGTTAGGCAAAACCTTGTATTTATAGTTTAAGGTGTTTAAAATAAATAAATAATTAATAACAATTAAGTCTGTTGGTGAGTGGAAATTGTATTCTTTTTTTTGTAAGATACACTGCATTCCTATAAAAAAGCTGCGAAAAATTGTTTTGTTTCATAAATATACAATTATTTTCATTTAAAAAAACATAGTGTTTTATTAAAGTATCTGCATCAGTGACTTTACCTTTCAAACATCAAATTAATAAAAGACAATCCACCACTTTTTAACCAACTCCCCAAAAGTGATTTAAATTCATTGGAATCTTAGAGTTTCATTTGTTCAGTTCAACCTCATAATCATCAGTCTTTTTAACATCACTTCATAGCACAGCCCTCCTCTCACACGGAGAAGGATTGAGCGTTAATCAACACGCTTGCTCAATACGGGTTGGTGATTACAGGATCCAGGATTAATCAAGATGTTTTCCTTCACCGGCTATCAGCCATTGGTGTCTTAGATATACCAAAGTACACTTGAAAGTTCATACAAACTTGCTTGGACTGGAATCAAACCAACACTCATACTAGAGAAGTTGGTGCTTTACCCAAGTGAAAAGTTGGATTGATATATAACTATACAAGCAAGACAAATGGAGCAAACAAGTCACTCTGTGGTATCCAAGAGACGGTAAAAGGAGGCAGGGACATCCAAAAACCAGATGGAGAGATGTCTTTTTACGATGAATTTTAACTTTCAAGTTTCAAAAGAAACGCTGGTTTAAAGAATGACAGACACAAACCATGTGGACCTAGATATTTTGAGCAAACACTTTTATGAAAAACTTCAGGCAAACTGAATTCGAGAGGCCTTACCACTAAGAGCGATCTCTTCCTGACAACCTTTTACTTTTTACTTACAGCGTTTATAATTTTCAACATTTTTAATTTAATCAAAATTCATTCAAGACATGGGTGTACCCAAATAACAAATCTGTGAATGTTTTATAAATTTTTGCTTGATGTGACTGGTTGCAGCTAAGTACTGTAGAGTAGTTAGAAACTCTGTAGTCTTGAGATTTTATTCATTACATTTTATTACTGGCTGGACAACTATGTAAATATATTCAATATAAATAGAATATTAGGATAAAGTTCTTTTAGATTTTTGCCCACGACGGAACGGAGCAGGTATATGCGTTTAGGGTGAGAGATTGAGTTTGTGTGTGCTTTTGAGCAACGTCCCACCTATCTTCTAAACTAATGATCTGATTTTGTTAATTAAATAATTCCCGAATATCCCAGTACCAAGCATGCTATGCACTACAGTACCAGTGTTTTACAGCAATTGAATGCAACAGTGACCATCACCTGACTACTTTTTTTTTGGTTTTGGCTTCCAGTCAAACTATACACAGCTGAGTACCAGTGTTTTACATACAGCAACTCGTCGGCCTAATTCGTTAACCTGCTAAGTCCATTTTTTGGCAAAATTTACTTTTTATAATAATCAAAAAATTCAGTCAAATATCTACCGTAACACATAAGGAATAACAGCTATATTAGCTTATAAACGTGACAAATGCTATGCGCGAAAAACTGCTTTCTATCCACCACCCAATCTCCGCAGCGAAAACCTGCTAAATCCTGTTGGGGCCTCAGTTTTGCATTGACAACGTTCCCAAACCCACGTGCCGTTTGCGGCGCGTCAAATTTTGTTGTGTTTGTGTCAAATATTTGAGGATGTAAACCACTAATTATAAACTAGGTAAGTTTTTATTGTTTTATCTGTAAGTTTTCTTTTCGTTTAGTGCCTAGATCAACTGTTTTTAATCACATTTAACTCCTAACCTAAACATTAGGGACTTAGCAGGTTTACGCACTATATTATCTTATTTGGACACGGATTTAGCAGTGTATCAACTTAATAGTTTTTATTAATTTATTGCTTTATTCAAGATTATTTCGAAGATGTTACTCATTAAATATATTTTAAAACTAAGTATTTATTTAACAATAAACAGTTAAGTTAAAATCTGTTTAGATAATATGTAAAAATGTTAAAATTCATTTATTTTGCCGTATTTTTTATTCTTCTTCTTTAATTTCATTACATTAAATACTTATATAGGTACTTAAATATATTTTTTCAATATTTTCAGAATGCATCGGGGAAAAAAAATTGTGGCTTTGGTTTCTGAGGCATGTAACTTACAGGATAGACCTGAAAATGTAGCTCCAAAGTCAGATTATGATCCAAATAAAGTAATACACGTTTTAGAAGATATTCAGTTACAATATTCAGAATCAAGAAAGTTTATACCAGGACCTTCAGACAAAACTTATTATGAGATAAACGACGATATCAATATAACATCACTGACTGATCTCGATCTACCAAGTACTTTTATTCCAGAAAAGATAGATCATACAATTTGTTCTGACATAACATTTCCCAATACTACATTCAGTGATGTACCTTTAGACGGTAACATTTTGTCAACGGTTTATGATGTTAATAATACTTTCATCACAGACGATAATTTAATAATAGTACCATCACACATTGAAATAGATTCACAGGCAACGAATATTTTGATCTCAGATAACGTAAATAGTTCCGATACGCATACTATTCAAACATTAGGTTATGAACAAGTGTTTGCTCATGAATTAAGTACCAGCCCTGTAGAAATTATACCTCATGTTGAAAACACACATCATGTTATACCTAATCCGCCGATATCGGATGATAGTGATATAGATAAAAAGCTTGTGCCTTATTCTGATTCCGACTCGGATTCACTTGCTAAAATCAAAAAGAGTAAGAAACGAAAGAAACGTTTTAAAGTTGATAAAAAAGAATGGGTTAGTGAAAAGAATAAACAAAGAAGACAAGAAGGTAAAACTTATTTTGGAAGAGAGAAAAAACAAGACTGTTGGAATTATAATAAATCTAAAGAAGCACGTTCCATTAAACCAAGATGCTCGTGTAAGATTGGGAAGTACAGTACTTTAAAATGTGAAACAGTAGATGAAGATGTAAGGAGAAGTATTTTTAATCGATTTTGGAGTCTTACTTGGGGCGAAAAAAAGACCCTTGTTAACGAATGGGTAACAACTATTCCAATTGTCCGACCACGAAATCGAAATACCGAAGGGACAACCAAGAGGGCTAACACCTTTGTTTATCATTTAAAAATAAATGATCAAAGTTTCAAAGTATGTCGAAAGATGTTTTTGAACACTTTGGATTTAGGAAGATGGACAGTTCAAAATTGGAAGCATGAGTTTTCAATGCGGCCTCCTAGTACATTGAGACGTCCAACACGTTTATCTGAAACTGCTTCGGAGCCGAAACAATCACTTATTCAGTTTCTGGATTCTCTTCCCGTAATGGAATCCCATTATTGTCGAGCCACGTCACAAAAGTTATATTTATTGCCAGAATGGAATTCTAAAGAAAGCCTCTACAAATTTTACGTTGACAATTGGTGCAAAGACCGAAATATAAAAGCTCTCTCCATAAGTTTGTTTTCGAATTTATTCGAAGACAAAAATTTGGCCCTATTTAAACCGAAGAAAGATCAATGCGAAAAATGCGCCTGTTATAAAGTAGGAACAATTACAGAAGAAGAATACAAAGAACATATTGAGAGAAGTAAACAAGCAAGAGAAGAAAAAGATGCGGATAAGAAAGGAGACAATTACGTTTTCACAGTGGATTTACAGGCGGTACTAATGGCACCAAAATCGAATGTTAGTACGCTTTACTATAAAACGAAGCTGCAAGTTCACAACCTTTGCTTTTTTAATATAAAAAATAAAGATGGCTTCTGTTTCATATGGAATGAAGTAGAAGGTGGACTTAATGCTGAAGAATTTGCCTCCATTTGGGTCGACTTTTTAGAAAACAAAATAATACCTGAAGTTAATGCTGAAGATGAGAAAAAAACAATCATAATTTATAGTGACGGTTGCACTTATCAAAATAGAAATTGTATTTTATCTAACGCTCTTTTGAATATTGTCATGAGGCACAAGAATATAGCTATCGAACAAAAATTTTTAGAGGTGGGTCACACCCAAATGGAGGCCGATTCAATGCACTCCACTATAGAACGTCATCTAAAGAACAAAGTCATAAATGTGCCAGCTGAATACATATCTATTGCTAAGCATGCTCGTAAATGCCCAGTACCGTACTCTGTAACATATTTGGACCACACTTACTTCAAAAAATTCGACAAAATTCAGTTTTATAAAAGTATTCGTCCAGGAAGATCCAAAGGGGATCTCAAAGTGACCGACATTCGTGCACTACGTTACGAAAGCAATGGATCAATTCTTTATAAAACTTGCCTTAAGGATGAATGGCAAAGTTTACCACAAAGGCGATCTTTGCAATGTAATCCTTGCGAGATTACTGAATTATCTCGATTGCACCAGAACCGACGTAAAATTACTGCACGAAAATTTGAAGACTTGCAGCAAATAAAAAAGACCCTTCCTTCTGACTATCATAAATATTATGACGACTTGCCTCATGAGTAGATTGAGAAGAACCATTATTATAGATTTCTAAGTATTGTTATCTAATTTAACATTTTTGGAGAATTGATTCTGTTTTTTTTTTTTAGGTTGAATCTCTTTTAAATTAGATATTTTAACACTGTTTCCTATTAAAGAAGACTGAATATTTAATTATTAATAATAAATATTTTAATTACTGATTGCATTCGTTTCATTTTACAATTAATTAATCAATTGATACACCATACTAAATTTAACTCAAAAAGTGCTAAGTCCTCAAGCAAATCGAAACTTCTCCTCGAAAAACTGCTTAATAAGTGTTTTTCTGAATTTTATAAGGTGTATATAAGTTATGCTAATAATTATATTGTTAAAATTACAAGAAAATTTATAGAAACCAACGGGATTTTCAGAATTTTGATTGCTAAATTAATGAAGAAATTATTCAGTTTTTTCTTCGTCCTGTAAACTATGCAAAAATGGACTTAGCAGGTTAACGAATTAGGTCGACGAACTGCCTACCTATCTGACCTCAACCCAAGTATGCGACCAACTAATACTGCTTGGTAAGACTGCAATTCAGACTTTCTGGCTTCTGAAAAGCCATAACAACCTGCCAATATGTTCAGACCACTTGGACCTACAATTAACATGCTTTTTAAAACCAGATAGAACTTATTATAGTCTATAATAAGTTCTTTCTGGTTTTTTTAAGTCTATAATTTATAGACCCAAGATTGTGACGTTTTTACATTTTTTGCCATAGAACAATGACTTTCATTATTATCAACTTAACTTACTTACCAGTTTGCAACACCGACCAGGTAGGTAACAGAATACCTATTCGTTTGGAGTGTAATCCACGCAGCTAGTCGACAAACCAATTTCGTTATTTCAAGCTTCCAAATGCAAAACAACCACGAAGACTTTTCAATGAGTACCGACAAGCCATATACGAAAATATACATATATATTAATATAATATTATAGTAATATAACTTTTGCATACAAGAGAAAGCGAAAATCAAATGAAATATAACCCATACTCCATTTTTAGCGAACTAACCTCGAATGAAAGTTCGCAGACATTTTCAACAAATTCTTTAGCAGCTCAGAAATAATACCACGAAACGTACACATGATGCAAGAACAACGAAATTACTGTGTACAACAAATATCTTCCATTTTTTTCTAGAAATACACAGTTTTTACACCAGACTAAGACGACCCACTGACCAAAATATCACTAATGGAGTTCAGATATATTGGCCTACGACTCGACACAACAACCAATATTTTCAAAGAGAACAACTCAAGCAAGACATCCCTAACCACACAACACAGCTTACACAGCAAATAATGACAACATCGTCGAGCGAGGCGGGGCGATTCCGAAGGAAATGATTTAGATAATTTGATTTCTATGGGCAGCAGGCAGAACTGCAAAAAGCAAAGCAGGCAACGCGGGTTGCCAGTTTAATATTTTGAATTCTCCTCACATTCTCTACCGAAGTTATAAATTGACATCTACAAAATGCTGAGATTTTTTACTAGAATAGTTTTTAAAAATTGTGATAATAATTAATGTAATGTGGTAATGATTTTTTTATTTTTATAATCGAATATTTAAAAATATTAATAATATGTTGTAAGATAAATAAATAAAATACACATTCAAGTATTTTACACATTTAAGTATTACAATAGTGTAAATATTTAAATTAAATAAAATACAATAACAAAATGCTGATGTCCATTGAGTACTCAGTACCTACCGATTGCATTGCACGGTTTTTGCAGCGTGCTTATTTTTTATATATTTTTTGTTTCACTTATATTACTCGCTCAATTGCCACAGCTGACACAACATAACTGACTTTATCCACGAACAGGAATGAATGTTAAGCAGTGCAAAAAAACCAGGTGGTGGTCCAGAATCATTAACCAAACATATCTGCATCACCAGTAAACATTTTTTATCTGACCTAAAATCAGCAAAATATGGATACTATTACTATTCTTACGCGCGCCGAGCACCACTCGCACATCTTTTGTGTGTTTAGAGTCTCCATAACCGCTGAAAAATTATTTAACTGTTAGGAAGACCAGACTAGGTATCTTACGTCCGAGTAATTACGGGAAGAAGTTCCCCGGGATGCGGGTGAAACGGTGGAGAGGTAGTTTTTTTATTTAAAATCACCAAACTTCTTATTTTTGTGTAACATCGCAATCTTGAAGTAGATTCAACAATGTCACTTAATTATCTTTATTTTCAGAATTTTGCGTAGCAGCATTTATTCCAGAACAAGATTTGTTTTCCCCATAATTGCGTAAGGTACCTTCACTCTAGCAACCCAGCTACTGACAACCACAGACAATACAAATCGCAGTAAACCATAGACATCGATACTTTTGTGTAGCTTAGATACCAATCTTTTGAGACTTCAATTATAACGTTAACAAAAACTTTAAGTGTGTTGATCTGGACATATGCGTTTAGTATAATTGAAATATTTACATTACTTTTAAAAAATAGTAAAATTATATACACCTACTATAAATTACTAATATTAAAAAAAAAAAAAAAAAAAACAAAAAACTCCTCCACATCGCTGCCCACTGGGAATGTACTCAAGAGGCTGGCACTTTCTTTATTTCCCATCTACTATTAAACACCAAAAATGGATCACTGCTACTTTACGTATTTTATAAGGCATTTTTATTTTATAAGCGTATCTAAGCGCTTAGACTGATACTGATACGCCATCTAGTATTGAATAGATCAAACTTTAATCTCAAGCTCAGTCAGATTGACATAATAAAATGTTATTGAGTCTGTTCAATATAAAAATCAAATCATTTTATTCATCTTAACAGCAGTTAGAAACCAGTCATTATTAGGGTTCCGTACCCAAAGGGAACCCTATTGTTTTCGCACCTCTGTCCGTCCGTCTGTCTGTCACCAGGTATCTCATAAACCGTGATAGTTAGAGAGTTGACATTCTCACAGATGATGATGTATTTCTGTTGCCACTATAACAACAAATACTGAAAACTAGAATATAATAATAAATATTTTGGGGGTTCCCATACAACAAACGTGATTTTTTTGCTCATTTTATAAATAACTAGCTTCTGCCAGCGGTTTCACCCGCATCCCGTGGGAACAACCTATCGCACCGGGATAAAAAGTAGCCTATAGCCTTCCACGCTAAATGGGCTATCTAACACTGAAAGAAATTTTCAAATCGGCCCAGTACTTCCTGAGAATAGCGCGTTCAAACAAACAAAAAATCAAACTCTTCAGCTTTATAATAGTAGTATAGAATGATGGTACGGAACTATTAGGAACTATTAACACCCATAGGAAATATTTCCAGGACTCTAACAAAGTAGTATGGCCTTCAATTTCAAAAACTGGGTTTTCTATTTGTTCAACTCAACCATATTCAAAATCAGCTCAGTAGATGCATAGATGACCCCTACAACTGCACGACTTTTTTTAAATATGTGTAATAACTTAATTGGTGATTATAGAATGAAAATCTAAAATCAACAATTAAGTTTAGATGCCATGGGTCACGTATAAAATGCGCGTTGCCCAAGTTTCTTAATGCTACTTGATTTGAGAGTTAATTTAGGAGATATGTATTAGGCGGTATTAGGAAAGTGCCACAACTGCCACAGAAGTACTACGTTTGATTACAAACAGGGGCCCGATTCTCCTAAGTTAATAATGTCAAAATCGAATAGTAATCGAATCGCAATACGATCGTAATAGCAGTTTTAACCATATCGGGCATTCTGCTACTAATAAAAGACCAATCGTATTCGATTGACATTTGATTGGTGTGCGATTGGTATGCTATTTTGGTAATTTTGGTCTATACGGTAGTTTGCCGTGCAATCATTTTGCAATCGTAAAACATTTGCAGACAAAATGATTCATTATTGAATGACAGAAAAGAATAAAAACGTTTATTTCAAAGAAAAAATAGCGGAATGCCACATACGCTTCAATAGTAATCGAGTCGGGATTGGATCTCAGTCGACTCGAGTCGAACGTCAATCGAAGGTCGCTTAAGTAAAATTAGGAGAATCGGGCCCCAGATAGAACATGTATTGTGAATGACCGTTAGAATATACTTATCCTGGTTGTAGTTCGTTATTTACCCCATTTATAGAGGAAAGCTATACTTTTGTCCCACGAAGTAGTTCACTCAGGAAGCGGCAAAACCGCAAGTTACAGTCGTAATAAAACAAAGGCATCAAAGATAAAATATTTTTAATCATCATGATTCAAGTTACAAGTCTTATAAAGTCGTCTCTTATACATGTACAAGAGTTTACAACACAAAAATTAGAAATAATCAACAAGTAAAATAAAATCAACTTTCAACTGTGAACACAATCTCTGATGCATGCTTGATACAGAACAAAAATCGAGTACTTTGTCAACAATTTAACGTATTGACTCACACTTTTGTAACAACATTATATTATGTCTAAAAAAATAGGCTATGTCTGTCTCTCACGTCTGGGCCGAAATGATGCGCCCACTACCAAGCACTCACTATACGTGACATTTGCATAAGTATATGGTGCATAAATATATTAACAAAAACAAGAAAAATAAAATCAACTTTAACCGTTAACACATTAAGTGACACGTGCTTAATACAACACAAAAAATCGAATACTTTGTCAACATTTTTAAATCGGCGTACACTTCTGTTACAACATAATATTTTGTACCTACTTACCAAGTCATGCATAAAATCAGTCTCAATTGATTAAAATAAGAACAATATAGCTCGCCTAAGCTGAAATGAAGCGTTCATTACCGCATTTATGCACTGGAGCAATACCATTTCAACTTAGACAAGGTATAATCTACAACATAAAACTATAACAAACTAGTATGTTCCACACCAAAAAGATTTAAAGCAATTTCTTCTTTCTCAAGTCGCAATTTCAAATTGACTGAATATATGCACATATTCTACTAATACTATGACAAATAGGCAATTTCGAGGTATAAAAAATCTTACATACTATATTACAATCCTGTTTTCAAAATTAGGACGGCACCTCAGAAACACTAGGCAAGTACCTGGGTTTAATAATGTGTACATTGTACAAAAAAAACTTAAAATTAATAAGGCACATATTGACTTTTTTCTTATAAATATAGTTTTCTAAGTTTAATCACATATTGTAAAACTTCACAGTCATTCCGCTCCTCAAGCTGATTGCTAATTAAAAATTAGGCTTATCTTCTAATGAAAATTACTGTCTTACATACACATGATTAGGAAAAAAAATCTTATATTAGCATCAGGAACATATAAAAAGAGGTATTTTTAATTTAAAGACGTACACTGGTGACCAGTAAGCAAGCTTGAACAAATCATCAGACAGATGTACCACCAATATTGAATCTATCTGTGGTTACCTACTACAGATAGGAGTTTGATATAACTTGTCAAAATTTAAATCAATGGATAGATAGAATATTGGGTTAAATTTAAGTACTATTAAATGAGGTTTATAGTCTGATGTCAATATTAGCAACATTAAGTTATCGCTTGGATTAAAAAAAAAACATAATATCTATTAAAAGAACAAAATACATTCCCTACTTCAAATTGACCACAATTTGAGTTTGGAATGGGTTATCTTCAATGGAAATTATGTTTTTTTGTTGAAAAGAACAAAAATTACCATACATATAGTAATTTGAATCAATTGTTCAACAATTGAAACGTTTTCTTTGTTTATTACTGTATGATATGCAAAGAAATAAATTATATACAGATAATGCAAACATGCATAAATTGCAATTACGCACTTCTAAATAACATCTAACAAAATAAAGAAATATATGAGAAAAACAACAAAGTTACGATTATGACGTAAGAGATTAATAATATTTTTTCTAGATAGATCTACTGAGATTTACGGTAAAAAGCATGATTCTGGAGAATCACATTTCTTGGCTCATGGTACGTAAAATTTGTTTGAAGAGGAGGGGTTTGCATACCCGTATGGCTTGCAGATTGTGGAAGCCTAGACAAGTAAATACCATGACTTTGCGAGACCATCTGTGGCATATTATGTCTGATAGGAATGAAGGATGTCGATGGAGTTGCATCCCTGTCAATACCATGTCTAGAAGTATTAGTATGACTTGACAAAGTAGCGATACTTTTGTTGATTTGTTCAACGGTCTTGGCTTTTAATTCGGCCACTGTTTTAGGCTTACTGGCACTGCTACTGGTATTCGGGGATTGTGTTTGCTGTGAAGATTTACTTTTACTTTTAGACCTGTTCTTCTTGTCTGATTTACCTTTAGATTTCCTCTCCAGTTTCTCAGATTCTGTTTTCTTATCTGGTTTTGGGGTATCTGGCTTGTAGGGTTTTTCGAACTCTGCCTTCAAAGAACTGGATAGGGATGCCTCCGAGTCAGAGTTGTTTGCGGATGATTTTTTGATTAAGTCAAAGTTAAAATGGGCGACACGCGTTTCCGTTTTAGAAGTTTCCAGTAACGGTATTATTATTGTTTCATCGGAGGAAGTATCTGGTTTTGAAGTACGGTGCTTCCTTTTCTTCTTCTCCGGCGAAGATTTGTCAGTTTGTACAGCAATCGACTTGTTTGATTTAGCTGTTTCCTGAGACTCTTGTTGTGATTTACCTGTAACATATTTTGAAAAATAAACTTTGGAATAAGAGATATTAAAGTCCACATACACAAAGTAGTTTCAAAGGAATAAGTTGAATTATGTTTCATTTGCAGTTTAAAAAGAGAATGCGGCTTAAAATGTTTTACTTAGTTAATAGAATCATTATTTTTGAAAGTATTTTATTTGCATAAAAAGTAATATCAGGATTGTTTACATACATATGTTTATATACCTACACAGGTGGAGTGTAGGTATATTAATAACAACCAGTTATAGTTGTCATAGTTAGGAACTTCTCCCAGTACTGGGATAAAATGTAGTCTATGTTATTTGTGTATATCCAAACGAAAAATATATTTTTAAATAACTTCAATAGTTCTTAAGTGCACAAAAGAATGCTTCCTCTACTTATTGGATTTGAAAACTTATTTAACTGCTAGAAAGCGACACTGTTCACGAGTATCTTGGGAAATATTTACCCTGGTACAGGCAATAGTTCCCACAGGACACAGAAAACCGCGGGAAAGCGATATTTAATTTATGATCATTTTGCTCAACAAAATCAAGACAGCTATTATAATTTAATGTGGTAGATACCAATACTTGATTGAAAATGACTATAAGGAATATCAATGACTAAATTAAAAGAAACAAAAGCTGGCAAAACATTATTTAAACACGTACCTACTTTAATTTTCTTTTTCGAACAAAATGGCGGGTAGGGGGAAAAATTCCCGTTGCTATAGAATAAAATGATAATTGCTGGGATAATCCGTAAAAATTATAAAGCATTTCAAATAGCTTACCTGCATCACGATCCAACTTCATTTTTTTACAATTCTTCAAGTTTTCGAGATCAATCAACAGATCGCTTTCGGCGACTAAAATTTCCATGTCGGCAAGTAAAACCTTAGACTTCGCGAGTGCCGTCAGCGCCTTCACTTTCTCCCTTTTAAGCTTAACAGCCAATAAAGAGCATTCCATCTGAGTTTTAGACACCAAATCATTCAAACTCAGTATTTCATGCGACAAATCTTCTATCCGACCATCAATTTCTTGAATTCGCCGCTTATTAGGATTACTGCTCATAGTTTTACTATCAGACATTTTTATTACCCCTATTACACCTTTTACGCAAATAAATATATCTTTACTTGTTTTAATAACTTTAAAACATAAATTTTATAATAAGTAGCAAACCGACATGGAAAAAGTTCGAATTCTAAAACCTGCTAAAACCACAGACAATCCAGAGTAGCAATAGGAACGGACAGACAAGACAGATAACAGAAAATACCAAACCATAGACTATAAAAATGAAATAAAGTTACGGTTCCTCGGTTGCTTATCGGTTTATAAATTGCATTTTAGTGTCTCTAAGATATAGGTATTGTGATATAATTAAAACGAATCAATAGGCCTTCCCTAGACGGTCAATGTAATGAATGGGTGTTTTTAAAAATTAAAAAATAAAAAGTTCCCAAAAAAATTTAGATAGAGCTGTACCTGGTACGTGAGCATTGACCATAGACATAATATAGTAAACAGGACTGCGCACTTATACCCAAAAAACGAGCCGAGTGAAACAGTTCGTACGGACACACAAACACAAACTGCGTAAGTTAGAACTTAAATACCAATCTGTGTTTAATAATCTTAGCAAACTCGGATTGGTCTCACATAGCTTAATCTCATAGTCACCCTATTAGAAAGGGAAAGACGGCCTCCGTACTAACTGTTTCACTTGGCTCGTTTATGGGTTAAAAGTGCGCAGTCCTGTTTCCTAATTTTATGTCTATGAGTATATTACATCTATGTGCTGATGTAAATCATAGACTTAATGTAAATAGGGACGCGCCATAGTGTGCAAAATTAACGATTGTTGAATGAATCGTGAGTTCGAAAACTAACTCTAGTTGTTAATATTTTTTTCACCTTTGATTAAACGTTTTATTATTATTAAATTATAATAAAAACTAAATGTTATATAAAGAACAGACCCAAAGTTAATTATTAGACATTATAAAATGGCATTATCTTTAGCAATATAACATAGTTATGGAGATTTTATTTTTTTTAAATGACGGGTACCGAACGCACCCACTTGACATCCGACGCGCGTAAGGGGGCGCCAAGTTTGTTTATGTTTTGCTAAACGTCCACAATAAAAGTATTTCTGTTTTTTTTTGCTACAAATAATTAAGTGCTTTTAATATAATAAATAATTATGAGAACCAGTCAGACGCAATATGAAATGATGGTTGAATTCATGAAAGCGTGAGTAAACAGTTTAATAAGTTTGAGTGGCATAAACTTTAGTGTGAAGTATTTTAAGCGCAATGCTATTTCTATTCCAGAAATGGAGATTTGTCTAAACCTTCAGACGGCCCACGAGGTCGGAATTTCATACAAATGAAATGGAAGGAGTTAAAAAATAAATTAAATAGTGAAGGCACAGGCGAATCTAGGTCTGAGGAGAAATGGCGCAAGGTATGTTAACTCAAGTGACGCTATTTTTTTTTGTTGTTGGGCACTTGAATAAAGTCACTCTTAGGTGTTTTAATTAGTTAGGTATCCAATATCTTCGTGTGAAGTAAGTTTGTATGGAATTCCTGCTTAAATTATTGTTGTTTAATTCAAGGTGTGGAGCGTTTACAAAAATAATTGCAAGAAGAAGTGTGCCAAAATTAATAGGGCCGCTAGTGGCACTGGTGGAGGGCCAGCTCTCCAATTATCCTTGACTCATTTAGAAAACCGAGTCATGCAGATAATTGGAGTGCAGGCAACTACTGGCATGGTGGTGGAAGAAGCAGGGTTTCAACGGGTTAGCCACATACTTACCTATTTTTAAAATTATTTTTTTTTACCTCGTAAGTAATTATTATTTTTAATTTCAGGAAGCTGCTGAAATTTCTCAACCATCAGAGATGAGAGTTCCTGATGCACATGTGGATGACTATGAAATAGGTAAATATGAATTTTACTTTTATAATAATTAATCAATTAATGTAAATATATGTTTAACGTGGTTTTATGCATCCATAAATTAGGTACATAAAAGCATCATAATTTTTGTTCAATGTGAAGTCTTGATAAAAAGATTATTTATACATAAATCCCATTATATATATCGGGTGTGTCGTTCACAATCACATTAAATCATATCGCATATACTTTATGATATTCTATGGCGAATTGTAAAAAAAATAACCTAATCCATTCAGTGGTTTAGCCACAGGAGTCATTTTTCGTTTTTATAATTTACAACATCATGTGTAAAGCAGAGATAAAGTTAGGAGTATCGTATGTTTTGATCAGTTGACAGCTGTCAGTTTTCAAGGGAGAATTTCAGTTGTTTGTAATGATTGACTTTTATATGGTGTTCTAATTTTTGAAAATTTTTATTCCATTTACTTTGTTTGAAAAAAACATTTTTTTATTTTTACTTATTTTTCTTTTATCTTTGTGTTAATCGACGTATATTAACCAGTATATTAACGCATTTAATTTAATGTGATTATGAACGACACACCCGATATATGTACATAAATATCACATTACACAGTAAATGTTTCTATCAGAACTCAAGTTTCTGCTAATAAGAAAAAGGACTAGTCTAATCAACATTAATAAAATGTTTTACAGATTGAAATATTCGGGGCACAAGTAGTCAGCCAACAGTGGCTCCCCCTCCACCACCGAGTCCACCAGATGAAACCCCTGCTCTCCCATCAACCGAGGCACATCCTCCATCTCCTCAAATACATGAAGAAGAGACGTGGAAACCACCACCACAAAAAAAAGCCAAGGAACAACAAATAGGAAAAATGTTTTTACAAGCAGATAGAAAGTCAAAGGAGTATGCTAGAGAGCGTGATAGGGCCTATGAAGAATTAGAGAAAGAGCGGTTGCGGATTAGGACAGAGGAATTGAGAGTTAGAGAATTAGAGATGAAAGAAAGGGTGAGACAAAGAGATGATGAATTGAGAGTTAGAGAATTAGAGATGCAAGAAAGGGTGAGACAAAGAGATGATGAATTGAGAGTTAGAGAATTAGAGATGCAAGAAAAGGTGAGACAAAGAGATGATGAATTGAGAGTTAGAGAATTAGAGATGCAAGAAAGGGTGAGACAAAGAGATGATGAATTGCGATTACAGGCTAAATGGTTGGACTTTATGAGAGAGGCTATGGAAGTTTTTGTAAGGTTTATGGAAAAAAAGACTTAGATTAAGGTTATTTTTTAAATATTATAAAAATGCAATTTTTTAAAATTATTAATTAAAAAGTAAAGTTATGAGTGTAATCTATTAATTCTATCTACTAAAATATTCCTTATCGCCCTTAGCCTAATTAAGTCATCTCCTCCATTTTCCTGAAAAAGATGGTCAAAAAGGATAAAGATATGTTTTGGAGTTCTTCTGGTTCCGGTTCGGGTACGTTTAATTTTAGGGCTAAATTATGCAACTTTCTTATGTACTCCTCTTATATACTCTCTTATGTACTCTCTTATGTACTCCTGTTATGTTCTCTCTTATGTTCTCTCTTATGTACTCCCTTATGTACACTCTTATGTACTCTCTTATATACTTTCTTATGTACTCTCTTATGTTCTTTCTTATGTACTTTCTTATGTACTCTCTTATACGCGGTTGTAATAAAGTTATTTTTGATGACTAAAGTCTTTGTTTAACTCCCAAAAATATTACAATTCTAATGTAACTGGATTGAGGAGGTCAGATAGGCAGTCGATATGTAAAATACTAGTACTCAGCTGCATCCTGTTAGACTGGAAGCTGACCACAACATAGTCGGTCAGATGATGATTCATAAGACCACTGTTACCGACCGACACAATATTTAAATAATGGCGTCCACGGCCGATTTTCGGCCACGGCGGCTTTTCTCACTTAAGGAGATCAGCCAGCTGCGGAGGACATATTATAGTGCACGAGCATTTGCGCAGACGCAGGTGCACTCCCTATTCCTTTACTCTCATAACCCGATGGGACGGCAATCCGACACGACCGGGAAGAGATCAGGCGCAGGACCGACATTTACGTGCTCTCCGATGCACGGGTGAATCAATCGCCAACTTCCAGACTACGGGCTGCTTTGTGAAAATTTAAGAAAACCCACAAAGCGATTTCGGCCCGACCCGGGAATCGAACCCGAGACCTCTGGCACAGCAGCCGCGCTTGCGAGCACTAGACCAATGAGGCAGTCAATACTAAACATCAAAACACCCCACCAAAAAAAAACTAATTTGAACATCCCACCCAAAAGCATTAAATTCACACATTATATGCAAAAAAAAATCCGTTTCATATAATTAGTTTCGAACTGTGATTAAAACCCGTATAAAAATGAATTATTTGTATTTAATACGATTATACATAGTTTACTAATAACTTTTTAAGTTAATCATGGTATATAAGGAGTTGGGTTTTTAGCTTTGGTACATTTAGCTGGACAAAATGATATCAGTTACTCGTATTGTGTTCATCGCTAGCGCACTTACCTTAGCACTCGCGCAAGGAGGCCCAGAGCAATGCACTACTGCAGATTTCGGTAAGTTTTGTAAATAAACAAAGTGTGTCGTACCTAATCATCACATTAAGTTAATAAATACGTTAATATACTGGTACAGCACTAGTACTCGGCTACATCCGGTTAGACAGGAAGCCGACCCCCAACATAGTTGGGAAAAAGGCTTGGAAGATGATGATGACGTTAAAGTTCGGCCATTCAGAGAATGCGTTCCTGACACGTCGCGATTGAACTGACGACGTAACTTTGCAATGGCGTTGCAGTTACGATAAAAATATTTTTGCTGGTTGTTTACCGTTTTAACAATTGAGGAGCATTAAAACAACATTATTATATCAATAATCAATGAATGTAGTTACGTCGTCAGTTCAATCGCGACGTGTCAGGAACGCATTCTCTGAATGGCCGAACTATAATATGTCGATCAGCACAAAGAAAAAATAAAATACGTTAAAATAAATTAAAAAATTCAAACAAAGTAAATAGATTAAACATGTGCGAGAATTAGAACACCATTTAAGAGTCAGTCATTACAAACAACGGAAATTCCCTTGTGTTTGCAAATTAACGACGTGCAATACACTCGGTAACAAAATGGATTCAAACAAAAATCGAATGGAAGAGAGCGACTACTTTGTGTTTTCTTGCAAACGAATAAAAGACTGCTTTTCGCGACGAATTCGCTGCGTATGCGCGGCGTGTTCGTTGCGCGCCCGTAACGTATTCGTTGCGCGTCCGTTCCGCTTTGAAGACGCTCGCAATCCGCTAGTGTGATAAGGTCCTATACCGCTATCAGGCAAGGTTACTACAATAAATTATTTTGCATTATTCTAGGTGAAAAGGCAGATGATGAAATGCCTTTTGACACTGTTGAACTTACCGCCAATGTCCCCGACTGGAGTATTGCCATAACCGTAAGTACACACTTCTTTATCATGTTTCTGCTTTTTCAGTTCCTTGTTTTTCATGTTATTTTTCTCATTGTTTTGCTTTACGGCTAAGGGATATATTAGGCCGGGCCGTGTCCGGAGCGTGCCGTATACGTGGCTCGTACGGGGCACGGATGTGAAACGTTACATATAGTTATCGGCACGAATCTTGGGCTCTGACCTACATCTGCGCAGAAGTAATTTATTAGCAAAGAACCAATCCCGAGTGACGGCTATGACGCGATGCACAGCGGGCCAATCACCGCTTCAGCCCGCCCCCGCTCCGCACTTCATACCACAAAAGGGACCCAATAAATTACTTCTGCGTAGATGTAGGTCAGAGCTCAAGATTCGTGCCGATAACTATACATTTTGTATGAAGCAGTTTATATTACACCGTGAATGATCCGTAGCCCGTTCGGGCCACAAACGACGCTCGTCTTTAGAATTTCGTAAAAGCCGCATCGGCTCAGCTTGGAAGACGCGTCGCGACGCCGGCCGATGGCGAAACGAGCCGTTTATACGATAACGAGCCGTGTATTACTAAAGCGATAAGTCGTGTAGTGTGGTGTGCATGCGACTCGGCTTAAACCGATTTCGCTTCGATAAATGTGGGGAGACCTTAAACTCAATGAACACACTAGAACGAGGTTCTTCATGCAAACCAGTAGTGTGCCTTGTTCCTACAATAACACTATATAATAAATCTGGAACACTGATGGTTCGGTGCCGTAAGTCATCACTGGTAACACACATTGGTTGAAGACTTTCGTCTTGAGGCACTGAGGTATGTCGGACGAAAAGACATTGCGCAGAAAAGACGATGCAGGTCGCTTCCAACAGGTATCTGTGGAGATCAAAGGGGGAGGCCTATGTTCAGCAGTGGACGTCCTATGGCTGAGATGATGATAATGATAATGATGACTGATGGTTCCAGAAGGAACATACGTGGGTGGTACACTACAGAATATGAGTACACGCACACACCACAAACTTTTAGTCGATCGATAGTTTGTTTGGGCTCATGGATCAGTATAGAATGAATGATAGTACGCACTCTACAAAGATTTGGTATTTGGCCGGTATCAGACTGAAAACTTTTTTTTGCCATACTGTCTAGCGTCAGCTGTCTGTTTAGTCTGCAGGGAGATTGACACTATCTTTCGCTCCAATAGCAGCGGAATTTCATAACTTCGAAATAACCAAAAAAAATGTGTTTTTCTTACAGGCTCCATGCACAGATATAGCAGGCGTGCATGCAACGATATGCGACAATGACGTGAAAGCTGTGGCCCACTTCGTCGACGCGAACACTCTTTTGATACACCGTCCTGGTAACCTGCAAGGCACTGGCAAGGTCGATGGTATAGTTTACTGCAGAAATAGGTAAACCCAAGGAAACATGAGCGGAGATGCCATAATGCGGTAGGTCAAGCGCCTTCTTCTAGCTCAAATTCGTACGTTGAACATGTCCAAAACTAACTTACGAATGAACTAACGAGGCGTTCGGGTTCTTTGAGACCTCTGTCAACGATTTTTGATGTTGCAAAAAATTTAGGTACGGGTCTCTGAAGGGCGAAAACAGTAACGTTCCTTGTCCGCCGCTCATTGCATTTTGGCGCGCAACTTTCTTTGTAAATTTTCCGTTATGGCACCTCCGCTAGTCATTTTGTTCTCCATAGGTAGAGCCTTATGAAGCAGCCAAAACATTTGGTCCTTGAATTTTCTTTGGTTACGGTGTTTGGTTTGAATATGTATTATACTTTTCTGAATAAAATGCTTGAACTATAAAAGCGAATTTGTTTTTTTATCTTACCTCATCATCCTCCGAGCCTTTTCCCCAACTATGTTGGGGTCGGCTTCGACTCTAACCGGATGTAGCTGATTACCAGTGTTTTATAAGGAGCGACTGCCCTATCTGGCCCCCTCAACCCAGTTACCCGGGCAACCCAATAAACTTGGTTAGACTGGTGTCAGACTTACTGACTTCTGACTACCCGTAACGACTGCCAAAGATGTTCAATGACAGCCGGGACCTACAGTTTAACGTGCCATCCGAAACACAGGAAGCACATTGGTGTTTAAGATATACTTAGAAAGTACATACAAACTTAGAAAAGTTGTATTGGTACTTGCCTGACCTGGAATCGAACCCGCGCCCTTATACTCGAGAGGTTGGTTCTTTGCCCACTAAGCCACCACGACTTTTTATCTTACCTACTGTATAAAGAAGAGCTCGTGGAGTCGTGGCTAAGTCAAAGCCGCGCGGATTGATCGATCATAAGGTTAAGCAAGGCTTGGCGCGGTCGGTCCGTGGGTGTCAATCTTACTATTGGTAAGTTACAAAGGGGTATCAGGTTGCCAAGGTAACTGGGTTCAGGTCAGATAGATAGTCGCTCCTTGTAAAACACTGGTACACAGCGGCATCCGGTTACCCTGGAACCTATATTTGAAAACGGCTAAGCATTGCCATGCAACAAGGCAAAGCTACCAGCCTATTGGGTACAGTCCCGGTTGGCAGCGATCAGGAAGAGCTCTTCGACGATGTTTTACATTTAAATGTAGACTAAGGTTCATTAATTTACATGTACCTTTACAAATTGTACATTAAAGGTATCTCAATATAAGGTTCGGGATACAAAATTAATAAAAAAATAATAAAGGAGGTAACAAATAACAACAAAAATAGTTTTTGACAAATAGATACAATATATTGAGAAAAAAATAAAATACATATTACAATTGAACTTTACGACGACGAAAACTTGTTATTTTATTGAAAACAAAATACTTTTTTCACAAAGAACAACAACAGCGATCACTTTGCTTCAATTACAAACGTAATTAATTGTTTAAACATTTTGCTAGTACTATTAACTACCATAGATCAGTTCTAAGACATAAGCACGGTTATAAAATGTACTGGCATAAAAACGTCATTCCTTGCTAAAAAGAAAATTCATTAAAAGCCCGTCGTGTAAGGGTGCATCCTGTGTGAGCGAATCGCGAACAATTCAAAGCGAATTGACAAATGTATGTTGGCCACTAGAATTGACAGAAGTTGGCCACAAAGAATGACAGATGTTGGCCATTAAAGTTTACGGTTGTTGACCACTTTGATAATCAGTTATTGGAAATCGACTGTTTGTTGTCACTCAGGAGTCACCGTAACAAATAAAATGAAGAGAAAAGATCAAGTTTAGGGGTAATGGACAAGATTTATCACTCAATACAGTAGGCTGTAATATAAACCACTCCTTTGCCGGCCAGGCTTCCGGTACGGTGAACTATGAGAGTGTTCCAATTGACGAAGGTGGTGCTAGGCGGCTGATCATTGTCGCAAACTATTGCGTGTAAACCTGAGACTCCTTTGACGCATTCGGGTATAGGCTGCAAAAGATCATGTTTTGAACTAAGAACGTCAGTGTATATTTATAACTAGCTGTTTTCCAGCGGGTTCAACCACGTCCCGGGTGCAATTCTGCTTATAAACAGACAACATATAGGCTGTCACTCGGAGAGTTGTGTAGCTTTCAAAAAACGCATTTAAAATTTCCCAAATCAGTATTTTCGGAGCCTTTAGGGTTCAAACAAAAAAAAGGTTTCCTTTTTACTATATTAGTATAGACTAGCTTCTGCCAGCGGTTTCACCCGCATCCCGTGGGAACTACTTCCCGTACCGGGATAAAAAGTAGCCTATAGCCTTCCTCGATAAATGGGCTATCTAACACTGAAAGAAATTTTCAAGTCGGGCCAGTAGTTCCTGAGATTAGCGCGTTCAAACAAACAAACAAACAAACTCTTCAGCTTTATAATATTAGTATAGATATGTAACTGGAAGCCAACCCCAACATAGCGGGAAAATGTGTATCTATGTAAGCTAGATTAAATAGGAAACATTTTTGTCTGCTGTTTGGAAGAAGTTCCCCAGGGACGAGAGAATCTAGTAAGTATATTGTAAGTGTATCTATATATTAATGGTTCTATGTTGCGAAAGTCAGATAGGCAGTTCTTAGCTCCGTGCAAAACACTGGTATTCAGATGCTTAAGACTGAAAAAGGGCTGGACAAGTGGCCAGGTGTAGGTACTTACTGGTATGCTAACATTATAGTCGGCAACGTAGGGATCCATGTATACTGGTAATAGCTTCACGGGGTGATTCGTTGGTATATATTCTGTAAGGAAGCAAACAAAGTACAGTGCTACCGCCTCTTTTGTGTAGTTGACAGCTGTCAGTTTTTTAAAGATACAAAGTTTTTAAAAGATACATATGGTTCTGCGGGTTGTTCGAAAGAGATACCGCGGCCCTGGTACATAAAAGGCCTATGACGGAACAAAACGGTTTTTAGTCAGTAAGAGTCTGACACTCCCTCACCGCTGCTAACCCACAGCGGGAGGGGTCATTTGATGATTTTTGACGTCGTTAAAAAAAAGATACATATGGTTCATAAAATGACCAGTGTAGATGTCATAATGCAAAATCTAACGACGAGGAAATATACTAGTTCCGTCCTTACACGCCATCTATGGAGTGCATGCAGTTAGCTCTAGTAACTAATAACGTCTACCTTACGTTGCTTGGCCTACAAGAAGGCGCCTGAGTTGTCTTCCTTATGGCATATCGTCGTCTTAGAATGAAAACCTCGGAAATGCATTTTTTCTCAATATTTTTTTATTGCATTTCTTGGAAGATAATCGTAAAAAATATGGAATACTAATCCTTATCCTGAAAAATGCATTTTTTCTTAATATTTTTTTATTGCATTTCTTGGAAGATAATCGTAAAAAATATCGAATACCAATCCTTATCCTGAAAAGTTATCTCTTGCACTTACGAGATTTTCACTCTAAGGCGTCGATATGCGCTATTTTTCCTTCCTCCGTGGGCAGTACAGTCAACTTCAGGTCAGTGGTAACACTTTTATAGGCAAATCGTACTTATTACTATTGAGTTAAGGTGCATGACAGTTACCACTGATGTGCAGTCTACCGCACTATAAAATATGTGATGGTAGAAAACCTGTTCCGGCAAGAAACAATTTAAAAAGTCTTACGGTATTGCGCCTCCGAGCACACGTTTTGTCCATGCACGCCTAAGGCCAGTGCGCAGCTCATGATCACAATACTTGTAACTGAGATCATTTTGTCCAGCAAAGTGTACCCAAGATACCGAAAATCCAACGCCTTATATACGTCAAAACAGCGACATAATTAACAAATAATTTTAATTACTAACACGCCCTTAATTTGGCACTCATGCGCAATTCGTTTTGCTCTCTAATTAAGACCTGTGAAATTCAATTATATGAATTTAGAATTCGTTTTTAATAATGATTTTCCATAAACGGGTATATAAAGCGTTGGGTTTTCGGTATCTTGGGTACACTTAGTAGGACAAAATGGTCTCAGTTACAAGTATTGTGGTCATCGTTTGCGCGTTTGCATTGGGCGCACGCGGACAAAACGCATGCAGTCCTGCAGAAATCGGTGAGTTTTTTTTTTATAATTGACCACTTTGGCAATTAACCAATCGTGATACGGAGTTTGTGTGTCGGTTGTCATGATTTAATGAATTGATTTTGTGTGTAAACTCTCCTCTCTAAGCGTCCTACCAATAACTTTCTCCCACACTTTCGTACTAAGTTACATTAGCTTTATTCCCCTATAGTTGTTGCAATCCACATATCATCCTGATTCTCAAATGTTGGCACCAGGCCAGGAAACTATTGCACTACTCGTCCGGTATTGTTTCCTCTTGCAACAACTTATTGAAGAAGTCGTTGTTCCCGTGGAAGATGGGTAGGTCTTTAGTATGGGACGCGACCTGTGTCGATACTCTTGCACCATCTCACCTTCCTAGCTCGGCGCGATGTGCTGGTTCCGCTGCTGCGGCTGCAGAGGACCTCAAACGGCGCAAATATAGTACCCTGGTGGGTAACTATACCTTTGAGCCGTTTGGGGTTGAAACCCTCGGGCCGTGGGGTCCAAGTGCTCATCTCCTATATAAGGATATCGCTAAGCGACTTGCTGACACTTCAGGTGACCCAAGGGCTGGTTTTTATTTTGGCCAAAAAGTAAGCATTGCCATCCAACGTGGCAATGCTGCCAGCCTCTTGGGTACACTCCCGGTGGGCAGCGATGAGGAGGAGTTTTTTGATGCAATTTTTTAAATATTTTTATCTATAGTAAGTGTTTATATTAGGTAATAAGTTAGTTGTATGTTGTATATATATTTATTATTAAGTTATTGTAAAAAGTTATTTGTAAATAAAAATAAATAATTGAAGAATAAAGCCAGCCATTTCCATCCATGCAACGTATTACGTAGGTACATAATATGTCACATCGTCGGTACAAAAAGTTGTTCAGAAAATCCTACAAAAATTCGGCCGATACAAAAGTCTGACGGCGTGGACGGGCAACCTTAGTGTGGTAGAAATTAAATAAGTATCTTTTACTCCCTACCAGGTTCACCGACTGGCTATCCAGTGCAACTGCAAGAACTTATCCTGAAACCATATGTCCGTGAATGGACTGTTAATATACCCGTAAGTATAATGGCTCGAAAAAATCATTTTTACACACAGAACACTGAGAACAGGTCGTTATCTGCCTCCGGTCTAGCCTTTTCCCAACTGTGATGGTCCAGCAGAAGTCGCGGTGGCCTAGTGGGTAAAGAACCAACTTCTCGAGTATGGGGGTGTGGGTTCGATTCCAGGTCAGGCAACTTTTCTAAGTTTGTATGTACTTTCTAAGTATATTTTGGACACAATGACTGATAAAAAGGTGAATGAAAACATCTTGAGGAATCCTGGACTAGACAGACTGTATCTGAAATCAGCAACCTACATTGAGCAAGCGTGGTGATTAACGCTCAATCCTTCTCCGTGTGAGAGGAGGCCGCAGCCCAGCAGTAGGACGATAAAAAGGCTGTAACAGTAGTAGTAACAGATGGTCCAGCGAAGAGTACAATACCAGTCAAAACGAATTTAGCGACTGCCTATTTGACCTTCTCAACCCGGGAAATCCGATACCCTTTAGAAGACGAGTTGCCAGGACTCTTGAACCTAAAGCAATGCACATGTTTCTTTTGCAGGCAATACCCCAATGCGTGAATGGAGTATCGGGTGCGCTCGCAGAAGTATGTGACGGAGATGTACCTCCTCAGAGCCAGTTCATCAGCATAGATAAACTCTTGATTCGCCGTGTGGGAAGTGTGCTCACTCCAGCTACTGTCACCGTGACCGTGTTCTGTGTGGTCTAAACCCTGTCCGGTACCCCTAAAGATCCTATCTTTCATCTTCATAATTATGATTTCTTTCCATAAAAAAAATGTTTGCAAATTCGATGGTATCAATTTTAAAGATCTTTCATCTTCATAATTATTATTTCTTTTCATAAAAAAAAATTGTACCTTCGATGCTACCAATTTTGTCACCGTGTCCAATTTCTCACAAAAGGGAGTCGGAAATCCATCTGCGGTTGGAGCAATAGAGTCAGACTCGTACTGACTTAAAGACACCCATGTTCCTTCTGGAGCCCCTCGTGTTCCAGTCCTGCTAACAAACCCGCAAATGTCTTTGTTTCTGTGGTAGAAATACCTAAGGAATTATTTAGATCCATAGAGGAGTCCTTCTATCAATACTTGGTCGTGTAAAATCAGTCTGTACAATGTATTAAATTTTTCTCATTAAATGTGTCTTTGAAAAGTTACTATTTTATTATATACCTACACGCTGGCTTTCGCTCGTGGCTTTGCCCGCGTGGTGTGACGATAAAAAGCCTTTGTGCTAATCCAGAGTATCACCTATTTACATAACTTTCAAACAAATCGGCCCAGGCGTTTTTGCGTGAAAGAATAACAAAAACATACATCCATACATTCTCACAAAGGACAATGCCAGGGTCTGGGCTCAAAGTTTGCCCAGCAGTGGGAGTAGTTCCAGCTGGTTCCATAGTGCACTCTGAACACGAAATCCAAATATTTTTGAAATCGGTCCCATAGGTCCCGAAAAAAACCGGTTCAAATGTTCTTCATAGATAGTCACTTAACAAAGCCTGAGCCATTTGCCCAGTAGTGAAAGTGGTCGAAATAGGTTCTTTACTGCACTGTTTACACGAAATCCAAATATTTTGGAAATCGGTGCCAGAGGTCCCGAGAAAAACCGGTTCTAATGTTAAACTTGAACAGTCACTTTATGAAGCCCAAGCCATTTGCCCAGTAGTGGGAATGGTTAGAATAGGTTCTTTACTTCACTGTTAATACGGAAACCAAACATTTTTGAAATCGGTGCCAGAGGTCCCGAGAAAAACTGGTTCTAATGTCAAACTTGAACAGTCACTTTATAAAGCCCAAGCCATTTGCCCAGAAGTGGGAATGGTTAGAATAGGTTCTTTACTTCACTGTTAATACGAAATCCAAATATTTTGGAAATCGGTCCCAGAGGTCCCGAGAAAAACCGGTCCTAATGTTCAACTTGAACAGTCACTTTATAAAGCCCAAGCCATTTGCCCAGTAGTGGGAATGGTTAAAATAGGTTCTTTACTTCACTCTTAAGTCGGAATCCAAATATTTTTGAAATCGGTCCCAGAGGTCCCGAGAAAACCCGATTCTAATGTTAGCCAGCCATTGTTAGCAAGCCGTTTTAAGCAGCCACAAACCTAACAACCTCTTTTCTTGAAATAACATTCAGATAGTTAGTGGTTTCTTTCACTGTTAACAGGATAAAAAAACAGAAATAGACGTTTAAAGGTAATTGCTGTTTCTCTTGCTTTTCAGTCTCTATCTACCACAATCAGTCCTAAGTTCGTGTAGCGTCATGCAATTAATATCCGTAATGGCAATGGAAAAATCTTATCAAGACGAATAAAATAAGCTCGAACACGAGGTAGTAAATAGATACCGTTGAGGAGTTCCCTCGTCTCACTGTCGTCTCCATCGTCAGGTCAGGTCTTAACCTCCACTGTTTTGTGGTGTCGGAGACATATACCCGAATGACAAGTTTTTATTCGATATGTGCTTACAATTTCCGAGAGTTCCCTATTGTTTTAAGGTTTCTATCACCAGACCCTGGACCGAATAACAAAGGAACCATTTGGAAAGTAAATCCTTTCAAACAATAAAATTATTGTTTAAATCGGTTGGTAAACGACGGTGTTATGCACGTACTTACGTAAAAAGAATACAAACGAACTGAAAAACTCCTCCATTTTTTGAAGTCGGTAAAAAAAAATCTCGTTCAATACCTCGTATTTGTCGATTAATATTATAATGCATTTCAATTAAGGCAATAAAAGTGGAATAGTTAAGAGTTCGTAAGCATATTTTTCGTAACATTGAATAAGAGTCAAACCAGTTTTTCTCAGGACTCCTGGGATAGATTTCGAAATATTTTGGTCTGGGACCTAATTATAAGCCTATGGAACATAATACACTATGCAGTTACTGTGGGCAACTCTTGAGCCCAACTTCCATACAAAGAATAGCATTGTCCTTTCACATGTATAATATTATGCATTTATAATATATTTCCAAAATGTATGTATGATGACGAGTCATCACCCTAGGCCCTTTCCCAGCATTATTGGCGTGGGTAGTCTTTGGTAAGAATGGTTGTCAGACTTTCTGGCTTCTGACCACCTGTAACGACTGCCAAAGATGTTGAAATGACAGCCGGGATCCACCAATTGAACGTGCCTTACGAAACACGGAAGAACTCGTTATGACAAGAAGGTCACCTATCCAAGGATTCATC
Source organism: Helicoverpa zea (assembly GCF_022581195.2). Classification (NCBI taxonomy): domain Eukaryota; kingdom Metazoa; phylum Arthropoda; class Insecta; order Lepidoptera; family Noctuidae; genus Helicoverpa; species Helicoverpa zea. The sequence goes on along the minus strand of NC_061480.1, from coordinate 6,781,702 downwards.
TCGCCAAGTCTTGCATATCCTTAGGCTAAGACTTAACGAAGGAAGGAAAGATGCCGATGGGGTCGAAAAGTGCTGGAGTGGAGACCACGGACTAGCAAGCGCAGCGTAGGACGTCCACCAACAAGATGACAGACGATCTTATAAAGGTCACCGGAAGACGCTGGATGCAGGTCGCTTCCAACAGATATCTGTGGAGATCTAAGGGGGAGGCCTATGTTCAGCAGTGGACGTCCTATGGCTGAGATGATGATGATGATAATGAAGGAAAGATGCCGTAAGTAAGGTAGATTAGGCGCCTTCTCATAGGTCAAGTGACGTATGGTAGGTAAGATTAGTTACTAGAACACGTTTGGTTTCTATCCATTGATTTTTTAAGTGTTCATCTATCTGGCTGTCAGCACACCTGAGAATGTTCAAAATAAAATAAGAAAATATATTTATAAACGTAAAACTACTGAAAAACTAAAAGTATACTATAAATATACTTTGACGATTCATAGGCGAGATTTGAGACGATAGGCAGTTCCCAATATTCTATCTATAGGTCAGTATATTGTTTTGCTTACCAGAGAAAAGAGATTGACATTCTGTACTTGTTAAAATTTTACCTCATCATCATCCTCCGAGCTTTATCCCAACTATGCTATGTTCCAGTCTAACCGGATGTAGCTGAGTACGAGGAGCGACTGCCCTATTTGACCTCCCCTACCCAATTACCCCGGCAACCCAATACCCCTTGGTTAGACTGGTGTTAGACTTACTGGCTTCTGACTACCCGCAACGACTGCCAAGGATGTTCAATGACAGCCGGGACCTACAGTTTAACGTGTCATCTGAAACACATTGGTCATTTGTCATTGGTGTCTAAGATATCCTTAATAAAAATAACTACCTCTAGTAAGCAAAACGACGGATAGATAGAGTTTGGAAATCGCCGTAAGTATATGCCGACTGTAAGTTAGTAAACCAAGGTGTCTTTATAGTCTATGCAACTAAAATTGTAAAATAGAGTAGAATCCGTTTAGTATGACTCCGTCTACAGTGACGGTGAAGTTTGGTTTTGATATAAAAAATATATAACTAAGTCAGGTATAAAGACTTATGATGACGGGAATAGAAAACTAACCTGCATCCTAACTCCTTATTGTTTTAATTCAGAGAAAACTCTACATAGGTACGTGTATTATTTCTATTTTACCTCTCTTATGTTTTTGTCTAGTTACCAATTAAGACCCGTGAAATTCAATTATATGAATTTAGTTTTTAATTTTAATACAAATTTTCCAAAGAAAGGTATATAAGGCGTTAGGTTTACGGTATCTTGGGTACACTTAGCTGGACAAAATGATCTCAGTTGCAAGTATTGTGATCATCGCTTGCGCACTTGCATTTAGCGCCCAAGGACAAAACGCATGCAGTCCTGCAGACATCGGTGAGATTTTTTATAATTTGAAAACTTTGCCAATAAAGTATAATAAACCAATCGTGATACAAAGTTTGTGTGTCGATTGTCATGGCTTAAAATCGTCCACTGCTGCCTTCACCAAGCTGGGGGGATTTGCCCATCCTCACCGCTCTGGCAGTCTGGCCGCAGTGTGGGGTATTCTTAGCTTCGGAAATGCTGCTGCACATCTTTGAGCAAGGCATTTAAGTGGTGCTGTGCTGGTTACTCTACCAACAGTCGGTTTCCAGCGCTCCTTCCCGTTTTTTGATAGCTTCGGCCGCTTTTGTTTTAGTTTGTTTAGGCCGCCCGATTTTGTGGAAGAAAAAAGAACGCACTGATAGCAATATATAGTGCAACGTACACTTTCTATAAAAAGTCGTTCAGAAAATCCTACAAAAACTCAGCCGATACAATAGTCTGACGTGGGCGGGCAACCTTAATGTGGTAGAAAATAAATAAGTATTTTTTCTCCCAGGTTCAAAGTTTGGCTATCCAGTGCAACTTGATGAACTTATCTTGCAACCTTATGTCCGTGACTGGACTATTACCGTACACGTAAGTATAACGTTTCGAAACAATCCTTTTTATACAGAGAATATGTCGTCATCTGCCACCTGCCTAGCCTTTTCCCAACTGTGATAGTCCAGCGAAGTGTAGAATACCAGTCTAAACGAATTTACCGACTGCCTATTTGACCTACTCATCTATGACTATATGAACCAAATCATCCGGGCAATCCGATACCCTTTAGAAGACGGGTTACCTGATTTTCTGGCCTCTGACTACCGCATCGGCTGTCAAAGATGTACAAATGACAATGTAAACAAGACTCTTGGACCTAAACCACACATATATGTATCTTTGCAGGAAAAACGCTTATGTTTCAAAGGAGTATCGGGTGTGCATGCAGAAGTATGTGACGGAGATTTACCTCCTCAAATCTCGTTCTACAACGCGTCAATACTCTTGGTTCACCGTTTGGGAAGACTGTTTACTCCAGTTAGAATTACCGCGACCGTATACTGTGATTTCTAACTGTGTCCAGTACCTCTAAAGATCTTTCATCTTACTAATAAAATTATTATTTCTTTTCATTAAAAAAATATTTGCCAATTTTGTCAATTTCTAACACTTACAAAAGGAAGTCGGAAATCCCCATGCGGTTGGAGCAATAAAGTCAGACTCGTACTGACTAAATAACAACCATGTTCCTTCTGGAGCAAATGTTATTTTTCTTGTGGTAGAAATACCTAAAGAATTACTTAAGATCTTATGGGTGTCTTTCTATCAAAGTGTTATGTTTTACTTTTTTTTTTTTTTTTATACAGCCTTTTTATCGTCCCACTGCTGGGCACAGGCCTCCTCTCACATGGAGAAGGATTGAGCATTAATCACCACGCTTGCTCAATGCGGGTTGGTGATTTCAGACTTTATAGTCCAGGTTTCCTCAAGATGTTTTCCTTCACCTTTTTATCAGCCATTGGTGTCTAAGTATACTTAGAACTTTTACTATCTTGTGTAAAATCAGTCTGTACAATGTATTTAATTTTTATCAATAAAAAGTGTCTTTAAAAAGTTACTATTTTATTATATCCCTTTACCTTAATTTTTTATGAATGGCTTGGCACACATCTTGGAAGCGATGTTAGGCGAAGGGTTTGATTTTTGTCGATATTATGTTATAACTAGCGACCCGCCCCGGCTTCACAAGTTTACCTTCCTCTACAATCACTCTTGTTAACGCACACGTTAACACGCACACTGCACACATGCATCACAAGCTATCTATTAAAAAAAACCACGTCAGAATCCATTGCGTAGTTTTAAAGATTTAAGCATACATAGGTGCGTAGGGATATGGGGACAGAGAATGCGACTTTGTTTTAATACTATACAGTGATTATAGTTTCTTATCGGTTTCGATAATGGCAAGCCAAGACATTTCACATCCAAGCGTGAGATCTGATGAATTTTTTTAGATTATATGTTGAGATTTTTCTTGAGCATACAAATATTAAGGTCGCATGAAAAAAACATTGTCTTTCGTCAAAAATTCTTATTTGTGTGACCTACGTCAAGATGCTGATAAACTCATACTGTAAATAGTACGATTTTTTCTCTAGGGGCATAATAATAACTACTACCTTTTATGAGTTGTTGAGTAAAGTTTTTAGTATACCAAAATGATCCTACAAGAGCTTAAAAACTGTTGAGTAGTCCGAAATGGTCCTCACGAACCAATAAAATAATCAAGGAAGAAAGAGTTCCTTATAGGTAAGTTGTTAACAAGTTTTGAAGAATGTACCATGTCGAAGAAGTGAAAAAAGCTAATTTTTTTTGAGAAACTTTAATTCACAATGACATATTCTAAATTTAAATACAGACCTATAGATACTTAAATATATTTACTAAAAAGTGGTCACTACAGCGCAGGTCAGGTAGCACAATAAATTGTGGCAGAAACTGAAGCAGGTCCTGATATATCCCTGTTTCGGTGTATTACGACTGAATGGTCGCGGAACTCAATATCAGCCGTAGAAGCCTCTTCCGAACAAACTGACACCCCCATACCGACTACAGTGCACAGTGATAAATACTGAAAAAAAAAATGATTTATTCATTATGTATAAATAACAGGGATAGGTCTCCCGCCTCTATGTAGTCGTGGTGGCCTAGTGGGCAAAGAACCAACCTCTCGTGTATGAAGACGCGGGTTCGATTCCAGGTCAGTCAAGTACCAATGCAACTTTTCTAAGTTTGTATGTACTTTCTAAGTATATCTTAGACACCAATGACCGTGTTTCAGCATTATACTGTAGGTCCCAGCTGTCATTGAACATCCTTGGCAGTCGTTACGGGTAGTCAGAAGCCAGTAAATCTAACACCAGTCTAACCAAGGGGTATTGGGTTGCCCGGGTAACTGGGTTGAGGAGGTCAGATAGGGCAGTCGCTCCTTGTAAAGCGCTAGTACTGAGCTGAATCCGGTTAGACTAGAAGCCGACCCCAACATAGTTGGGAAAAGGGCTCGGAGGATGATGATGGGTTTAAGTGGAGGATGATTTAGAAACAATAATGTACTCACAGGTACGGGTATTTCCATATCGGTTCCATCCACTGATGCTTTAATTGAAATCTGACTGGCTGTCCACACTCCTGAGAATGTTCAAAAAAAATATATTTATAAATCGTATTTATAAAAATAGACCGATCTCTAAAAACAAAACATACTTTAACAATACACGCTCTAGCGTTTATTGATTTTATTTAGACGATCGTCAGTTCCTAATATTCTATCTAGTTATCATTTGTTTTGGTTACCAGAAAAAAATGACATTATGTACTTGCTAATATCAAAATTCTACATATGACTGTGTTTTGGATGACACGTTAAACTGTAGGTCTCGTCTGTCATTGAACATCATTGGCAGTCGTTACGGGAAGTCAGAAGCCAGTAAGTCTGACACCAGTCTAACCAAGGGGTATTGGGTTGCCCGGGTAGGTAACTGGGTTGAGGAGGTCAGATCGCTGAGTAGTCGCTCCTTGTAAATCACTGGAACTCAGCCACATCCGGCTAGACTGGAAGCCGAGGATGACTACCAGAAAAAAAATTACATTACTTGCTAATGTCAAAATTCTACCTCTGGATGGCCGACTGAAATTTTGCAAATCAAGTGGTCTTACAGGCAAGTGGTATGGCAACTAAAATTCATAAAATAATGGCAAAAAAGAATAAAGAATCTTACCTTGAGTAAGCTCCGCACATTGATATGCATGCACCTTTACAGTAAGTGAGCAGGCGACAGCCAAAATGCTTGTGAGAGAGATCATTTATGCCACTCAAGTGTACCTACCCAGTGTATCGAAAAACTTGCGTCTACATACTAATATTTAACTTTTATCGTAATAGTCTTAATTACTATAAATAAAAATTTCACGCTTTTAAATTACTGTTCTTTGAGAATGGGCAATGATAGATGGCGTTGTACAAAGTCAAAGTATTTAAACATAGGTAAAAGTAATACTACTAAGTGGGTTTCTCATGGAGTTTCTTGCCCGTTCTTCTCCATAGGAAGCTACTTTTGGAATGGGCAACTAGAATCAACCTTATTTAAAAAATGTTGACGTTGACTCACGTTGATAAGTGCTTGTAAAGGCCTAAATGAAATAAATGATTTGATTTGGTTGGTTCAAGAAAGTCAGGTTAAATTGTTTTCAACATCTTTCGTCGCATGTGGATAAGAATGTGACTGGCTTCTTTTCTACTTTTATTAATATTGCTTTTTTTTCTTTCTTTTTATTGTTGACGAAACGTAGGTACTTGACGTTTCTTTAAACGACCTCAAAATTATACGACGTTGATAAGATATGATGCCCCGTTCTTTCCAGTAAAAAAGGAAAATTTTCTTTCTAGGAAAAGAGTCCTCATTGGGCATACTTCCTATATCTATGTACAGGTACACTCACTAATATAATTTAGAAGAAATATTTTTTTTATAACTGCTGAACTGGTTTGAAAAATTCTTTCACTATTGGAAATATCCCCGAGTGACATGGGCTATATTTTATCCGGGTACGGAAAAAAGTTACTCCGGAACACGGATGAAACCATGAGAAAATACTGGTTAAAATAGTTATATTCTACAATATATTTATTCGTGATTAACCAGTACGGTCCGTTAATGAGTCACTATCATCTTATGAGGAGTTCCTCCATTTTTTGAAGAAGGAAAGATGAGAGGAGATGACACAAGGTAACAAGGTACAACGTAGTAAATAAATACAAATTAGGGTTCAAAATTTATTTTTTTTTACATCTAAATGCATTTAGCCGTGTATACAATTTTTTTTCATTAACTTGTTTTGTAATCTTTCATTCTGCCAATTAGCCGATTAAACCACAAATTTTCTGCCCATTGATAAATCGAATAAAAATACTAAAATAAATAAGATTTAATACCAAACAGACGGAGGAGTAGTTGTAACCAAAGTTGAAGGTTGGTTCCACAATTGTTGGGAAGATTGGCCCCACAAATGTTGATGCTTATTGGTGGACTGATCCCAGAGACCTGGCGAATGTTGCAACTGAGGTTCGACTGAAAGGCTTAATAGTGGGGACGGAGTTTGGTTCCACAATTTTTGTAAAGGTTGGCCCCACGAATTTTGAGGTATAGCATTAGCTAGTAGTGGAGAATTATGCTGCTCCCAAAGACCGTTGGATGTTAGGCCTGACCGACGCTCGGTCAAGAGGCTTAACAGTGGGGCCGGGGTTTGGTTCCACAAATTTTGGGAAGATTGGCCCCACGAATTTTGAAGCTTATTGGTAGACTGGTCCCAGAGAGAGACCGGGGTTCCTGACTGAGGTACAGCTGAGAGGGTTAAAAGTGAGGACGGTGTTTGGTTCCATAATCTTTGGGAAGATTGACCCCACAAATTTTGAGGTTTAGCTACTATTGAAGGTGAAATAGACTGGTCCCAGAGGTTGTGGGACGTTAGAGCCGACCGACGTTCGGTTAACAGGTTTAATAATGGGGACGGTGTTTGTTTCCATAAGTTTTGGGAAGATTGGCCCCACGAATTTAGAGGTCCAGCTAATAATGGCGAAGCAGACTGGTCCCAGAGATTATGTAACGAATGATCCGACTGAAGCTCAGCGGACAAGGTTAAAATTGGGGATGGATTTTGGTTCCACAATTTTTGGGAAGATTGGCCCCACGAATTTTGAAGCTTATTGGTAGACTGGTCCCAGAGACTAGAGGCCGGGGTTCCCGACTGAGGTTCGGCTAAGAGGGTTAAAAGTTGGGACGGTGTTTGGTTCCACAATTTTTGGGAAGATTGATCCCACAAATTTTGAGGTTTAGCAGCTATTAAAGGTGATACAGACTGGTCCCAAAGATTCTGGGATGTCAGACCCGACCGACGCTCTGTTAACAGGTTTAATAATGGGGAAGGTGTTTGGTTCCATAAGTTTTGGGAAGATTGGCCCCACAAATTTTGAGGTCCAGCTAATAATGGCGAAGCAGACTGATCCCAGAGATTATGTAACGAATGATCCGACTGAAGCTCAGCGGACAAGGTTAAAATTGGGGATGGATTTTGGTTCCACAAGTTTTGGGAGGACTGGCCCCACGAATTTTGAAGATTATTGGTAGACTGGTCCCAGAGACTAGAGGCCGTTTGTTGAAGTTTAGCCCCTAATAGTGGTGAAGTAGATTGGTCCCAAAGACCGTATCCAGACCGGTTCCACAATTTTTTGGGTGCTAGGTGATGACGGTGAGGGTGAGTATGAGTAAGTAGAGGCTGGTTTGAGATGCTTGACAAAGGTAACTGTTCCCACAATTCTTCAGGCGATTGCTCCCAAGAGTTCTCAGGTACGACATCGGTAAGAGTCCATGTTGCATCATCCCACAGATTTTGAGAACGTAATCCAACATTTTGTAGATTCGAATCGCAGTAGTATGAAGGGGTGAGGGATCCTGTACCAATAAAGTTCCCGGTCCGGTGCACGACGAGTAACGTCGGGTTCTTAAATTCAATAGTTGATCTTTCACTTTCATCGCATAGTACTAGTTTAACACCTAACCCGATTTGACACGGGCTTGCCTGAAACAAATGCATTATAATAGACACTTTTTATTTTAGATTCTCATGTAGACTTGCAGTAGATTTCTATAACCCGTATCCGTTCATTTGTGATCAGTAATTTTTAAATTAGCTCCACATTTAATAAAATAATGTGAGGAAATATCTGAAATAACAAAACAATGGATAGGTTATAGAAAACCGCAGTTAGATATAGATGAGATTTTGCTTCTAAGGTAGTTATTGCAATATAGAACTGTAGGAAACAGGTAATATTTTACACTTACGGGAAGTTCAACTATAACGTCAGCTACTCCATCAGGCAAGGTAATTGGTTGCAGAGTGACCTTCCTGCCACCTATCGAACCTAGAAATCGGAGAGATAGTTTATAGAAACGAGTCCTAGTATCAATATAACTCTAGCCCACCACAGGCTAGGAATTATAATACGATTGTAATCCTGGCTTACGGCCGTCCCCAATATCCTATCTGTTGTGTTGCTTACTAGAGATAGGAATAAAATGATAGAAAAATAAATGATGTTTATGTAATTTCAAAGTTTCAAAAATTCATACTAGTACTTCTTACAAAAATGTGGTTTAATAAAAAAAAGCTTACCAATAACATAAGTTTGACATTGAAAAATTGGTTGAGCATAGGTGGCAACTGCTAAGGCCAGCCCTAACAAACTTGTTACCGTTACCATGACGACCACGGGAGTAGCTGGAACTACCAACTCTATATTGCTATTTATACCAGTCGAAATAGGTGAGAAAACTATTTTTTTTAATTACATTGAAATCCTATAATTAGATTAGTGGGTCGTAATGAGTAAGCACAGCGAATTACTGGTAATCCGTTAAATAATAAACACAAAAAAATTGATTACCTCTAATATTTGAAAGGTTCAGACCATGGAGTAAGGATATGAGCGGAGATGCCATAATGATGGTAAGTTAGAACCCTTCTGCTAGGTTAAATTCGTAGTGGGCATGACCAAAACGATCACTTACGAAAGAACTAACGAGACGTTCGGGTTCTTTAAGATAACTGTCAACGATTTTTGGTATTCCAAAAATGGGCGGATCTAAAGAAGGCGTATAAGGGTAGAGGTAATGTTCCTCATCCCCCGAACATCCGCATTTTGGCGCTCTACTTTCTTAGGAGATTTTCCGTTTTATGGCATCTCCGCTAGTCATTTGGTTCTCCATGGTTCAGAGTTCAGACACAGTTAATTTGAGTAATTTTGTGTTTTGACGGATCGACACTCGACTTCATTTTATTATTCTAAAAGTTTGTAGGTAATGTGCAAAAGTCTGCCGATAGTTTGTTTGAGTTCATAATCAGTATGAAGACGAATGGTAGTACGCACAACAAAGATCAGGTACTAAGCCGGTATCGGATTGACAGAAAACTTTGATTGGAATCTGAAAAATAATATTGCTAACCATTGGGTCATTTGTTGGCCGACTGTTAAGTCTGCATTGTTGAAGGGCATCCGCGGAAATTTACGAATCAGTCATAAGACCTATCGTCCTGTATGGATCGGAGTGTTGGGCGTTGAAAAAGAGGGACGAGACAAGAATGGATAAAGTGAGGAATTATTACATTAGAGGAACTCTGAAAGTAGCGCCAGTTACAGAAAAGATGAGGAGTAGAAGATTGTCATGGTATGGGCATGTAATGAGGAGGGATGATACGCATGCAACAAAGTGTGTGCTAAGTATGAATGTAGATGGATGGAGAGGAAGAGGAAGACCTAAGAAAAGATGGATGGATTGCCTGAAAGATGACATGAATAGGAAGGGAGTGAGTGTCTGTATGACGAGTGACAGGGGAAAATGGAAGAAAATGACTTATTGCGGGTACCCCAAGTAAAATTGGGAACAGGGCAGGAGAAAGAGAAGAGAGCAGCTCGGAAGTTGGTTATTGGAACACCCGTGCATCGGACAGCAAGTTATTGTCGGTCCTGCGCATCATCTTTCTCCAATTGTGTAGGATTACCGTACCATCAGGCTATGAGACTGAAGGAATAGTGAGTGCACTTGTATCTGCGCAAATGCTTGTGCACTATAATAATATCTTGCGCAGCTGGCTGATCTCCTCATGTGAGAACAGCCGCCGTGGACTGTTAACATCATTATTTTAACTGAAGTCTACTAATGTTTTGTGTATGGATTAAAAACTCAATCAATAATCCCTCGGAAAGGTAGAAAACATAATTTTTAATTGAAAAAAGATAACCCATTCGATATGGGTGACTTAAGCGGGATTTATACTGAACTCGTGAATAAACTAATAGCTTAATAATGAAGAAACAAACCTTGAAACGTATGTTTCGTATGTCGTGGCTAACTTTTTATTTTTAACTGGCTGTTTCCCGCGGTTTCATTTGAGTTCCCGTGAATGATGTATTTCTGTTGCCGCTATAACAACAAATCAAACGTGATTTTTTTTTCCGTTTTATAAATCTGTACGGAACCCTTCGTGCGCGATTCCAACTCGCACTTGGCCGGCTTTTTTTTTAATCGGTTCAATAGTTTGGGAGCCCAGCACCTTTTGTACGCAAAAACATTTTCCTAATTATAATATTAAGTATATTTAGCCTTATAGCAGATATTATTAAAATTGCTTTAAAAGCTTATAGACGGAAACAGTAAGCATCTTTGTTTAAGACCATCGTCGGGCGACGATTTTGGTCATACATAGACTAAAAAAATCGTTCACAAAATCGCGTAACTATTATTGTGAATACGGGTTAAGATTACCAATTGTATCTTCCTATGAGCACACTTAGATTGTAGAATCATTGTAGATATGAACTGGTTGTCGAAGCTGCATATTTTTCTGACCTGTAAGTAGGTGTACCAGGCCTGTCAATTTTATTAACATTATAACACACATAAGATAATTTTATTTACATTTGCTTGCGTTTATATCCTCCGTGTTTCAGAGTGCAAGTCATTTGAAACATCCAAGCAGTCGTTCAGATAGTCGGATGCAAGAAAGTCTGATAAGCATTCTTCCCAAGGGGTATCGGGATGAGCATATTATTTCTACCTTGCACATTTTCAACTATGTATGTTGGAGTGGTTCCAACTGACCAGATGCAGCTGATTACTATTGTCCTACATGGATCAACATGTATGTCGGCTTCCAGTCTAACCGGATGCAGCTGAGTACCAGTGTCTTACAAGAAGCAACTGCCTATCTGACTTTCTGATATTAGTTTTCTCGGCAAACCCATATCCATTATTTAAGCTGGTTTTCACACTTTTCGGCTACTCATTACCAGATGACGACTTCAAAAGATGTGACTGCCACAACCCACGAATTTGACATGCCTTGTGAAACACGGAGGAACTCGATTGGTCCGTACCATGTGGATGTCTTTTATATTTTTTAACTTTTATACATACATATCTTCTTATATATAAAAATGAATCGCTGTTCGTTAGTCTGACTAAAACTCGAGAATGGCTGGATTGATTTGTCTTTTTTTGGTTTTAAAATGTTTTTAGAGGTCCAGGATAGGTTTAAACGATACGAAGTTCGCGGGAGAAGCTAGTTCACAATAAATATAAAACCTAGTAAAAACCCATAAAAAAAAAAAACAAACTAAAAAGCATAAAAAAACTCATCGCCATCGCTGTCGACTGGGAGCGAACACAAGAGGCTAGCTAGAGGGTAGCATTACCTCGTTGGATCGATATGCTAATCCTTTTTCTGAGGTAATAGCCAGCCTTTTGGCCACGAGAAGCGTCAACCAGCCACTTACACAGAACTTTAAATAGGGCGTGGGCATTGGGACCCCACCAAGACCAGTCTAACCAAGGGATATCGGGTTGCCGGGTAACTTTGTTGAGGAGGTCAGATAGGCAGTCGCTTCTTGTAAAGCACTGGTACTCAGCTGAATTCGGTTAGACTGGAAGCCGACCCCAACATAGTTGGGAAAAGGCTCGGAGGAATGGTTCGAAAATATACATAGTTGCCGAGGTCACGATATTTCTCCGCAGCCGCAGCGAACTAAATTAAAAGTTTTTTTTCAGTATTCCTCTGTGTTCTGAGCTGCACACCGTTCTTCAATCCATCAGGTAGAAGAATGATCATTACGAAGAAACAACTGAACCTATTCAAGCCAGGAGTCGAGAACCGTGGCAAAAGGCTGGTCAACTTTAAAAATCTCCAAAGTTTATCGGTAGCATGATTTTGCTACTGCTTATGTAATAAATATATATTTTTTTCTTGTCTTTACTTTATTTATTTACACCTGGGAAATTCGTGTATGGGTTTTGGAGGTCAACCGTGTTTTAAGGCACGAAAAACTGTTGGTTCCGGCTGTCATTTAACATTTTTGGCAGTCGTTACGGGTAGCCTGTAAGCCAGACAACCAGCTTAACTAGGGATATCAGGTTACCCGTCTATCTGGGTTGAGGAGGTCAGATGGGCAATTGCTCCTTGTAAAACACTGGTACTCAGCTGCATTCAGTTTTACTGAAAGCCTGTCCCAATATAGTTGAACAAAAGTTAGACAGACATTGGTACAAGAAATATACATACTTGCTTGGATTCGAACCCATAAATTGACATGTAGAAGTTTAAACTTTAACCAGTAGCCACAATGTCGTTGATAAGCAATCTGTTATGAACCAAAAAGTACTAAAACATAACAATCAATTAATGCAGTAGTACCTAACAGGCAATTTGTTTAATTCTTTGCAATAAAGTGCAGAAGCGAAGGAGTCGCCGACAGGGTTAGGATTTTAGCTCAATGGAGAACAAGAAATTTATTTTAAAATTATGTTCTGTGAGTATTTTGAACTATCTTAGGCCTAAAGTTTACCGACGAAAAAGTGGACCAAAAAATTCAACCAACTTCAATAATATCGGGTGTGTCATTCACAATCACATTAAATGAAATGCGTTAATTAATATACTGGTTAATATATGTCGATTAACACAAAGAAAAAAGAAAAATACGTTAAAATAAAAAAATAAAAAAATTCGAACAAAGTAAACAGAATAAAAAAATGTGTGAAAGTTAGAACACCATGTCACCTATGCCTACATGTCAGTCATTACAAACAACGGAAATTATTTGAAAACTGTCAACTGGTCAAAACATTCGATAGTACTAAGTTTCTATCTGAAAAAAAAAAGTTTATCTCTGCTTTACACATGATGTTGTAAATTATAAAAACAAAAAATGACTCCTGTGGTTAAACCACTAAATGGATTGGGTTAGTTTTTTTACAATTCGCTATAGAATATCATAAAGTATATGCAATAGGATTTAATGTGATTGTGAACGACACACTGTATACCTGCCTTATCCTTTGTCTGTCAAATATCATGTTGAAAACCACATCAAAATCGGTTCACAATCGGCAGCACAAAACCTACAAAAATACAGTAATAGTTACATACTTAGGTATAGATGCTTAATGAATCGTTTTTTTTTTTAACCCCCGACGCAAAAACGACGGGGTGTTATAAGTTTGACGTGTCTGTGTGTGTGTGTGTGTATGTGGCATCGTAGCTCCCAAACGGATGATCCGATTGTAATGCGGTTTTTTTTGTTTGAAAGGAATGTCATTCGGGAGTGTTCTTAGCTATGTTTGGTGGAAATCGGTTCAGGTCTTCAAGGTCATCAGCTCGTTTGTTAGGTGTGATAGGAATGTTACACGCTCAGTTTACTTGCAAGCATATGTGGGATCTGAAATTTGAAATACTAATGTCTTCTGGAACCACTGAGCTGGTCTGCTGTTAGGACACGAAGATAGGAGACGTAACCCTGAACTGCCGTTTGGTAAACCCATCGAGTTTGGGCTCGTTGAATTTGTCTTGACGAGTTCTCTTCATGTTTCTGATTGTCGAGAACCTGATGCTGGAAATGGGATGTGCCCAAGTAACAAAAGCTTCTATAACCAAGGCGTTTTGTCACCAATCAGTGTCATAGTAGGCCTGTAATGGTAACCATTATGACTGTCTGTACTATAAAGGTTTTTAACAAAGCGTTTTGATTCTATAAGATAAAGAGCATTTAAGTTCTATAATTAAGCTCTTAGAACGCTTACAGGACCATACAAAAGAATCGTTAAAGTTTTGCACTATAATAGATATGTATAAAGTGATTATGGTACTATTTAGTACTATTAAAGACCTTACCGACCCTTTCATGTATCTATTTTGCACTAATAATGCGTCAAAATTATTTTTATAGTACTAGTTTTGTAGTAGTATCAAAAACATAATTACAGGATTAATCTGCACTATGAAAGCACCTTACACAACTATTATGTAACCTTTTAGCTTTTTAAAAGCTCCCTCATTATTACTACGGGGCTAGTTCTGTAAAAGTCATGAAAACCCTTCTATAGACATAACCATTCTAAATAGCATTATTAGTGAGTCTGTGTTACTCATACGACACTAAAGCGTGACATAAAAGGATTAAGATGAATAATTAATGGTCTAATTACATCTATACCAGCTTTTCAGAATCAATTATATGACTAGTATTTCATAAATGGTGACACACTGTCGACACTGTAGCACATGGTTCTGTACAAAATATTTGTTTTGTACCACAACAGGGCTGTAGTAATAATGTTTCTTTTTGTCTAGCCAGGAATAAGGATGAAGAATATAAGAGGGAGAACACCTCATAATATAATAGCATTCTTAAACAGAAAGTTAATTGTAAAGTAGATTCAATTAAATGTGAAATTGTCTGCATAACTTACGATTCTATGATGTATTTTGTCCCATTATGATAAGGAAAACTAGTTCCGAGTTTAAAAAAAAAGACTTAATGTTTTTTATTTGTTTATTAATTATAAACATGATCTATGGCAAGATGTATTTGAATGTATGTATATTCTAAACCTAGAAAAAATAGGGGCACTTACGGTCGACATCACAATAAGTAATATTAAAATAAAACATAACAATTATAGAAAAAAAACACTTCGGCGGGCATAATCTCGACTTCTTGAGAATAACTATCAACAAGAAAAAAAAGATGCATACGCTAATGTCACAATAATTGTGGTATTAGCGTATGCATCTTTTTATTTAACAACATAATTATCACATCTTTTTTATAAATAAAAAATTAAACATTAAAATCTGTACTCCAATAAAGTCAAATCTACTGAGGAATCTTACAAGATTCCTGTTATTCTATAGACTTTATTCTATATTGATTTTGATGTTCAAATCAAAATCAAAAATTATATCTGCTCAGGAAACAATCCACGTCCATTATATATGCCATCGTTAATTTTAGTATGTTACGACGCAGGCAAAGCACTGAAACAAACGCAATCGTACAATTACTTCCAGCATTATGACAAAAAAAGGTTTATTTTATATTTGGACAACGAACCCTATTTCGTTTTCGGTAACAATATGGCTGCTGTTTTCGGCCATGATAGCACATTAGCAGCACGGCTGAAACCAATGTGTACTATAGCAGCCATATTCGGGACCAGTCCTTATTTTATTAATTTTAATTTAATTAAAACACGTAAATTATAATGGCGCATTGTCAAATTTGAAATCAGCATAATGATTTTATCGATACAATAATTTTCGCAAGAGCAAGTTATGGGAGAGTAAGACCATATCGGTCCATGCATGTTTTATAGTATGTTATGTTAAGCAACAATGGCAAACGACATAAAGCATAACTTACCGATATATTTTGTTTTCTTGAAGAACACTCACGATTCACGATCACAACACAAACGAAATGGTCACCAGTGTGATAAAAAAGATAACTGGAATCGTTTACGGTGCAAATAGCACTATAAACATGTTTTGGTTACTTTTGTAGTGCACTTTTAGTTACATAAACGTTGCAGACAACACCATTTCAGTACTAAAGAGCGTTTCTTGATACTTTTACATTTCAACTAAAGAGCTGACTTATCACCGTGAGAGCCTTTATGTAGTGTCTATAGAATAAATCCGTGATAATACTAGGGCCTAATTGGGGTTTTGTAAATGTTTACAACACCATTATAGTACTAACATGAACACTAATTAGCACGCTCCAAAACGTTCTCAGGACCTTTATAGTATCAAATTTTGTTTCTTGGGTGGCGGATGAAACCCTGGAATGCCGGAATGAAACGGATAAACCGATTTATATTTTTGCTGAAAATCTAGAATGACCAAAGGTTAATCTTTGTTGTTTCTCAATCTGTGCAATTCTCCCAGAGCTGGTTTGTCATGAGGCTTGTTAAACAGCTTCTTTTGGCCGAGATCGCATATAGCGACCCCATCTTAAAATAAAAGAAATTAAATGAAAGAAGGAAAAATTAAGGAGCTCCTTCAAAAAGCATGAAATAAAATTAAATTAAAAAATTTTTCAGATTTTGTTAACACTGCACGTCACAAAAGCCAGCAACGATGTTTCTTCTTTTCAACTGGTGATTTTTTTATTAACCCTCCTCATATTTTTTGGCCTCATATTTGGACTAGCAAGGGCAGCGTAGGACGTCCACCACCAAGGTGGAAAGACGACCTTATAAAGGTCGCCGGAAGACGCTGGATGCAGGTCACCTCCAACAGGTATCTGTGGAGATCTAAGGGGGAGGCCTATGTTCGGCAGTGGACGTCCTACGGCTGAGATGATGATGATGATTTGAAAAAAAAATAACACTATATGACATGTTGAATAAATGAAGATCGAAATGTTTATTCTTTTTAATTTATTATTTACAGGACTATATGTAGGTACTAAACGTAGCATTTTTTCATTTCAGCTCGCCCGCCTTTCGTTCCCTACCGTGGAAACAGTAAGTTTTATACAGACGTTAAATTGGTTTATTATTGTTACCATAATTAAAATATCCAGGATGCTGTCTGCCTCGTTGGTCTAGTGGTCGCAAGCGCGGCTGCTGTGCTCAAGGTCTCGGGTTCGATTCCCGGGTCGGGCCGAAATAGCTTTGTGGGTTTTTTTAAACTTTCACAAAGCAGTCAGTCCGTAATCTGGAAGTTGGTGATTGATTCACCCGTGCATCGGAGAGCATTAATATTGATCCTGCGCCTGATCTCTCTCCGGTCGTGTCGGATTGCAGTCCCATCGCGCTATGAGAGTGAAGGAATAGGGAGTGCACCTGTTTATGCGCAAATGCTCGTGCACTATAATATGTCCTGCGCAGCTGGCTGATCTCCTTAAATGAGAACAGCCGCCGTGGCCGAAATCGGCCGTGGACGCCATTACCCATACTATCTATAGCTGAACGTTATTTCACCAAGTTAAACCACGGACTAGTAAAAAATTACTTAAAAAAATGCTTTTTTTACTTATACATTATTTCTACGTATTTAGGGGTATGAAAAATTGCCAGTAGCCGATTCTCAGACCCACTGATTATGCATTTAAATTTGGTAAAAATCTTGATTTCTGACACTTACGCGAATATTAGACATTTAAATAAAACTACTTTTACGGATTTTATCGCGTTATATTAATATTATTTAATCCCGACGTTTCGGATCCTTTACAGCATCCCTGGTCACGGGCAGACTAAGGTGTTGGTTGTCTTGATATATTAGTTACAAACAGCTACCCTACATTTTGTTGATTATTATTGACAATCCGATTCACGCAAAACGAGCTCACTGTATCCATAGGTCGAGCAGTTGTAGGCTTGTAAAAATCAGTAAGTAAAGCCGTTTCAAACAACTCAAAATAACTAACATTGTGATACGAGAATTTTATTTACATAAGATTTTCATATAACCCATTATATTCCAGAAACCGTACAACATGCCATCCGCGAAGGACCTCGACCCTCGACACAGCTATGCTGACGAAAAGTTCGAAAAGTTGCAGGATTATTACAACTACATGAATGGACGTATGAAGGAGCCACACAACCCTGTCAGTATAATTGTATTCCCTTTTCCATGTTCTCCTTCCTTCTGCCCTGTTCCCAATTTTGGGGTCGGTGCTACATGTCTTCCACATCCATTATTCCCTATCACTCGTCATACTGGCACTCACGCCCTTTATATTCAAGATGACATAAATCGACTATGTCAGTGGTGTGATTCTAACGCCATGGAACTTAATATAAATAAATGCTATCACATAAAGTTTTCGCGTAAAAAGCATCAATTCTTTACATCTTACACTATGAAGGGACAAGCTTTAAAGAGTGTAACACAAGTCAGAGATTTAGGGATTATTATTGATTCAGAAATGCGTTTTACTACTCATACAGATAAAATAGTTGCCAAATCAAATAAAATGTTAGCATTTATAAATAGGAACACTAGACAATTTAAATCAATAACAGCATTAAAAGCACTTTACTATGCTCTTGTGCGTAGCAACATCGAATACTGTTCCGTAGTGTGGTATCCTATGTATCAAAATAACATTCAGCGAATTGAAAAAGTACAGAAAAAAATCTTAAGAAGACTATCTATTATCTGTGGTATACGGCATAGTGTGAAGGAATATAATGATAGACTTGAGCATTTTAAAATGAAATCCTTGCTTTGGTGCAGAGACTATTGTGGGTTGATATTTTTATATAAAATTTTAAACAGTAGAACAGAATGTCCATCTTTGTTGTCCCAAATACAAATAAAAGTACCAAGGTCTTCAGCTAGGCTAGTAAATTATACCCCATTCGTCACGAAACATACCCGAAATAAGTATGGCAGCAACGCACCTCTCACTTATACTCTCAGAAAGTGTAATGACATTTATAAAAAACACGACTTGGATATATTTGCAAGTAAAATAAGTGTATTTAAAAGAGCCATTAAGAGTTTGCCTAATTTTTAATTTTTATAGTTTTATTATGTTTTACCCAATTTCTTAATTTCTTTTATTTTTAATTACTCTTAATTTTTAACTCTTTTACTTGAACAACCTAAAAAAAATGTTGAGCCTACCTTTAATTTAAGAGCATACACTAACTGTTGTTTCATTTATTTTTAAGATTGTCTGTATGTGTCTTAGTTGGTAAGCCTAAATAAATAAATAAATGTCATCTTTCAGGCAATCCATCCATCTTTTCTTACGTCTTCCTGTTCCTCATCTATATTCATACTTAGCACACATTTCTTTATATGCGTATCATCCCTCCTCATTACATGCCCATACCATGACAACTGTTTACTTCTCATATTTTCTGTAACTGGCGTTAATTTCAGACTTCCTCTAATGTAATCATTACTCACTTTATCCATTCTTGTCACACTTGTCTTCTCTTTTCCATATATCATACATGTCTACCAGTGTTTCATAACCTGCTTAGTCTTTTTATCAACTATGTTGGGGTCGGCTTCAAGTATCACTGTAAAAATCTGAGCATCTAGGCTGTGCCACATGAAGCGACGAACTTAAAGAAATCGGTATCGGGTCCCCTGGGTAACTGGGTTGAGGAGGTAAAATAGGCAGTCGTTCCATGTAAAATAATGGTACTCAGCTGCATCCCGTAGGACTGAAGCCCACCCCAATACAGGGTGTGTCGTTCACAATCACATTAAATCTAATCACATATACTTTATGATATTCTATGGCGAATTGTAAAAAAAATAAGCTAATCCATTCAGTGGTTTAGCCGCAGGAGTCATTTTTCGTTTTTCTAATTTACAACATCATGTGTAAAGCAGATATAAAGTTAGGAGTATTGAATGTTTTGATCAGTTGACAACTGTCAGTTTTCAAGGACGAGTTTCAATTGTTTGTAATGACTGACTTTTATATGGTGTTCTAATTTTCGCACATTTTTATTCTATTTACTTTGTTTGAAAAATGATTTTTTTTTATTTTTACGTATTTTTCTTTTTCCTTTGCGCTAATCGACATATAATAACCAGTATATTAACGCATTTCATTTAATGTGATTATGAACGACACACCCGATATAGTTGGGAAAAGTCTAGGCACATACCATCAATTTTCAACATGGCTGCTCGTCCTGTAGGTATTTGTCGTTGGTGAATCAGAGATTCTTCACAGAATTTTCTTAATTTCAGGCAGAAAGACGTGAAATATTGGACATCGGTGCAAAGAAACTCTATTCCTTCATCGATTCCCACATTAAGGATATGAAGAGACTTCTTTATGCCACGGACATGGCCCTCATGTCTATGGTTCTGTTGAAACTAAATAAGAAAATGGACACTTCGGAAGCTAAGATCAAGTCTACACAGGCGAAGATA
Source organism: Helicoverpa zea (assembly GCF_022581195.2). Classification (NCBI taxonomy): domain Eukaryota; kingdom Metazoa; phylum Arthropoda; class Insecta; order Lepidoptera; family Noctuidae; genus Helicoverpa; species Helicoverpa zea. Next base: position 6,761,481 of record NC_061480.1, on the reverse strand, counting down.
CCTTTCGGGTTATATACCAGTCCTGGTAAGTGAGTAAACTGTTACTGTTACAGCCTTTTTATCGTCCCACTGCAGGGCACAGGCCTCCTCTCACACGGAGAAGGATTTAGCGTTAATCACCACGCTTGCTCAATGCTGGTTGGTGATTTCAGACTATAGTCCAGGTTTCCTCGAGATGTTTTCCTTCACCTTTTTACTCAAATCGAATCAAAAATCATGTATTCAAAGTAGGCTGAAAATAATACTTTTCAAACGTCAGGATTACATGAGACAGCCCCAAAAACCCTTCACCACTTCCTATGAGTTATTAGTGGGAAGAAGTGGCGCAACAAACTCCCCAGCAACACGTCTGTCTTTCTCATACTTAAACAGCCACTGTTTACATAATTATGAATACAGCGAAAAGACATCCACTGCTGGACTGCTACTTCTCTCAAACTGGGGTGATTTGCCCATACCTACCGTTCTAGACAAGCGTGTTAATTTAGAGTAGGTATTATTAGCTTTGAAAATAATAAATAATACCTAGTAAATAGCTTATTGATCCAAAGTTACATTAACAAATAAATTAGTACATTGATCGATCCGTGTGCCTGTTCTAGGCTACAAACACTTAAATATAATTTATGATTTCCAGAATTCAAATGCTTGGACACATCATATTACATTGTGTCGGCACACAACCAAGAGGACGCTCAAATGATTTTGTCCAGCGAGCGAAAACCGCATTGCTATACTTTTAGAGGTAAGATGGTAGAAACAAATGTTAGGTAAATATCAACAGTCTTATTCACACAACTTAATTATTGAGGAAGGGTCTCACCATCACCATGGTCATGAATACTTCGCGTGTAACCACGCGTCAGGACCGCTGTCACAACTCACCGATCCTCTCGAAATACATATAGAGAGTTGCTACCTAATTGCTACCAGCTACCATTAGTTGCTACCAATTGCTACCCTCGTGGTTTTGAAGATATTCAGCATCCAATGGTTTTCACAGCCATCACAGCATTTCTGATATCAGGATGGCTGTCACTTTTCCCAGTGTGAAGAAACGGCGCAAAAGTATTGATTTTTTTTTCACCCAGAGTTGCTACCTAATTGAATTAAAAAAAGTCGTGGTGGCCTAGTGGGTAAAGGACCAACCTCTCAAGTACAAGGGCGCGGGTTCGATCCCAGGTCAGGCAAGTACCAATGCAACTTTTCTAAGTTTGTATGTACTTTCTAAGTATATCTTAGACACCACTGACTGTGTTTCGGATGGCACGTTAAACAGTAGGTCCCGGCTGTCATTGAACATCCTTGGCAGTCGTTACGGGTAGTCAGAAGCCAGTAAGTCTGACACCAGTCTAACCAAGGGGTATCGGGTTGCCCGGGTAACTGGGTTGAGGAGGTCAGATAGGCAGTCGCTTCTTGTAAAGCACTGGTACTCAGCTGAATCCGGTTAGACTGGAAGCCGACCCCAACATGATTGGGAAAAAGGCTCGGAGGATGATGCTACCTAATTGCTACCCGAGCCGCCATAATGTTTGACGAGATCCATGCCAATCTCCGGAGTTTAACTTTGGAAGTACTTTACAGGAGCATTCGCCTTCATCGGTTTCTACCACCGTCACTCGGAGACGACGTACGTGGGCCCTCATGCTGAACAGTTCCAGGCTAAGGACCCGAGCCAGGGCCTGTACTGTCACTCAGACGACAATTGGAGCGATGCGCAGTGTATCTACAAGTATGTATTACATTGAATGAATGAATGAATGAAATACGTTTATTCACAGTGACACAGTGACTTACAAAAAATATAAATAAAATGTACAAAAAATTAGAAATAAAAAAGACGAATTACAATTAGAAATACAATAACTATGAATATGTGGGAAATATGTGTCACACCACACCCCACGTGAAACGGCCCTCGCTCAGCATAATGCTGAGACCCTATACGGGACAAAAGCCTCAGCGCTGATTTTCAGCGAGAGCCGAGCATTGCATCTTGCTTGCCGATGGTATCTCATCTTATGGTGTGCACGCCTAGTGAAGTTTTTGTCCTGTATAGAGGACAAGTGAACACATAAATAAGTTATTTGTAAAATGTTGGTGTGCCTTATTTAACAAATAAATCTTGTTTGTTTCGACCTTTTAACAGTTTCACTCGCGTTCTGAGTCTGACAATTGGTAGGTCCCGACTGTCATTTGAACATGTTTGGAACTGGCTGGCCTTTCTGGCTTCTGACTACCCGTAACGACTATTCGTTACAAGTAGTCACGATGGGTAGTCACCGAAGGGGTATTGAGGTGTCCAGGTAACTGGATTAAAGAGGTCAGATAGGCAGCCGCTACATTTTATATGTGGCATACTGGTACTCAGCTGCAACCCGTTAGACTGGAAGCCCACCCCAACATAAGTATTAGGTGATCACCTGCCTAGCCTTTTCCATACTATGTTGGGGTCGGCTTTGTCTAACCGGATGCAACTGCTGGCTATCTATAAACCTAACCATACCTACCGTCTTCCTCAGGATCAACCCACGCGAGGAGTTTCCAGAATCAGTGGAGTATGAGCCCAAGATCTCGTACTTCTGCGGGCCATACCGCTACTTCATACCGGCGACGACTGATGTTCGCTGTATATTCTCCATATTTTCCATGAATTTCGTCTTCAGATTCGGTTATGATGGTGTCACTTATAAGAGCTCTGATCTGTCTTTTGTGAGTAGCTTTTGATTTTATAATTAACACTGCACGTAATGGGATTAAATATAGCCTGTTTCTCGGAGTGAGTGTAGCTTTCCAACAGTGAAATAGACTCACGAATTCACACACGAATTTTTTAAATCGGTTCTGTAGTTTCGTAGCCAAAGACCAAAGCCGCAAGGTACAAGAAAATGTTTCACGGTCAGTTTGGATGACAATAACTATCAATATTCAAAATGGCGGCATACTCAATCCACTGTATTTAATGCATTCCCACAGTATGGACATCATATCATATACCATTGTTTTTAATAGGTACGTTCCGAAAATATTGGTAACAAATGAAAGGGCTTGCTAATTATTTAAGTCTAATTAGATAAAAAAATAACGTTATACCAAATCCAAAATGGACACCAATACCCAAGATGGACGAATTGAAAATTCAAGATTTTTTCCTAATGTTAATTTTTGACTTCAGATGTACCAAAACGGGCAAGTGTTCTACACGGACGAGCCATGGGCAGGCATGTCGTGTTGGAACTGGGCGTGCAAATGGCGCCACAATCAGAACCAGCGATCCAACGAGTTCTTTATTAACTAATTGTTTGCAATAAATATAATATTTAGAATATTTGGTTTAATTTTCTTTCACGTGTAGCTACTTATAGTGAGGTGGGTAAACCAATGACGGATTAAAGGAGAAGTAATCTTAAGGAAGCCTTCCATTCCGATTAGGCAAGTACCAATGCAATTTTTCTATATATCTTAGACACCAATGACTGCGTTTCGGATGGCACGTTAAACTGTAGGTCCCGGCTGTCATTAGACATCCTTGGCAGTAGTTACGGGAAGTCAGAAGTTAGTAACTCTAACACCAGTCTTACGAAGAGGTATTGGGTTGCCTGGGTAACTGGGTTGAGGAGATCAGATAGGCAGTCGCTCTTTGTAAAACACTAGTACTCAACTGCCTACCCTTAACTAACTTAGTAGCAGCAAACTCATTTGACAAGACCTGAAAAGGGTTAACCCAGAAATAAAAACACCAATATTAAAAAAAAAAACATTATTTACTAACAACATAACAGATTAGAATCCACAACTGTAACATCCTATTTTACATCTATATACACAAAAATAATGCATCGTAGGTTGCATTGCACCAAAATTAGAAATATATGTTACAAAAAAAACATGTTTTATAAAAATTATTTCTTAAGTCTGGTACACGGGTTGTTTCGTTTCCTTCTGAGCTCTGGCGTTATATTTCACCCTAGGAACAGATTTTTAATACGTTTAGTGAGGATTTTAAGAATTTTGGTTAGAGCATTTAACTTCAGGACAAGTAGAAAATTAATAAATGCCTCTGTATATTATCCTTGTAATATATTACAAGCTTAGCTTTTTTTGTCAATCATCAAATGACCCTTCCCGCTTTGGGAGATCTTTGACGGCATGGTATAGCAAAGCATTTCTAGGTGACGAATAAAAATATACCTTAATGTTATGGCGATAAGGCTAAAATTTGAATATTCGTTAGTACATTGTCACGATTTTTGTGTATGTTTCAGACTACTCGTCCTGAAATTAAATGGTCTTAAGTGAAACTACCGCTTCTCTTGTATAGGAACTCTATCTAAAGTTATTTAAACCTATAGTACTCTCTCTAACTGACAGTGAATATAAGGATTTTTTTCAGTTAGACGTTAAGTTCAGTCTATACACAAGAGAATCGGTTATTTTAACTGGCCAATTACCCACACTTATCGATACCCATACAAAACGTATTTTTTTTCAAACTTTGGCATAATGGACTTTTTTGTTAAATATAAAGATATTTTTGACTTGACAAGAAATAATGAATTTATTGTATGACTGCAAATGCGCAAAACTTAATGGCGGCATAGAGCATTGCGCAAATCGCTGCGAAAAAAACATTTTTAGGTATCCACATGGACGTAACTGTGGTCAGAAGTGAGTTGCAAGCCGACATTACGTTTGGCGAGAACTTAATTTAGTAATAGACTGAAACACTACGTTGTCATATCAAACACAAAATATTTTTATTTTGTTTTGATACTATTTGTCAAATTGATATTATGTCTCTTTCATTTGTATTTTTTTAAAGAGGCAAGATCAAAATATGTAGTAAATTTTCAGAGATGTTTTTTTCAGTCTATTTATCGAGCATGTTATGTATTAAATTCTTGACCGTTATTTGAAGCTTACTAGTTTGAGATAGGCACCTACGTGTTTTCCGCTTTTATCTCCGTCCTTTTCTACCCCATATCTTGCATCTCTCTCGCACACCGACCAGTTTCACTCCCCACCAGGCAGGAGGCGACGAGTGTTCTCGGCGGCCACAGTTCGTCATTGGCGTCTTGTTTTCCGCCCGAGAAGGTTGGTCTAACCAACCGCTGTAGTATTTCGTTGAAAAATAAACTCAGTGCTCTCGCAGAACACAGGTGAGTTTATAATATTTTATACAATTTGTTAACGGTTTTACCGTTCGATATTCGATTTTGCGAAATCAAGTGTTAATATTTTGTACATCTACCCCTTTTTTGTCACGAGTTTCTCCCGTGTACTTTTTTTTTTTTCAGTAATTTGTTTTCAGAATGAGTGACCTATAAAGCAAATACAGATGCGGTAAATAATAAAGCTACCACAGCCCGTGCACGTGACTATGGAAAAGAAAGCAAGCCCGAAGTTCCTAAGGCACCTGTGGCCCTAGTTCAATCCTGCAAGGCGTTCAACGGTTTGACAAAAAAGAATGGTGTGAGGTGCGGTCCAACCAGCATCTCCTTAGTTCGGACTGATCACTACCGCACTTGAAGAGGGCTGATGGTGTCAAGAAAGCTTTTCGGCCTTGAAAGACTTGGTACGCTCCCCTCGGACTGCCAGTAAGTCTGTTAGCCACCCCCCATGGGGGTCGGCTCATTATCACGGCGTGTGATGGTTTTCGGCCTTGAAAGACTTGGTACGCTCCCCTCGGACTGCCAGTAAGTCTGTTAGCCACCCCCCGTAGGGGTCGGCTCATTATCTCGGCGTGTGATGCTTTTCGGCCTTGAAAGACTTGGTACGCTCCCCTCGGACTGCCAGTAAGTCTGTTAGCCACCCCCCGTAGGGGTCGGCTCATTATCTCGGCGTGTGATGCTTTTCGGCCTTGAAAGACTTGGTACGCTCCGCCTAGGACTGCCAGTAAGTATGTTAGCCACCCCCCGCAGGGGTTGGCTCATTTTCACGGACCCGCGCAGGGTACCAATCTTGCATGTTGCGAGACGCAGCATCATTACAAAGTGGGGACCAGTAAGTATACTAGCCACCCCCCACAGGGGTCGTTTCATTATCACGGACCCGCGCAGGGTACCAATCTTGCATTTTGCGAGTCGCAGCATCATTACAAAGCAGGGACCAGTAAGTATACTAGCCACCCCCCGCAGGGGTCGGCTCATTATCACGGACCCTCGCAGGGTACCAATCATGCATGTTTCGGGTCGTACCATCATTGCAATCTACCCTCGCAGGGTGGCTATTTGGATCGACTTTCGAAGAGTCGCCATTATAACCTTCCCTCGAAGGGAAATGGTAATCACACTCACGCTGAATGGCGTGTGACGCAAAACTCTAAAGGCTCCCTTGGGACATCACGAGTAAATTACAATAGGAACCATGTCCAACAGACGAAACAAAGCGTCCAGGACCGCAGGCGGACTTTGATGCGTCCAACAAGGCACGTAAGTTATGACTTTCGAGGCGGGTTGCCTAACATTATATCAAGACCAATGGAAAGAAATGGGAGCTCCGCCTTTCTTGTCAAAAATAATAACTGGGTATCGGATACCATTGGCCAAAAGCCACCTTTGATAGATAATGCATGATTTGACCAGAGAGTCCAAAGAGATGGATGTCGTCATATCCCAAATGATAAAACAAAAAGTTCTATTGATAGCTGCAAATTCTGCCAGCTTTCTTTCCAATATGTTTCTTGTGCCCGAAAGGCGACGGAAAGAACTGTCCAATACTCAATCTCTAGGTTCTCAACAAGTTCATAATTACGGAACCCTTCAGTTTAATAAATGTTTTTCGGGTGCTAGAGTTTCTTCAGAAAGACGAATGGCTGTGCAAGTGGATCTCGCCCAGGCTTACTTCTACCTTCCGTTAGCCGAAGGTCACAGACATGTTCTTCGACTAGTATACAGAAGAAGACTGCTTCAGATTACGTGCCTACCATTTGGCTTAAGCACGGCACCCAAGACCTTCGCCACAGTGACCAATTGGGTGGCTCAAACTTTGAAAACTCAAGGGTTACTTATAATTGTGTATCTCGATTTTCTGGTGGCTCACCAAGATATATTCGCCTACTTTGGGATCATTTGCACCACGTTTTGGATGGCAAGTGAATAAATCGCAAGCATTATCAACAAGATAATGACAAAACGCACTACGTGACAAACAGCACGACAAACTTAGAAGGCCTGCATAGCTTGATAGGACTTTTAAACTTCGCAAGTTTTTGTTGTCCCATACGGCAGACTGCATTACCGGGCTCTCCTCATTTTCCTCAATGCAGTGTTAAACAGCAATCTATACCTACCCTATTCATGGAACCGTGAGCCAAACGGTGAACAAACCATAAAAAGGGTTCTTATAAGTCACGATTGAAGTAATGATCATATTTTATAAAAATAACTACGAAAGTAATATACTGACAACATTAGAAATTATATTTTAGAACGATGTCTGTGGAACTTATGCAATCTTTTCAAACTTATATGAAATCAAATATAATAAATGCCGTAAATTGTTTTCTTAATTTTAATTAAATATGTAGTAAATCGTTTACATGTAAAAGGAATCTAGAAGTCTTGACTGTCATACATAGAACCCTACTTAATTGAAGACCACAGATACTAAGAACATTTTACATAAAAATGTGACGTTTTTGTCATCGGTCGGGTTATACCCACCATTTTGAAAAGTGTCATTCTTTGGTTACATTGTGGGCTCACGGCTCGGTGAATGGAGTATAGCAATGTTGAACCTACCAGCAGATGCCTTAGCAGATCTAAAGTGGTGGCTGATCAGCTGCCACCAAACCTTGGATATTCATACGCCACTTCCCTGTCACCTTATAACCACGGACGCCTCCGATGTAGGATGGGGGCACAACTGAACGGAACTCCCGTAATGGGTTCATGGAACAAGAGAGAAAAAGGCTTTCACTGCGATCTGAAAGAGATGCTTGCAGTATTAACTGGATAATCACGGCGAGTTGCTAAGGAGATCAACAGCCATTTTTCAATGCAAAAATGGGACTGCAGTGTCATATCTAAGAAATCAAGGTGGCACCCGATCAAGGAGCCTACCGAACTTGACGTACAAAGTATTCAGTTATCTCGAGCTGTATCAAATCTATCACGTCGTGAATCATATACCAGCCCTATTCAACAGTCATGCAGACCATCTCTCCCGACACAAACCTCCACCGGAGGGGCATCTTGTATCAGCAGTGGACCTATTTCCCTCGAAGCGAGCCCAGGGATACATAGTTGTGTACTACGTGCCCCTAGATCTGAAGGACCCGAAAGGGGTTCCACGATGCCCTTTTTTTCTCAAGTTTGGACTTACCCGCTAGCATGGGTATTACCGCCACCTTACCTTATACCGTAAGTCCTCAGTCATCTCAATTCAGGAACGGGAGTTAATCTCATAGTAGTTCCTTCGGTGGCACCAGGTATTTTGGCGAGCAGATTTGAAGTCCCGATTATTAGCAGTGATGAACCTCGAGCAGAAACCGATAGACACAGCAACGGGGATACCCCCTGCCAAGGTCAAGGAAATGGGGAGGGGGGGGGGAGGGACAAGGAGTCTCTCCGACTGAAGTCTTCTTCAATCCACACGCAAGACTTATCAATCAGCTTGGAGTCGATGGTTAAATTGGGGCGAAAAGTATGAAATTGGATCCTATGAATCCTTGAATCCCTATTTGGACCTATACTTACCCAATTTTTTTTTGCGGACTTACACATAGTAAATAAACTAGCATACAATACTATTTTATTACACAAGTCAGTTATAGCTACACTATGCAATGCAGAAACCACTGGAGAGCTAGGTTCACACGTTCTAGTCGGACACATTTTAAAATCAGTAGCGCTGAGCAAACCTGTTCCCCGGGAAGCCGTCCATCTGGAATATTGACCAATTGGTAACCTACTTAAGTGCAGTAAACGTAGACAAGAATAATCCTTTTGCAACTTCCAGGCACACTGCTGCTCTTTCTTTTGCTAGCTTGTTTCGGAAAGGCGAGTCCATGATCTTTCCTTGCTTGCAATAGACCCAGAACATTTCAAAAACAACAAAGATAATTTAATCTTATGGCCAGTCTTTGGCTCTAAGACCGACAGTTCTAGTCATAGGCAGTCGGGTTGTTGTTTGATGGATAATCAGGAAAATATAAATCTAAGTCCAGTGTATTGGGTCAGAAAGACTAAAGCCTTGTTAGAAGATAGACGGACATCGGCTAATTCCTTAAATTTATTTATATCCGTTAGAGGCCAACTAAAGGCAGGCACCCGAACGATGATTGCGGGTGGATTAAGACATTGTTAAAAGAGGCAGGAATAACTACAACCCCAGGAAGCTTCCACTCGGCGGTAGCGTCAAAATCTGTGTTGACAATATACCTTTGGACGATATATTAGCCAAGGGTAATTGGCGATCAGGCAATACATTTGCCCATTTTTACAGAAGAGAAAGATACCCACTAAATAGAAGTAGCAAGTTATCTCGATTATTTAATTAATCCAGCTGATTAATGTCTATATTTTTGTTACTATTGTTATTAAGAAGTATCGCAATATTTTTGTTAATTACTATTAGAAAATGAAATCAATTTTGCTTTTGTTCTTGCATCTCTCTTTTAATTTTTATTACTCATCCTCCGAGCCCCTTTCCCAACTATGTTGGGGTCGGCTTCCAGTCTAACAGGATGTAGCTGAGTACCAGTACCAGTTAACTTTTATTACATTAGTATTCCAGGACGCAATACACATACTTACATGTGATTACTCGTGTACCTAAGTACCTATTTACATACACAATTTCATTGTGCTTTTACTCACATTGGCGTCCACTTCCACCAGGCGATAACAAACACGTCTCAAACTAGTAAGCTTCAAATAACGGTCAAGAATTTAATAGCAGCGTTTTACCTGAAATAAAACGCATATTAAATACTTACCTTATTTGAAGCTTACATTTTAATTTCTGCCTGGTGTTTTCGACTCAATGACGAACTGTGGCCGCCGAGAACACTCGTCGCCTCCTGCCTGGTGGGGAGTGAAACTGGTCGGTGTGCGAGAGAGATGCAAGATATGGGGTAGAAAAGGACGGAGATAAAAGCGGAAAACACGTAGGTGCCTATCTCAAACTAGTAAGCTTCAAATAAGGTAAGTATTTAATATGCGTTTTATTTCAGGTAAAACGCTGCTATTAGAATATTTTTTACTTTAATGGCACCTATATTATATTATAATCTTTCAAGATTTTTTTTTTATACTAAATGAATATTATTTAATTATTGAAGGGTCCACCAAACAATGCGTCTTGTTCGTCTCAAATAAGTTAAACTTAGGTTAATTTCTGAACGTCAAAATGTTAACGATTTTTAAAAAGGCAGTGTAAATAATCAGCCTATAAACTTGCACCATTACCGCTAACTGCAGATTTTAATAACTGGGGCACGATTCTACTAATTTTACTTAAGCGACATACGATTCACATCCGACTGAGATCCAATTACGATTGAAGCGTATGTGGCATTCCGCTATTTTTTTCTTTTAAATAAACGTTTTTATCCAATACAAATAACAATGGATCACATTGTCTGAAAATTATTTACGATTGCAATATGATTGTAGAGCAAACTACCGTATAGACTAAATGGCAGACCAATCGCAAACCAATCGAATGTCATTGGAATACGATTTGTCTTATATTAGAAGCAGAATGCCCGCTAAGGTCAAAACTGCTACTGCGAATCAATTTCTATTCAATTTTGACATTATTAACTTAGCAGAATCGGGCCCCAGATATATCCATTGATTTGCAATTGGACTGAATTTTCAATTTTGACGCATCGAATGATTTAAATTTCTTTTAATTCTAAGCAGCCGTTATAAGTTGTAATCAAGTAACACATATTCAAGCAATTTTATATAATAAATTACTGGTTAAAAAACTAGGATATCGCTTCAAAAGCATTATTTTATACAACGTTATCTAAATGTATTTTATAATTGCATCAAGTAACATTTTAAATGTATATTCTGACTAAATTAATTACTAACTAAAATATCAGTGCTGTTTCTATGTGGATTTGTTTATCTAAAGTATATATTTATACATATACAATACATGAATAAAATAAAAAATACAAGACTGTGTAACTCATAAAAGGAATATTTTATACATTATACATACAAGAAATTTCTCATACCAAAATTCATTTTAAGAAATACATATTTTATTGTCTACAAAATATACATAAAAATAATTATTAATAATTAAAAATAAATAACAATATGTAGTCGTAAAACTACATTCGGAAGACTGTATAGACAAAACTAATAAATGATTTATTTCCTTTTTTAAGACTTTTTTTTCACAGTTGAGCCACATTGCACTACTGACTCGTATGTATAAAATAAAATAAGTATCACTATATACTTATTTTATTTTATCTTCACTATTGCGATCTATAAACGCAATACTACCCCCCATTCAAGTCCTGGCAGGTAATATTAAAGCACCTTATCAGGGGCTGGTCACTGCCGTACTTGACTAGATTTCGGTAAAAAATTTAGAAAAGCGCCATCTGCAATCCTCTTCCTAAAGTATTTAATATCTTCAAGTGATAATAGATGGCTCTTTAATCAAAAATTAACTTCCATAAAATATCACTAAAATTATTGAAATCTAAAAATTATTTTATATATTAGTATTACGTAGGAAATCTATCAATTATTTTTATTAAATCTGTACACTATTTTATATACATAAATTATTTTTCTATAATTATTTTTTTGGTTGGCAATAAACCGTGCCAACTGCCAATGCTGAAGTTAGAATTTGAATTTTAATGGCGAGTACAGTACATACAATTTGTGTGTTAAGTTTTCGTCCATTTAAGTGTTTTCTGCTGTTGACTTGCGTTGATTTGAGTTTTACTCATCCGCTGTGTTTTCGGTGAATTAGTGAGTGAGTTGAGCTGTGCTCCTCTGTTTCATTGTTTCACATAACTTGCGAAAAGACGCCATTAGTGTTTAGTATTATTTGCGATAAAGACGCCTTTTTTGTGATATTTGTGAAATAGACACTGTTATTGTGTTATTAGCGATTAGAGACGCTTGTTTGAGTGCATATAATCATGCCGAGGCGGTGCGAATTGGGATGTTCACACAACCCGGGTAAGTGCTTTCTTTATCAAGTTCATAGTACCTAGGGCCCGATTCTGTTAATAGTATCATTAAGTTATTAATATCAAAATTGAATAGAAATTAAATCGCAATATCAGTTTTAACCATTTCGGGCATTCTGCTACTAATATTTATAAGACCAATCGTATTCCAACGACATTCGATTGGTTGCTATTGGTCTGCCGTTTTGGTTTATAGGTACATATTACCATATTATTCTTAGTCTATATTGCCATATTGCCTCAAAGTCGTGGTGGCCTAGTGGGTAAAGAGCCAACCTCACAAGTATGAGGGCGTGGGTTCGATTCCAGGTCAGGCAAGTACCCATGCAACTTTTCTAAGTTTGTATGTACTTTCTAAGTATATCTTAGAAACCAATGACTGTGTTTCGGATGGCACGTTAAACTGTAGGTCCCGGCTATCATTTAACATCCTTGGCAGTCGTTACGGGTAGTCAGAAGCCAGTAAGTCTGACACCAGTCTAACCAAGGGGTATCGGGTTGCCCGGGTAGCTGGGTTGAGGAGGTCAGATAGGCAGTCGCTCCTTGTACAGCACTGGTACTCAGCTGAATCCGGGAATTATTCCCAATAGTCCCCTCTAGCGCTGTCCTCCGGGGTGACAGCCGGGAATTGTCTTCCCAGTTATCACCGGGGTGACAATTTGTGCCGACTGTTCCCTTTGAAAACTGACTAGAGGGGACAAATGGGAAGTCTATTTCTCAGTTGTCACCGGGGGGGTGACATTTGCTACGGTTCCTTCTTCCTTCCTAAGAAAAAAAAATGTAATTACCATAGATTTCAGGTTTTTTATTTATTATGTTACATAGAATCACATAAAAAAATATATATATTATTATTTTAACTAACACAATGTCAACAGGCTTACAAAAATCGATTTTTTTATAGTAGTTAATACTACTATAAAAAACAAAAACAACATTATGTTTCCTATAATAGGCACAATCACAGATAACTTTAATTAATACTAATCACAGATAATCACTAATGGTTAAGTTAAAAGTGCTTATTAGTCGCATGCTTATTTGTAACACAGTTTGTAATCTTGTTAAATTAAATAAAATTAAGAAAACGATTGGTGTTAATAGAAATTAATAATATGTGATGTACCTATTAAAGGAAACACAATGTTGTTTGTTATAAGAAATAAAAACCTGAAATCTATGATAATTACATTTTTTTTTCTTTGGAAGATTCTATGTAGCATAATAAATAAAAAACCTGAAATCTATGGTAATTACATTTTTTTTTCTTTGGAAGGAAGAAGGAACCGTAGCAAATGTCACCCCCCCGGTGACAACTGAGAAATAGACTTCCCATTTGTCCCCTCTAGTCAGTTTTCAAAGGGAACAGTCGGCACAAATTGTCACCCCGGTGATAACTGGGAAGACAATTCCCGGCTATCACCCCGGAGGACAGCGCTAGAGGGGACTATTACTACATAGTATAAAACAAAGTCGCTTTTTCTGTCATGTGTCATGTTGTATGTCCCTATGAACGCTCAAATCTTTAAAACTACGCAACGGATTTTGATGCGGTTTTTTTTAATAGATAGAGTAACTCATGAGAAGGTTTTTATGTATAATAACATCTATTAAATAATGGAGAAATACTGTTACCCGTGCGAAGCCGGGGCGGGTCGCTAGTTGGGAATAATTCGAATCCGGTTAGACTGGAAGCCGACCCCAACATAGTTGGGAAAAGGCTCGGAGGATGATGATATTGCCATATTGCAATCGTAAATCGTTTGCAGACAATATGATTCATTATTGAATCACAGAAAAGGATAAACACGTTTATTTAAAAGAAAAAATAGTGGAATGCCACATACGCTTCAATCGTAATTGAGTCGTGATTGGATCTCAGTCGGATGTGAATCGCATGTCGCTAAAGTAAAATTAGCAGGGGCAGGATTCTGCGCAATTTTTTCTTTGAAATAAACGTTTTTATCCTTTTCTGTCATTCAATAATGAATCATTTTGTCTGCAAATGATTTACGATTGCAATATGGCAATATAGACTAAGAATATTATGGTAATATAGACCAAAATGGCAGACCAATCGCAAACCAATCGAATGTCGTTGGAATACGATTGGTCTTATATTAGTAACAGAATGCCCGATATGGTTAAAAAAGCTGTTGCGATGCAATTTCTATTCAATTTTGACATTATTAACTTAACAGAATCGGGCCCCAGAATCGTGCTCCTGAAAGCTCCTAGTCATCCGGATAAACTTGTCATCACGGGAGATACCAACTCAGTCAATTATAAGGTTGGGCGTTTAGAGAAACACAGTTCCTTACGAGTAACCATTTATTACTGAATCCCATATGAAATGATACATGATTTAATAAGATAGACATACATAGATAGACACGCGCACACATACATAGGTAATAGGTATTCATTCATACATACACTATACAATATCAGCATACAAACTTCATATTTTTGTAATTTATTTTTCAGGTGTGACACAACATCAATTTCCACACCCAGAAAAGAATCCTGAGTTATTCAAAGCCTGGGTTAATATAGTTGGTGGAAAACTGGAGACTGCAGATGATATCAAATTTTACAGAAAGCGAGTCATCTGTGACATACATTTTGCAGACAAGTTTAAGAATCGCAACAACCGTTTAAATAACATAGCTGTTCCTACTCTCCATCTTCAGGGTAAGATTTAGATCTTTATTCTTGAACTAGATCGCAATGCCACCTACTGAGTTAAAATTGCCATTAAGAAAACAAAATTCTTAATTATTCACAATTAAACTGAACTGAAATCTTTTAGGCCACCTGTTTGCAGTATATTAATATTTAATTGGATATAAAATGCAGTTCATTCACCCCTTAACCAACTCGGTGAAGGTTGTTGTTTAGTGGGATCTTAGACTTGTTTTTACTATTTCCAGGTGCTCCATCACAAGATGCTCATATGCCTCCTGCAACTCCACATATACCAACTGAACTTCCTATGCCTGAACATAATATATGGAATCTGCCTTCTACATCAAAGCAAATAGTCACTGGTACGTAAATGCTTGGCTACCTACATTCTCAAATTATGTTTAACTAGCTGCCATAATTAAATACTGCATTTTTTTTATAATAATAATCCCCCCCCCCATGGGGCCACCTTGACGTGATGGGGGAAGGCATGAACGCTTAAAGAAGTCAGTAAGAACTAGACGACCCTGTGCCAATTGGTAAACATGAGGTACCATCAGAAAATATAGTCATAACACCTCGGCTAACCCTTTCCAACTAACGGTCCCAACTTCCCAACTAACCTTCCCTTTCCCTTTACCTTCTCTTCAGTGTCTGATAAAATATATATCTTATTACTTTAAAATATGTACTCTGCAGTCACCTTCTCTCTTTCACCTCTTAACTTTTCTTTTTCTTAAGTTTTAAAACATTGCTCCTAATATAATTTAATGCGACTACGAAATAGAGTAATAATACCCCAGGCGGGTACCGGAGCTAATCGCGATGGAGAATCCCGCCCCCTTTGTATTCTGGGTGGGGGCGACGCTTTTTAAATTTCATTTTTTTCATAGATACCTTTAAGGCCACCTGTTTGCAGTATAGTAATATTTAATTGGATATAAAATACTGTTCATTCACCCCTTAACCAACTCGGTGAAGGTTGTTGTTTAGTGGGATCTTAGACTTGTTTTTACTATTTCCAGGTGCTCCATCACAAGATGCTCATATGCCTCCTGCAACTCCACATATACCAACTGAACTTCCTATGCCTGAACATAATATATGGGATCTGCCTTCTACATCAAAGCAAATAATCACTGGTATGTAAACGCTTGGCTACCTACATTCTCAAATTATGTTTAACTAGCTACCATAATTAATTACTGCATTAAGTAATATGTAACTGTTGTGTAGTCATTACAAACACACTTCAACTTGATTTATTGTAATGACAATTTAGGTTAATAATCCTCATGTAACTCACACTAGTAATTTTGATGTTTACAATGACAATGGTGAATTATTATTATTTTATTTTCAGCTGCACCTCCCAATGCGTGTGTTATAGCAGCAGAACATAATTATTGCAGTAAACATGGTATACAACAAAGACGGAAACTTAAAGGAGACAAAAGTAAGTGCCAATGTAGTTTATACCATAAGATATCCAAAAAAAATGTTTATACATAGGCTACTTTTTATCTGGGTGTGGAAAGTAGTAAAGTAAAAGTTTTTTTTTTTTTGCAGAAAAACTGAAATCAACTTCATCGCTGGAGAATGAATTAAAGATTTCAAGATTCCAAATGAAGAATTTAAAAACCGAAATTATTCGGTTACGTAAACGGAGTAGTAGTTTGAAAGAAAGATTAGCCAGCGTTGATAAAATTAGCAATACAAATTGTTTAAAAAAAATAACGAGAAATATGACAACTGCAGCAAAAATATTCACAAACATGCAGTACACCCAAACTCACAAGAGAGCTCGTGGGCGGAGGTTTACTTTAAAGGAAAAAGTTTTGTCTCTCTCCATGTACAAAAAGAGTCCCAAGAGTTATACTCTTTTATATAAATACTTTACATTGCCCTCTATAAAATCATTAAAAAGGCTTCTTGCGAAAATTGAAATAGAGTCGGGGCTAAATAAGTTTTTATTCATAAAAATGAGAAAGACTGTGAAGGAATTAAGTCCAGAAGATCGCCTCTGCTGTCTTATTTTTGACGAGATGTCAATATCGCCGCAGATCCATTACGACGGATCTAAGGATAAATTAAAGGGATTCGCTTGGCGTAGTAAAAAAATTGCTGACCATGTTTTAGTTTACATGGTCAAAGGATTAAAGAAAAAATTTAAACAGCCTGTTGCATACTTTTTTACAAATTCTGTTAACAAAGCAGAATTAAAAGCCTTGACTATAAAAGTCATTAAATATGTTCAGGGTACAGGGCTTAATATTTTGTGCACAGTGTGCGACCAAAGCACAGTAAATGTCAGTGTAGTGAATGAAATTATTGAAGATAGTAGAATAAAATTCATAAAAGAAAATAAGGAATGGAGACATGATGTAATGGAAGTAGGGAAATCTAAAATTATCCCATTATTTGATGTCCCTCATTTATTGAAAGGGGTAAGAAACAATTTACTTACGAAGGACTTAAAATATTTCGACTTCGAAGAAAAGGTTGAAAAGACGATAAAATGGGAATATTACCAGAAAATTTATGAAGCGGACAAATTACATGGTGAATTAAAAATATGTCAGAAACTAACTGATGAACATATTTATGTGGAGAAAATAAAAAAAATGAAGGTCAAACACGCAACCCAAATTTTTAGCCGCAGTGTTGCTACAGCTGCAGAACATTTATCTGCTAGGGGCGATTTATCTAATGAGTGCCGCCAAGTAATTACATTTACCAAAATGATGGACAATTTATTTGATTCCTTAAATTCAAGCTCATTTAATATGATACATGGAAAAATGTATAAATGTGGTGTTAGAAACAATTCTCCTCATCATGAATTATGGGAAAATGCCAAAAAGGTATTAAAATCAATAAAATTTATTAAAGTTAAAAAAGAAAAGGAAAATAAAATAAGATTAATTGAAACGAGTTCGGTACCTTCAATAAAAAATTTTATACGTACTATTGAGGGCATGCAACAGTTGTGGAAAATATTATCCCAAAAATATTTATTTGATACAATGATGACCAGAAACTTTAACCAGGACCCACTGGAAAATTTTTTTGGGAACATTAGAAGTTTTGGGGTGAGGAATACGGCACCCAACACAATTAGCTTTGAAGGTGCCTATAAATCACTTCTTTTAAATAATTATAACTCACCCCATTCACTTAACGCTAACTGTGAAAATGATGACAATGATTGTCTTCAGACATTGAGTTTCTTTTTGGAAGACAAACTTTTAGAAAACACTTCTAATGTTCCCAGTAATGAGGTTCTACCATTTCAGCAAGAAGAAAATGACGAAATTGAGGTGCCTTTTATAAATTTAAATTCTGAGCCTGCTGATGCTGGTCAGGCCAATTATGTATGTGGGTGGGTGCTGGCTAAATGTTTTAAAAAAGTTGCTAAATCATGCAGGCACTGCAAAACTGAACTAACTGGCGACAGTCAATTAAAATCAAATAGTTATATAAGGGCAAAAGAATATACAAAAGGAAAACATTGTCTGTTGTATCCCAATATAGTGGCGGAAAAAGTTTTTAAAGACATACAAAATATTGTAGTAGAAATTTTGAAAAAGAATGTGCCAAAAACTAAATTAAAAGAAAAGATAAAAATGTTTTTAGACATATTTGTGGATTATCCTTTCACCTGCGATATCCACAAGATAGAATTAAGAAATGTTTTTGAAAACATTACAATAAATATTTTGGTATATAGTTGGTGCCGCTCAATTAATCGAATTTTATCAGGTAAAATCCAATATCGTGATGAGGATGATGAAACTAAACTTTCAGCACAAATTTATTACAATAAACATAAACATAAGTAAATATGATTTTTATTTAATTCCAGGTCGCCTACTAAGTACTTTCTAAATGTTCCTACATAACGTTGTTCTGTTGAGTTGTAGTAATCTGTGTTGTATTTCCATATTTCAATAAATAACTATTTTCTACATTCTGTGGCTATATTTTGTAAGTACGTACGTATGAACAAATTCCCCTAGAATATCTATAGACGGTTATTCGTCATCTCGACACACTAAACTCACCACGAATGTGTCGAGTTGGTGAAACTCAAAATTTGTACATTTATCATGTCGTCAACTCGCCACGTCAAGATTTTAATTCGTGTCCAGTTAGTGAAACTTAGATTTTATCACTTTTATGTTTTCGCCAAGTTTGGGAATCAACTTTTCGCGTTTCAAACGTTTGCAAAATGGACGTTCAGTGGCCGATGATGTTTGTGACACAATGTATCCAGTTGGCGAAAACATAAAAGTGATAAAATCTAAGTTTCACTAACTGGACACGAATGAAAATCTTGAGTGGCGAGTTGACGACATGATAAATGTACAAATTTCGAGTTTCACCAACTCGACACTTTAATGGTGAGTTTAGTCTGTCGAGATGACGAATAACCTGTAGACAATACTGATGTATACATGTGTGTGAAATGGGATGTACGCACACATAAACAATTTGTTTCGGCAGACGATACCAGATGGCGCTTCAAAAATCGTTTGAAGGTTGCAGAAAAAAATCGAAGTGGGTTCTCTATTCCCAATCTATTTACTATACTCTATGCACCTTATATTATCCAATTATTTAGTGCTTTCAATATTTGTTATTGACAAGTTTTGCTAATGCTTAGCAACGTAAGACTATGACAATCTCTTTGGTTTGTTTGTGCTATGAATGAGCTGTTTATATTGAAATATATTAAATACAAACAAGCTACTGTATGATACGGTATCAAAAAACTAATACTTACATTAAAAAAAAAACCGGCCAAGTGCGAGTCGGACTCGTGCACGAAGGGTTCCGTAAATTACAGTTAAATCAACCTATCTCAAAAACTATAAGAGATACTTTGATCAAACCAAAAATCGTTGAAAGAGTTAATTAGCATGCATCACCTCTATTTTTTTTAGAATTTTATACCCCGTAGTTATAAAAATAGAGGGGGGGGGGGGACATACTTTTTACGACTTTGAGAGCTGATATCTCAAAAACCGTTCACTTTAAGAAAAATGTTTTTTAGAAAACTTTATATCATTTTAAAAGACCTTTCCATTGATACCCCACACGGGTATGTACATCGAAAAAAAAAATTTCATCCCTCAGTTACATGTATGGGGGGCCCCACCCCCAATTCTTTTTTTTACTATTTAGTGTCATATTTTTGTAGCGGTTCATACAACACATATTCCCATCAAATTTCATTACTGTAGTACTTATAGTTTCCGAGTAAATCGGCTGTGACAGACGGACAGACGGACAGACGGACAGACGGACATGACGAAACTATAAGGGTTCCGTTTTTGCCATTTTGGCTACGGAACCCTAAAAAACGAAAAAATTGTCATTTTTTTTTTGCAAAATATATTTTTTTGAATCTTATTTTGAATATTATAGTTCGGCCATTCAGAGAATGCGTTCCTGACACGTCGCGATTGAACTGACGACGTAATAACATTCATTGATTATTGATATAATAATGTTGTTTTAATGCTCCTCAATTGTTAAAACGGTAAACAACCAGCAAAAATATTTTTATCGTAACTGCAACGCCATTGCAAAGTTACGTCGTCAGTTCAATCGCGACGTGTCAGGAACGCATTCTCTGAATGGCCGAACTATAATCCTTTGTTTTTTTAAATATAAGAAGTTTTTTATATTATGCCGATTTTTTTTACTACACCCCATACTACGTCCACTTTTCTATATTTTCAAGCCTATAACTACATTTCACCCCGACTTTACACAAGTAAGTTGCTTCCGTAAAAATTACGTAAGTAACTTCCGTTAAGTTCTCATTTGGCAGATGTTGCGGACAATCAAAAGTCAGACAATCTGACAACCAGTAATACCCTTCGTATTGGGTTGTCTGGGTAACTGGTACTCAGGTGCATCCGGTTAGACTGGAAGGCGACCCCAACATAGTTGGGGAAAGGCTAGGCAAATGATGATGATCTTCCACAAGTTGTAACTTACGACGGGAGTTAACATTCATAAATTTACTAAATTCCGCCCGCGGCTTCATCGGGGCGTAGAGTTCTATCTATATATATCGTAGGGTTATATCGCGTTTCCAAGAGAATTATTCAAAAGTCCGAGATAAAAACTATCCTATGTAGTTTCTCAAGGTCAACTCTATCTCTGTACCAAATTTTATTAAAAACAGTTCAGTGTTTTAGACGTGAAAGCGTAACAGACAGAGTTACTTTCGCATTTATAATATTAGTGCTGATAGGAGGACCTGGAAGAAATTATCCCGGCCCAACCTCATTGGTGACAGAGACTAATGATGGTCACGGTCCCCAATCTATGGGGGAACGACTTTGATGTTGATGATGATGATGAGGGATCGTAAGTTACTTACGTGAGCAAAACTTACCAGTGTAAAGGCGGCCTAACTTATCTATCCATACTTTCAATTGCACACTACGATCGTGATTTCATTTTAAAATTATGAAAAAAAAACTTACAGACGTGACGTATTGAAAATTCTCTTTCTCAAATGAACGTTAGTATTTTGTTTACGAGAATATAAAAGAAAAAGTAATTTAAAAATCTTTACGGATTATTTTCTATTAACTGCAAAAAGGAACATTTCCACCATTGTTCACAAAATATTTATATTGACTTGGACTCGGAAAAGACAAAATATTATATATTTTTCATGCTCATCTTATCGCTAAATGTATAATTTAGCTTCGACCACATCGTCTAATAAAAAAAGAAATAATTTTGCAGTGGTGGAAACTCACTTTTAACTTTAAATGGACCGAATGATTTTTTCTTCTTAAAATATTAAATAGTAGGTAGGTACGTCATAAAATTATCCCAATATACATTTATTTTATTTCTAAATATATTTTTTGAACACCTAACCTAATAGTAATAATTTTCTTAAATATATTATTATCTTATGAATTTTTTATCCCAAAGGTTCTATAGTCATAGAATCGAGACGACATATTTATCGATTAAAAATTGCCAATCGTTAATCGATACAAAAGCATTACTGCAGTTGGGTTAAGAGTTAAACCAAGCAGCAATCGAATTATATCATGGAGAACAAAATGACTAGCGGAGATGTCATAACGCAATATCTCTTAAGAAAGTAGCGCGCCAAAATGCTGGTGTTCGGGGGACGAGGGACGACGTTAGGACGCGGCTGGTGTCAGTCTTTTTAAAAAAAACCCACTGATACTGCTAACACTACTTTAATGAAAGAACTTGAACTTTACAAGGATTAGAGCAAAGGATTGTCTTAAACTCGTCAGAATAAGATATTGACAAAGTGACGGCACCGGTAGACTGAAGCCGCCACGCGGTTGCAAGTATTTTTATAGTAATCAAAAATGCATGCATTTGCAATAACCGCGAACTAATTATGAATATAACAGAACGTTACTAGCTCCGACCTTATGCGCCTTTTATGAGACCCGCCCATTATTTTCAAAATTCATACAGGAATGAATTTAAAGCAGTGCAAAAAAAATACTGGTGGTCCAGAATCATTAACAGAACATATCTGCATCATCAGTAAAACAAAATATTTTTTTATCCGCCCTAATATCAGCAAAATATGGATTTTAACTATTCTTTCTTTGCTTAGAGCAGCGCTCGCGTCAGTAAACCGGTTTCGCGTTGCCACCGTGCCTACTATGACGACTGTGACCGTACAATCGGTTACAAAATAAACATCTTTCGCTATCAATAACTATTCTTTTTTGTACTAAAACACAACAAAATAAAAATATACGTATCTTTAAAACTTATTAAACTATAATTTGACAAAGTTTTTACACTGAATAAAATTCATTCCTGTATAATCTCAAATCCATCAAGAAGAACCTTTGACAGATTTTAATTTGACAAGGATACCAAAGGCGTAGTTGGTTCTAGTAAATGATCTTCCCAGAAATAACACATAGGAAGTGGTGAAGGGTGGGCGTTTTGGGGGCTGTCTTATGTAAATTCCTGACGTTCAAAAAGTGCTGTCTTGCAGCCAAGTTTGAATAAATGATTTTTGATTTTGATTTTGATCACGCCTACCGTGACCTACAAGGAGGCACTTGACCTACCTTCCTTATGGCATCTCCGCTATCATTCCTTCCTCCATGAATTTTATCGATACAAGATATCGAGTTATTAAGCCCACAAGAAGAGCATTATTAAAAAGTTAAAGAATTTTGTGTCTCAAAATTATTTCTGCGTAGAAAATTCTAGTAAAATAACTTTACCCCTCTGAAGTTAGCCATGTATACGCATGCACAGTAGTGTTTTGTCCTTACATTTTGACTGACGTGAAGTCACTAGTAGCCAACTTCGGAGCGGCAAAGATATTTGACGAAAAGTGTAACAGAACAGATTGACAGATACGACCACAGATAGAAAAGAAATGTAGGTAACGCAAGCAGTTTTAATTTAATTTAGTTAAAATATTTGTAGGAAAATCAAAATGTTCTAAAATAATTCTTTGTTTTGTTTTTCCAAAATACATTTATATTTTTAAGATAATTTAAATTCATATTTAAATGTAAATGTAATTGCATTTAACGTATAATCTAATATAATATACGTGTAAAGTATTTAATGTCAGCTAAGTAATTTCATTGGCCAAACATCAGATTGACACTATATTATAAGTATATAGATTTTCATAGTAATTGTATTATACACGAAAATCCTTCATTTCTAGAACAAAAAAGTGATTTGAATGCTAAACTTCAGAAATGCAAATTTATCTGACTTTACACTTGCTGTTGCTTCCGTTGCTTCCGTAAAAATAACGTAAGTTCCTTCCGTAAGTTGTAAGAAGTTCTAAGAAATTACTGTACGACTATTAATTATGGTACGACTTACGAAGGAGTTTAAATTTTTAAATCAATCGTAAGTTACTGTAAGCTACTTACGTGAGCTCAGTTCACAAGTGAGGCCGGCTTTAGGTTACATTTGGACTATGAAGTCACTTGTAGCCAACTTCACAGCGGCAAACTTATTTGCTCGCTTTAAAAACGTCTTGCGTTACCTAGCTAGATATTCAGACGAAATAATAGAACGGATACAAATATCGCCACCACCCACCATTTTTGGGTTCCTCTTCATCGCCTTTGATGCTGTCTGTGTCCGTAGTTACCGAGTGTGTCTCCTGAAAAATATATAGTAAATATCATCATCCTCCGAGCCTTTTCCCAACTATGTTGGGGT
Organism: Helicoverpa zea; assembly: GCF_022581195.2. NCBI lineage: Eukaryota > Metazoa > Arthropoda > Insecta > Lepidoptera > Noctuidae > Helicoverpa > Helicoverpa zea. The sequence goes on along the minus strand of NC_061480.1, from coordinate 6,737,381 downwards.
CGGCTTCCAGTCTAACCGGATTCAGCTGAGTACCAGTGCTTTACAAGAAGCGACTGCTTATCTGACCTCCTCAACCCAGTTACCCGGGCAACCCACTACCCCTTGGTTAGACTGGTGTCAGACTTACTGGCTTCTGACTCCCCGTAACGACTGCCAAGGATGTTCAATGACAGCAGAAAGAAAATATAAAATCAAAAGACATAAATCCAACTTCTATAATACTTAAAATCTTCTCCTGAGTCTAACAAATACGATTAAAAATTGGTACTCAGCTGCATCCGATTAGACTGGAAGCCGATCTTAACATTCTAGGAAAAGGCTAGACAGGTGATTGGGTACAACAAATAGTACTACCAACTGGCACAAACAAAGTTTCAACTATTTTTTGATGTGAAAGCGTCAAATGACCTCTCCCGCTTTGGGTGCAGGTAAGGGAGTGTCAGACTCTTACTGACTAAAATCCACCATGTTCTTTCTTAAGCCCTTCATGTACCAGGGCCGCGGTAACTCTTTCGAACAATGCCGCAGCCCAACTAAGATTCTACTTTCACTTGCTTTGCTTTAAGTTAGTTTGTTTAATTTATTAACTTCCTAGTTCAACTTACATTGTATAATTTTCTCAGAGTCAACCCAACCATAAAATTAAGTAAGCACTTTTTTTTAAAGAGTGTCTATGGAGTATCTTGCCGGTTCTTTTCCATAAGACCCACTCTTTAGAACTACTAGCTTGACGTTTCTTAAGCACCTGTCTATATGAAATAAAAACCTTTGACTTACATTCTTGTTTTTAATTTCAGCCTCGACGGCTTTCTCCTCAGTGACCTTGGCAGACAGCTGGGTGACCTTGACCTCTGGCGGATGCGGCAAGGTCGCGAAGACCTCGGTCTGGGTAGCCTGGTCGCGAGTGTTCTCGCGTTCCATGTCAGGACCAGTTTGGGATGACTGACAAACAAAATTGGAGGATATTTATAATTTTTACGTATTATACAGGAATGAATTTTAAGCAGTGCGCAAAAAAAACTGGTGGTCCAGAATCGTTAACAGAACATATCTGCATTATCAGTAAAAAAAAATTTTTGCGCACTGCTTAAAATTCATTCCTGTATTATGTTCCAGATTTCTTTGAAAAGCTTCCGGTGGCGGCTTTTCCATTTAAAATGATAAAGCGTTTATTCCAAGTAGGCTGAAAAACAGCTTTTTTGCGAACGACAAAATTGGGTACATCAGATATCACGGGGGAACAAATGTATAAAATGTTATTCTGAGATATAAGCTACAGCAAGTTTATTATTGCAAAGTTTCATCAAAATCCATCCAGCTGTTTTTAAGCGAGAATGAGTACCTAACAAACACACAAACATATTAAATCCTACAAAACTTTCGCATTTATAATAAATATTAGTAGGATTCGTCAGCCTCGATGGGGGAATAGTACTTAAAATAAATAAAAAATATAGGTTACTTACTACTTATGTCATACATACTATCAACATTGATAAAAACAAATGATGAGTAATTTCTGAATGACATAAACCTACATAACTTTGTCGTACTCTCGAAAACATGATAACTACGTCAAAATACTATGATAAGATACGAATTCATATGGACTTGTGTGTTTTACGGTATTTTACTAGACTAAAGAAACCGAACTACAAATTATTTTTTACTCAAAGGCCTACAATATAAGGTGACTAGTAAATTAGGAATCGATATTCGAACACGAGATTCTACTCATAGTAACAAACAACTTAACTAAATAAACTTAAAAAAAAACGAATTAATTATATTAAGTAATGTAGTGAGGTAACGTATATTTAAAGTACACTCGAATCTAATTCTTAGGACGGCTACTTCTATGCATCCAAGCAACCCGACCGCTCCATAGTTTTAGAAGACTCGACACTTTTTAGACCCATTTATTTTATTGGAAGATTTTCGGTTCAGTGGCTTGTAGTAGCCGGACAGACAGACAGACAGAGTGAGTTTCAAATGTATTATATGGAAAAGTTTAAATATACAGTCCTTATAGTTATCGGCACGAATCTTGACCGCTGACCTTCATCTGCGCAGAAGTGATTTATTAGCAAAGAACCAATCCCGAGTGACGGCTATGACGCGATGCGCTGCGGGCCAATCACCGCTTTAGCCCGCCCCCGCGGCTCACTTCATACCTCAAAAGAGACCCAATAAATTACTTCTGCGCAGGTGAAGGTCACCGCTCAAGATTCGTGCCGATGATTATAAAAAGTTTTTTTTATTGCCTATACTGTCCCACTGCTGGGCAATGGCCTCCCACGTATACTTCTTTAGAAATAATCGGAACAATAATGAAAAAAAAAACGCAATTTAATTTAACATTGAGAATGGACAAAAACACGTAATAATTGAAAAAAAAAAAGAAAAATAAACCGGACTAAAAAGTAAAAAACACAAAAAAAAAACATTATTAAATTAAAAATTTGCAAAATAGCGGTCCGGTAGCTGGTTGCTTCTAAAACCGATACCTGGACATGAGCTTTGGTCGTCATGGAGCGGTCGGTTCGCTCCATAAAGCAAGGTGAACGGCTCGCTCTAAAGAACTCGCTGAGAGGAGCAGACACGAATTGCGCACTCTGCGCTCCGCAGATTCGAGGTCTGCGCTGTATTACACGATTCTAATTTGTTTATCGTTTAAGTAAGGTGAACGAGTCGCTCTAAATAACTCGCTGAGGGAAGCAGACACGAATAACGCACTCTGCGCTCCGGAGACTCGACTTCTGCGCTGTATTATACAATTCTGACTTTTATATTCGAATAATATTTCACCCACTTCCCGTTACCGGAGAAAATATTGGCTATGTTACTCTGGGATACTCTGGCTTCCCAAAGTTTCGAAGCGTCTTTTTTTCAGTATATTATTTACTTAAGTATGTATGTAAGTGATAACTATGAATTTAGGGTCGAAAATCGCAGACCTTCACTATCCTGTATGAACTTTCAAGTAAATATAAACTTTAAGGCTATAGATTTAAGGTTGAAAATACATTACTATCTTACCTCCATATCTTGTTCGCTAACGACTACCGTACTTTCTTCGCAAGGCTTCTCCGCATCGCTTGCGAATGGCACGAATTCTGGTAGGTCCTGCTGTGAAATGATAAAATTAACTATTTAAATTATCCTTTATTCATATAAAAAATGCGAAAGTGTTAAAATTCGAGTAGGTTGACCTGCTCGCATCTGTACAACGGCGGATGTAACGCCTTAAGGTCATGGCACACATGGACTTGTTATTTGAATGTGACCCTTAAATCGTATTTAACATAACACATTTTACAACGTGGATATAAAAGGCCAAAGGCGGAGTGACAGCGAGCTACCTAACAATAGCTGCACCGTGCTGATCGTGTGTGTGCCATAACCTTTAGGCGTTCTTATTGATTGTCGGTGGTATCGGATTGTCGTCCCATCTATAAGAGTGAAGGATTAGTGTGAGCACTTGTGTCTGCGCAAATGCTCGAGCACTGTATGTTCTGCGCAGCTGGCTGATCTCCTTATAAATATGAGAACAGCCACCGCTCGGTCGCTATTATTATTACTTCTTGCACAATGTACAACGGAGGACTTAACTTTCGGCGTTCTCTCTCGTCTCCCTTTGGTTGTTAAAGTTATAGAAATGTACCTATTAAAAAATGTAAAGTATTATTACCTGTTGATGCCTCGCTAACCGCCACGCGCGGTAGTCGCAGGCGGCTCTTCGCATTCGCTGTAGATACGCGGGGGCGGCGCGGCCCGTCGCCCACGCGGCCACAGTGCTAGGCATACCGCCGACCGCCGGCTCGTCGTAGTACGTGAGGACGAATTCCATGCCCAGCTAAGGAAAATTGGTCGTTTTAAAACTAATTATAGAAAATAAACGAACAAAAATCCACGTTTATTGTATGGGGGTCCTTGATTGGGGTGCCCGGCTAACTGGGTTGAGGAGGTCAGATAGGGTAGTCGCTCCTTGTAAAGCACTGGTACTCAGCTGCATCTGATAAGACTGGAAGCCGACTCCAGCAAACTTGGGAAAAGGCTCGGAAGCCCACGTATGGGGGCTTGAAAATTTTGTTTTATTCTTATTTTTCAGTATTTGTTGTTTTAGCGGCCACAGTGCTAGGCAATAGGCATGCCTCCGACCGCCGGCTCGTCGTAGTATGTGAGGACGAATTCCATGCCCAGCTGTGGGAATTTGGTCGTTTGTAGCAAAGATAACAAAATATAGCTGAAGTTATTGGAAGCCAACAAGTTGGTGAAAGGCTAGGCCGATGGTGATATGAAAAACCGGTCAAGTGCGAATCGCGAGTATCGAAAATAAAATAAAAACCAGCCAAGTGCCAGTTCCGTATCATTTATCTAAAAAATAACTCCTGTAACTCCTGTCATATTAATTTTATTCTTGTTTTTCAGTATTTTTTGTTTTAGCGGCCACAGTGCTAGGCATGTCTCCGACCGCCGGCTCGTCGTAGTACGTGAGGACGAATTCCATGCCCAGCTGTGGGAAATTGGTCGTTTGTAGCAACGATAACAAAATATAGGTGTAGTTACTGGATGCCAGCAAGTTGGGGTAAGGCTAGGCCGATGGTGATATGAAAAACCAGCCAAGTGCGAATCGCGAGTATCGAAAATAAAATATAACCCGCCTAAGTGCGAATTCCGTATCATTTATCTAGAAAATCACGTTTGTTGTATAGTGGCTCTTAAAAATATTGATTTTATTCTAGTTTTTCAGTCTTTGTTGCTATAGCGGCAACCGTTGCCGAGCACGGTTGACTCCAACCGCCCATCGTACTATGTGAGGACGAATTCCATTCCCAGCTTCGGGAAATTGTATTTATAAACTGGGTCTTAAACACGATAGGTATTTAAAAAAATTGTTGTTTACAAATATTATGTCTATAAGTCAACGGGAAGAGCTCGTAGATAAGTCAAAGCCGCGAGGATCAGTCCATTAAAAGGTATGTCAACGCTTGCCGCGGTCAGTCCGTGGATGGGTGACCACCTTGTCATGACGAGTACTTCCGTATTTCGGAAGGCACGATAAACTGGAGGTCCCAACATTACACACCTCAAAATCCAGAAAGTTTGACAACCAGTCTTACCAAGGGGTATCGGGTTATCCAAGTAACTGGTTGAGGAGGTCAGACAGGCAGTCGCTATAAAACACTGGAACTCACCTGTATCATTCTTAACTTGAAACCAACATAATTATGAAAAGTCTAGACAAATAATTAAACTCACCTTATCATGTCCATTAAGAGTCTTCACGACCATATGACTCCAGTACTCCGAGACCCTAATAGCATGTTTCGTCTCCGGGACCTTCGGATGTTCACAGGACCTCGACATGATGACATAGACCTTATTATCTGATGTAGAACCTTCTCGGTCCCTTTCGTAGGCCTCCATAGCTTTTCTCTTAGCTTTAGAATGGACGCTCGGCCGTTCGGCATAGATCGGGTCGGTTCGGGCTTCGCAGACCGTAGCGCGAAAGAGACCATCTTTGTGAGGTAAATTTTTGGTGGCTACATCAAATTCTTTGTGTCGTCTTATGTATACGTAGTCTCTGTTTGCAAATAGCCTCTGTGGCAAGAAATAAATTTGATGTTAGGAAAAATACTTACCGCCGTACCACAAAAACTTTTAAACGTCAGTTTAACACTTGTCTAAAAAAAGTCAGATTATGACGTTGAAATAAGGTCCATTTTGCAGCCACACTTTTTTTAGACAAGTGTTCGACAGATGTTTAAGTTTTTGTAGTAGCTATTAGCGTTTATGTAGCAAGACGATAAATCGAGGTCTGAATGTAGGATGCAAGGCACTCTTATGCATATGCGCAAAAGAAACAGTTGCCATGCTAAAAAATTGTTTATGTTTTTTTTATTTAAAAACTGTATGTTACATATGTACAGCTTCTATTTGTTACTCTACTAGTTATTTATCTCGCATCAAAAACAGGTTTTAATAGATTTCATACCTGGTAAAATATTTGTGGATAAGGGGCACACATTCTAGTCTATTTGAAAGTAGAAAAATCGAATAAATTCTGAAATATTGACTATTTTAACAGGTGCAGTTCTAAATATTTCTATGAAATTCTTGAAAGTTCCAGAAACACACCGGCCACAGAACTTCTCAATGCAACACCGCCTGGTCGGGTAGATCATTTTCACGTCTTTCTACGACCACTAAAGCAGCTGCGGCGGCGTCCCACACTCTTCAAAACACTTCTATGAAATTCTAGAAAGTTCTAGAAACTCACCGGCCACAGAACTTCCCAATGCAGCACCGCCTGGTCGGGCAGACCATTGGCGCGTCTTTCTACGACCGCTAGAGCGGCCACGGCGGCGTCCCATACAGTTCTATAAGCCCCGTCTACTTGGACGGCCGCGAAGTCTGATGCCCTCACGTCTGGATACCTCCCGTATACTGTGGGAAGAAGATATAAGGTTTTAAATATGATGTAAGATTGCTTTTTTTAAATAATTATATAAATATATAAAAAGAGGAAATATTTTTGGGTTTGTTTGTACCCAAAAACAAAAACTACTGGACTGATTAGACAATTCACTGTTACGAATCTAGACTATGCCCGAGTAACATAGGCTATATTTTGTGCTTTAATAGGAGGACATTCCCCCACAAACTTTTCTTCTGGGGCCCAATTCTCCTAATTTTACTTAAGCAACATACGATTCACGTTCGACTGCGATCCAATCTCGACTCGATTACGATTGAAACGTATGTGGCATTCCGCTATTTTTTCTTTGAAATAAACGTTTTTATCCTTTTCTGTCATTCAATAATGAATCATTTTGTTTGCAAATAATTTACGATTGCAATATGATTGTAGAGCAAACTACCGTATAGACCAAAATCACCAAAATAGCAGACCAATCGCAAACCAATCGAATGTCGTTGGAATACGATTGGTCTTATATTAGTAGCAGAATGCCCGATATGGTTAAAAATGCTATTGCGATTATATTGCGATTCGACTTCTATTCGATTTTGACATTATTAACTTAGGAGAATCGGGCCCCTGGTCGACTCAATCGCGTGCGAACATTTCTTAAATGTCTGCGAAACCGAACCGATCAATTTTAGTTGAATCTCAAAAATGCATTAAAAACCATTATAAATATTTTAATTCAGTGACGGATCAGCGATAAACCTCCATGTGTATGTACTATCTATGGTACGTGATAATACTGATAATTGATGTGATAGCCACGTTCGAAGCGGAAAATCACTAGTCCTTGTCGTTGGAATATCTCTGCGTTCAATGCGGTTAAAATATAACTTAAGGCGACGAATTGGTAAACAATAATTCCATAACCGGCACGCGTTTCTAAGGCGCCAAGAGGGGACGAAGCGTCTGAGTTGGGCGAGGATTACAATACGCGCGCTAGCTTATAACTAATGCTACGTTCACACGCGCGCCGCGCAGCCCGGCGGGCTGCCTGGCGGGCTGCGCGGCGTGCAGCCCGTCGCGGGCAGGCGGACATTCAAGCTGTTCACACGCGCGCCGTCGTGTCAGTCAGTGCAAGTATGGCGAGCAGCGAGGATCTCGGTGTTGTTGCTGTCATAGCCTTTGGCTTAACTTATTTTTATTGGAAAAAGAAAAAAAATGATGAACGACGTTGACCATTCCGCCATGTTATAATCTCCGATCGTAGCGACTTTCTTAGAACGTTGAATCGTCGCGAAAGCGCAGGAGAGACTGACTGCCCGCGCGCGTGTAAACAGTCGCCGGGCGCCCGCACATTCATCCTTTGAATTTTGCCAAAAAACCGACACTCGACCGATTCGCGGCATTCACGGGCTCGGGCGTACTGTTTACACGCTCGTGAACGTGACTGTGCCCGTTGAATGTCGATTTGAACGCGCGCGTGTGAACGTACCTTAAAAGTCGTAAGCGACAAAATGGTTTTGTAATTTTATTATTTAGGAATGATAATTTGATAAAAATTCCTTCCACAATTTTAAAGAGTATGTATATACTCAACGGGAAATTATAAGTCTAGCCACAAAATTATTTATTGGACACATGATTAAACTTCTAATTTTATAACTAAGCAACGAGCAAATGACATAGCCTCTAATAAACTAATTCGTCTTTTTTACAACGCCAACTACTAGAGAGCTTCAATAAAAGATCATCAATTATTGTAACTTGTCCTTCTTATTTATACATTGTCATCTAATTTACTCGGCCTCATTTTTCCAAAAACGAGCCAAGAAAAACGTTGATCTCGTTTTTCTTGGCTCGTTTTTTTTTTGATGGTAGAATTTAATTTGGATTCATTTTATTTAGCATATTGCCATTTATAACCTTCAATTAAAAAACATTGTATTAAAAATTGAAGTTAGTGACGAAAACGTATCGCTGCAAAACTGACTCCACGTAGTCTTGTCTGCCCTACCCCTAGAGTGCAATTCAAAACCGCGTAGGCGCGGAGGGGCGAGGCGGCCTGCAAGCTGAGGCGCAGGTAGTTTCAGCGCTCGCCGCCGCGGCTGAGGCTGGCAAGCTCGCATGGGACCGCCGGAGCCACGCAGCGCCGGAGCCGTGACTCGCCGCCGCGGCTGAGGCTGTCAAGCTCGCATGGGACCGCCGGAGCCACGCAGCGCCGGAGCCGTGACAGAAGCCATGCTTGCTGCATGTTGCATGCTTACTTCCATGATGGGTCAATTAATATGGGATGTGTTATATTGTGAATCTCTTTTTAAAAAGAGGTATGTTTGATATATTTTTCTCTGTTACAAAAGTTACCTAATCATGTTTTGAAATCTAACAAAACAAGGTTTATATCATGAACTTTCAGGTAACCAAGTTGTATATGATCCGTTTTGTATTAACTGAGAAAAATTGTGATCCTTGGCGCCAAAATTTCCAATTCGTCCTCTTAAACATAGTGTATACTAGGAATAAACTAAAGTTAGGTTTAAAAAACAATAAAAAATCTCAAGTAAACTGAGCTTAGGTTTGCAATTGCAAGTTAAGCATCCATATAAAATAAGTACAAGAATTAAAATATTTGGAAACTTTTGATGAAGCCGAAAGTCCTAACTAATATTATGAATGTGCAAATGACTGTCTATCCGGATGTCACGCCGGACTACGCAAGCGATTTGAAATAAATCTGGTACTATGGTCTAGAGCTTAAGAAAGGATATAGGACAATTCTTATCCGGGTCTGAAAAATGGTTCCCTCATTAGAATTTTAAGTCCCCTCGAAGCAATCATCTTAACCATACCATCACTTCCGTGTTACTAAAATATCGTTGTTCTAAAAAAATTGTTTGCACATTGTGTAACACTTTAACCTTGCTACCATAATGACTGTTATTCTAATTATTACGTAAAAGATAACAAGGTAAATCAAGAACGTAAAAAACATCACATCATCCGATTGAATTTAAGGTACGTTTTCGAAGCGAACTGCTGACAGCGACTGCATAAAATCAGCCACAGCATGTGCAGTCGCCCTCACTTATCAGCCAGGCAGTCGCCGCGCGTGCGGTCGGCAGCTCGCTTCTAAAACGTACCTTTAGGCTATCGTAACTTTCAATTTTCAACTCTAACTTATATAGGTATCGGGTCACCTAAGTTACTGGGTTGAGGAGATCAGATAGACAGTCGCTCCATGTGGCACACTGGTACTTAGTTGCATCTGATTAGACTGGAATCTGACCCCAACATAATTTGGGAACATTTACATAGCCCCAGAAGGAGCATTTGAGTCAGAAAGAGTCTGACAGTCCCTTCCTCCTCATTTTGGGGATTATTTGAGAAAATAACCCAACTCAAAAATAAAATTAAAACCAACCTTTGTAAGCATACAAGCCCAGCCCAGGTTTGTACTCCTTCCGCCATATGATGACATCCTCAGCCTCCATGTAGGGCACCCATCCGTCTGACGGCTCCGATGGCAGTTCTGCTACTTTACACCTTGGAAATAGAAATAGCATACAGTCTATGTCACAGTCGAAATCAAATTTTTTATTTAACTTTCAGTGCTTTTCTTTATCCGATATTTCCATTCTTTTATGAATATTGACATAAGGCCCATACAAATTATGTCTTTCAATCTCTAATCACAAAATAAAGCTTAGACAGATTATAGAAATCTGCCATTATGCCTTTTAAGAACACTTATGAACGATACATACATAATTATGTACATACAAAGATAAAGTGTTAGTACACTATTTAGAATTCAAAAATGACTAAACCAATTTTCTTCGAAATTGGCTTGCCACGGGATAGTATTTATGATACTTATTATCCCCTTACAGGATACAGGAAGTTGTTTCCTTGGGAGACGAGTAAGACTGTGGGCAGAAGCTAGTTAGTAAATAAAAATAAAGTATTATCAAATTCTTACGAGCAATATGGTATTCCTGGCTGCTTCTTCTCGATCACCAGTCTCTTGCCACAACCGGTACAAAATAACGTGTTCCTCGATAATGTTTCAACTCCTTCCAGTTCTGATAGTAAAGCCTGGTGAATGAATTGTACTGTTATAAGTAATAATAACAAAAATATAACAATAATATTGTGAATGCAAAAGGTCTGTCTGTTTATTGGGCCTGCATTCCAAAATCACTGAACCAATTTGAATGACATTTAGTACACTAATAGTTGCTAGCTGAACCCTGTCTTTTAGGATACAGGCTTGTCCTAGTTTAAAAGATAGAGTCTACTATTGCATGATTACGTAATTTGTTTTCCAAAAATGTATACAGTGCAAAGTGCTATGTTTTTCTTGAATAAATAAATACTTATTATTATATTATATAAAGCCTGAGAAAGGACATAGAATTTTTTTTCCAGACTCTTAGACATGGATGAAACCACAAAGCTCAACAGATTTATATAATGTGCAATATGCTCCACATATCAAGAAGAACATTGTAATATATGACCTAAACAACCTCTGCATTCTATGTTCTTGCAAGAAGCTTACTATATTAAGGTTTTATGGTTCTAACCAAGAATTTGTGAGGCACTCTTGGTTAACCGCACAACTCTCTAAAACTCCTAAAAAAATCTCTCATCATAGTGAAAAAAAATCGAATTATTTTCTTTCAGAACTTAAAGCCTTTCCTGCCATTGCTGTAAAAATGATCTGAATAAAATTAAAATTGTTTATGTTTACAACCAATTCCAAATCTAACTTTAAAAACAACAATAACAAAGTCAAACACAAAGAAATAACAAAAACAATATTAATAACTAAAGGATAATGAACTTTCTTTGTGTATAAACATTGTTATATTTATCATTTATTTTTAAAATGACCTTGTATTTGTCCTGGAAGATAAACAAAAAAAAAATTTGTTGTGTCCCAGAGTTCCATAGAGAATATTTTTCTTTTATGGCCTTCATCAATATTCTCTCTGTTGATTTTCTTACTAGAGATGGAATTTTGACAATATAGACAGATAGAATATTGGAATTGCAGCTTGGGTACAGACCAGCGACAAATGAATTTTCGAAAAAGAATGATGTTCATTTCTATGACAGAGGGTATTAAATACTTTCATAATAAACACTGATTACTGGTTATTTACAAATCTTTATATCTCAAGATAATAACCAGATAAATTGATAAGACTTTTCTAATAAGATTTTAAAAAATGGAAATTACCTGTAGTTCTTCATCGGTAATATTTTTGTCACAGCTAACGGGCGCTTCTTCGTCTTCATCTCCGTCTCGAGCCTTGTATGCCGCAGTAGCGGACAAAAGGAGCGTTCGTTTTGGACGCAAGAACGTCTGCTTGAAGCAATTAATCACTTCCCTGACACTGCGATCCCTTCTGCATCTCTTCACCACCGTACTCACTAAGTTAACCCGTGTCCAAGCACTCCACACTCGAAAATCTCTTAATATAAACCTAAAACCAGACATCCTCCCAATATCCTTTTTAGACGCATTACCCAAAAAGCTTTCGTACCATATACATCTCTTAAATATATATCGGGACGTTATTAAGTAGCGAAACTGTACGTTGTTGTTTAAAGCTGATTGGGGCAATACAATTTGTTTAAATTTGCTACATAACATCTCGGGAGCGATTGCGAAATTTATAACCTCACTTCTTTCTCCTTAATGACAATAATGACATTGAATTGAATAGTGTTGTAATTATATAGTTTACTAACTGGAAGTCCTGGAAAAACATGAGGGCTCTGAACTTAAGTTTTCTTTTACGGTTTATTGAAATCAACATTTGGAGGTTAAATTAGCGATTTATTAAAAAAAAGGAAAGACCCAATTATTCTACTTCTATAATAAAAGTATAAACTGAGGTATAAACGTAGTAAAATAATATTTTTTCACAAAATTACCGGTTTTTCCTTAGTAACATTATTCAACCAAATGGTTTTTCAAGAATTCCTGTATGAAATTATTGAATCTGACATCGCTTTATATAAATATTGATCTATGTTATTGGAAGTTAATAAAAAAATATGTGATTCATGGAAAGATAACAAGTTTTTCCGAGAAAATCAAAATCAATATAATTTTTAGTGCTGGCAAGAACGAGCCGCATTTTTCTTCTTTCATTTCATCGACGGACGACGAAGCGTTCGTTCGATCGTTTGTTCAACGTCATCTTTTATCCCTGTAATGTCTTATTTCTACGTCCCACATGCTTAGGGGTAACCGAATAAAGAAAAAATCCAAGAATCCCCGCACAAGAAGAAAAGTACGAGCGACGGCAAACGTAAATGTGAACTCAAAAGTGCGTGAATAAAATAACGAGGTTCTTGTCCGTCCGGTTCGATCTGGATTAGAGCAGTTTGGACCGCAAGTCGGGCTCCCTTCCCCTCGTATCCCTTTACTAGGAAGTTTAGTGGTGTGTTATTAAGACTTTATTTTAATTATATTTGTCTATTAGTGCGTTTTTGTGGTGTATTAGTTAAATAAAAGCAATCCAAAATGTCTGAAGAATCGTCAGCAGATCGCAATGTCGAAATATGGAAGATCAAGAAGCTGATCAAGAGCTTGGAAATGGCGAGAGGGTGAGTCTTTGAAAGTTTTTTAGTTTTTCATTTAAGTTTTGTTTGGGTTATGAAGTTTTCCGTGGCGTGTTTTTGGCCACATGATTGGCCGAAACTGCCAACAAGGCTGCGTCATTTTTCGCACATGCGCTTTGCGTGTTGCGTGACACGCTAGCAAGTGAACAGAAAGAAAGAACAGTAAAATCAAGATGGAATAGCTTTGTTGGTGACGCAGGGGTTGCGTAGCGACTCAATACTTGGTTATGTTGTGATTTGCAACGTGCGGACATAGGGCGCCGCGCCGGTCCTACTCACGCGTCAAATTTTCACGTATGACACATACTGCTGCATTACTTTGGCAATATTGCCTCGTAAATGTCGTTCAAAATATGTTTGCTGCTACTAATAACATTCTACAGTCTGTGGGAATCTTATAAATGCTGTACTGAAGACATACACGTAGTTCCCATAACAATGCTGAAGGATTGCATATAACCTTTTTACTTATCCATGACAGCTGAGCCTGTGTTGCTGGTGTTAAACATTCACCCACAAAATAGGGTGAAAACTGATTAGGATGCTTATAGAAGGTGGTAGTGAGGTTAGATGATACTAATAAATATAATTTGAGCTTTTATACATATGTGACAAAAACAAATGTGCAAGTAAACAGGTTGTTGCACAATTTAATTTATTATCTTGCAACCCTGATGTTAAATGTTGCCAGTGAAAGTTTTTTTAACAGCTGTTTCCAGCATTTGATCTTTTTGAGAAACAGCACCATTTTTAGGGTGCCATAGTAAATTTATGAGATGTGAATGTATTACCAACAATTCACCATGCTTTATTTGTCCTATGAAACAAGATAGTTAGACAAAGTTTCACAGATAATATATTTCTATAGACACTGTTCAACAAATACTGAAAACTGGTTATGAGAGTCCAACTCAGTTGGTTTTTAATTTTATTTTAGGGCCAGTAAGTCTGACAACCAGTCTTATCTGGGTTGCCCGGATAACTGGGTTCAACCTCATCCTCTGAGCCTTTTTCCCAACTATGTTGGGGTCGGCTTCCAGTCTAACCGGATGTAGCTGAGTACCAGTGCTTTACAAGGAGCAACTGCCCTATCTGACACCCTCAACCCAGTTACCCGGGCAACCCAATACCCCTTGGTTAGACTGGTGTCAGATTTACTGGCTTCTGACTTCCCGCAACGACTGCCAAGGATGTTTAATGATAGCCAGGACCTACAGTTTAATCTGCCATGCAAAATACAGACACTGGGTTCAACCTATACTAATAATATTAGGATACTGAAGATTTGTTTGCTTGATTGCGCTGACCTTAGGAATCTTCTGATCCATTGTAAAACCTGTCAGAAGCCAGTATAATATGAAACTGTGTAACGTTAAAGTAAGAACCTGAATTTCATTGGTCCCCAAATTTTCATAGTAAATTGCTGGATAGGGGGTCTTATTTGGTGTGTGAATAAGTACTGAGGACCCAGGAAAATGTGTCTGGCCCACTTCTCAAAGAAGTTCCCAAGAGACTAAGGGGAAACTATAGGAAATAGCGAAACAGCTGTTGTTGAGAAAACATCCTGTGTTATTATTGAAACAAAGGCTGAGACTAAAATTATGTGTTAGTATGAAATAGGTACAACCCGTGCCGATAAAGAATGGGATTAGAAATCGCGACAGCTGTATTTACCTCTCGCTCATACACTATAGCACATGAGCGAGAGGTGTATGAGCGAGAGGTAAATACAACTGTCGCGATTTCTAATCCCATTCTTTATCGGCACGGGTAGTGCATACTTATCCAAACTGATATAATATAAAGGATATATTTCTTTTTTGGACCCTTAAACTCCGAAACTTCTGAACCAATTTGTAGAATTCTTTCATTATTGGTAATAGTTGGCAGAAGCTAGTTCAAAAATATTAATATGAAAAATATAATGTTGAAAATTCCAATGCTTCAATGCAAGACATAGATGGGCTAATAAATATGTACTTTGAACCACCTTCTTTAACCTTTTACAAATAAAGATTTCATTTTCCAATTTTATGTCAATTTCCTAGTGCCATAGCTGAAAAGAGAAAGTGTGATGAGCTATTAAGTTACCCAGCAAGAATTTATATTGTACTCATGCATGATCCATTCAAGAAGCCAGACAATAATATCATGGATGATTGAAAAATAAAATAAATACATTCCATAAGTAATATTCATAACAAAAGAGTTTCTATATGCCTTTAAAAGCCATCTTTAACAGTTTTCTCAGCATTTCTCGAGAGCATAAGCAATGCAATCCGGTTTGTTTGGCAAACAGCCGTCTAGCCGTCTCCCCTCCCGCGTCACGTCTACCCCCTCGGGGCCTAAGGGATTCAGACGCCGGCCGTGCATACTTAGATGTGTATTCAACTATGCAGTCTGGTGCTTAATTGTGTTAGAGTTTGCAGTTTTGCGGTGCATTTGCAATGTATATTTTGAAAGATGAAGCGGGGGAGCTACTGCTCAGTCAACCAACTATTGAATGATTTTAGAGAGAACGAAAGAATGCTCTGCGCCTGTTCTAAAGGAAATAAGATTAGAAGAGGAGAGAATTATTTTTGTTTTAAGCCTGCTAGCGCTGGCGGCGGATTTAACTCCCTTGCCTGAGATGGCACGTAAAACCAGCGTTCTCGAATACTACCCAGTAGCAAGGGAGTCATTCTTACAATTCCGGCCGTTTTCGTCAGCGGCAAGTGGATTTCAGAAAACTGGCACTAGGGCTTGTTATGTAATTAAACCTGCAGTTCACTCGATAAGAAGGTTTAAACGCATTCTATGTCACCTCAACTTTAAGGACTGTACTTCGCAAATCCGCCGGAAAAGTTGTTGCCACCCAGTGACTTCTATCTACGTAACTTCATAGTATTTTTGCGCGTTTTGAATTGAATGCAAACGCGTTACTCATATTTTATATGCGTCTGATTTATGGCTCATAAAACTGAGCCGCACGTGGCGAGTTCTACTTATCCTTGACTTTTCTAAGTTTTCCTTTGTTTTATGAGTAGGTAATGAATAGAAGGAAATGCGTTCTTCCGTTCTTTTGTTTTGAGAACCAAGCAAGAAACATTTGCGGAAAATTTTTAAAGCTAGGAGTAGCTACGGACTAGGAGTTCCAGCGATCGCGTAGCCATATAAACAGCAACCAATATGTTCTGATGTTAAGTTATGCTACTGTAAAGTTTTATCAAAATCCATTATGTAGTTTTTGCAAGAAAAGACGAGCGAACATTCTATCAGTCATAAACTTTCACCCTTATAATATTAGTTTAAAGGTGTGATGAAAAAACCCTCTAACTAAATGTACTCGACAACATAGTTCAAACTCTTTACAAAGCATACCTCATTCAGGTACCCATTTTTTTTTTAATATGACAACCTTCAAGAGTCCGCTATGCATACTATACTACTACATAAGTTCAACTGTGAATATCCCGTGAACATAATTACAATGACACGTGGTTGTAAGTGCAAACCGCTGTTCAATGCAGGGTCGTGGTCAGTCCGTAATTCGAGCACTTGGATCCTATATTAATATAGCTGTACTTTGTAATACTGGCTGTTTCCACGCGGTTTAATCAGGTTTAGGCCATAACGCGTTAAAAAAACATCTCATGAGTTCTACCTATTCCCATGCCATGTTTCTTCCAAATTGGTTTAGGTGTTTACTATGAAGCTTGGTGTTATAACAGCGGCAAATGATAGCCCTAGAAAAGATAAAAGGTCATTTCCATCTCAATAACGCCTATGTAAACGGCAATATGCAATTCAAGCAAAATTTTGTGAACATGTCTATTAGTTCATTATGATACGAATTTGCATAGACCCTATCCTCAAAAGTTTCCATGGGAACTCAAGGGCGATTTGTTATTTTCAAGCTTTTAACATTAAAAACCACCAAATTATCTATCAAGTTTAAATTCGAAACCTTTATCTTAGTAAGAAAAACTTTTCGCCGAATGAAAATTAACGAGCGCCCAGACGCTTCGTCTAGAAAGTTCCAAAGATTTCAATCTTGGTACTTCGACTAAGCCGCACACTTATAGAGCAACACTAATCTGATTTAGTAGTCTAGACGTGCTCTTATATTTGCTTTTATACAATTTGTATAGCACTTTCAGTTTTTTGCGGTTTCACTTGTGACCCAAGGGAACTCTTTGCGCCATTTAAAGATCCTCCAAAGCACCTACAAACATGCAGGGTAACTCCATTGTTAGTTCGCGGTGAAAACAACCCAATACGAACTCATTTTTTCAGAAAATCTATTTCCAAAATGTTCTGCATAATGTGGCTCTTTACGCCATATGAAATTACTAGTTTTCCTAGTGGAATTTGGCTTTTTGCTTTTGAGTTAGCTATCTGTTATAGCTCTGTCAAAAACCAACAACGACTTTATTTAGTCCGTTTCCTATGAACTGTGATCCTGAAAGATCTCGTCTGAGACATCAAATATATTTGCTGCCCAGAAGCCATTGAAACTACGCGCTTTCGTAGTATATTTTTATATTCTCGCAGATAGACAAATGGCTAGATTTCAAGCTCTGAGGGCACTTTCAACTTATGCGTTTCTTGACGATACGTCGAACGCTCGACAACAGGACTGTTGCCGCACCGTGCTTTTTGTATGAAAAAAGAGGATTGTCCGTACGCTACACGTCTTTACGCACCACTTCGGAACCGCAGCAGGCCGTCAAGAAACGCATAAGTTGAAAGCGCCCTAAAGGTGTCTAAAGTAACGTTAAATTTTTCCTCGGAAAAGTGATAACGTGACGTTAGTAAAATGAATGATAGCCATACAGATCTATCATCCGTTCACAAGTCCCGGGAATGTAGTACATAGATACAGATAACATTTACTTCCTGGCTGCTCACCTTGGTGGCGTTTGATCATGACATTGAACGATATCAGCCAATTGTTTTATGTAACCAGGCACTAGATCGTCTTTTGTTTTTGTGTGAAGTATGTACTAGACAAGCGGTTTTACTTGCATTGTTACAACTGATTTGTAAAATCGGCTGAAAAGTTTGCAAATAATCTCCAGGGCCTTACTACTATTATAAATGCGAAAGGTACTTTGTCTGTACGTCGTGCTTTCACGCCGAAACTACTGAACAGTTTTTAATAGATACACAGAGAGCTAGAGCCTGACAAAAGACATATAGGCTACTGTTTATTCGGGTGATGGAAGTAGATAGGGGTGCAAACGCAGGAAACAGCCAGTTTTCTATAAGTAATTTCTCCTAAATCGGCACAGGTGTTCTACAGTGAAAGCGTAACAGCTACTTTCTCAAATTGTGGGTAGTTGTGAGTTTCCTAGCCATGTCGCGTTTTCGTTTGATTGACTCTACTGTAGCCTTCAACTAAGAGAGAGAAAAACTTATGATGCACTATCTAATAAATAAACTTAATTATAAATTATACCAGACAGCGTGGCTTTCAAACTTCAGTCGATTGCGTATTTTTGTATCTACAAGGGGCCTAAATTCAGAATAATCCTGACTCCTAAAACAGGGGGAGCACCGGCTTTTTAGAAAGATGCTTATATGAGATTTCTCTTTATCACTGAATACTTACTCTCTGTTCAATAAAATTATGTAAACGTCAGAAAATAACTAACCTATCGTCCATAGAAGTTCGCTTGGAATCTTTACAATAATAAAAGCATTCCGCGCTAGTTATGTCAAAGGTTATCTTAATATCAGCCAATGTCCATTCAGAGAACATTATGAATCTCCCCCGCGGACTGTTTGTTATGATAAATAAGAGATAAAACGTAGGAATGTGATGACTGACTGCTATAACCTTCCTAGCCATAGCATTGTTAAGTTAACCATCTAGGGGTGGCAGTTTCTTTATTAACCTTAACTTCCCAAAAAGGAGGAGGTTCTCAATTCGGCCGGATTTTATTTAGGACTGCCAACAGGCCTTAAAATAATTACGTTGCTGATCTGAAGTATTGGTAACTGTATAATAGTCAAAATGTGCGAACAAAATACTACTTCATATGGCCTTGCCTTTTGCTTACTTTTGGGGTCGTCTTCCACTCTAACTAAATGCAGCTGAGTATCATTGTTTTACATGGAGCAACTGCCTATCTGACCTCCCCAGTTACCCTGGTAACCCTATATCCCTTGGTAAGATGATTTGTCAGGCCTAGCTTCTGAATGTGGAAGACATTGAAATAAGAAACATAAAAAATGTTTCGAATCTTTCAAGTACATAGTTAATGAAGAGATTAGCACGTTGGAACAAACAACTTCTTCAGCTTCAAAATATTAGTATAGACGTGTGATTTTAAACCTATAAATCGTGTCAAGCAACACTGAAAAACCGATTTTTTTTTCGTAACTTGAAATGTACGGCAAAAGCCAACAGTACATTTGCCCTGTAATTATTTACCCGCTAAGTACGATATTAATGGCGCCCCGCATAGGGTGGTGTTCCAACATAATTGTGTCTGCATTACGTGGGAGCCGCGTAGGGGTTTGTTAAAGGTCATTCGTGCTAATTTGATAGTTTATTCGAAACTGTTAATTGAAGTAGAATATTTTTTACTAGTTTTTGCCGGCGACTTCGTTCGCGTGGAATAGTGACTTCCGGCAGATTTTTGGTTTGACCAATAGATGTCCGGAATACATTTGATTTTTTATTTTTATATTTCTTTGTAATAAAAACTATCCTATGTCCTTTCTCAAGTTCCAAACTATGTCTGTACCAAATTTCACACAAATCGGTTCAGTAGTTTAGGCGTGAAGAAAAGACAGACAGACAGAGTTACGTTCACATTTATAATATTAGTTAGGATAATGGTACTAGCTGGTGTCCGCATTTTTATTCGCGTACCGTCTTCTCTTACTAGGATAAAATATATAGGTATAGCCTATGTTACTTGGGGATAGTGTAGCTTTAATAATGTTTCAAAGCGGTTCAGCAGTTTTTTTAAGGGGTAAGAGTTTGTACAAACAAAAGCCTCCTGAGAATATTAGATTGGACGAAACGAAAGATAATTTTGTATTCGGCAGTAAATAGGTGCCAAAAACTTTACAAACTAATAGGTAATACCGACTTCAATAAATATACGTAAATCCTTCTCCTAAGTCTGATAAAAATACTAAGCTGAAAACTGCATCAAAAGCGATTCAACCCAACGCTAGATAATCGCGCACAAACATACACACAAGTCAAACTCAGACCTTCCTTTTTTAAGTCGGTTATAAAATATTCATTTACGCATTTAGTTGACCACTTTTGATAAAAGTAGGGGTCTAAGCGATCGATAGGTCGTTGGCAGGCTCAACTCCGAATGTCTATTGTTTGAATACAACCCCAACTTTTAGTGGAGTTTAGGCGACAATCTATTTATTATTCAAGTTTTTTTTTCCAACATTTTAACTGTCAGTTTAAAAATTGAGGTTTTCAAATAAAGTTGTTTACTACAAGTATGCTAGTTTCCGCCAGCGATTTCACACGCTTTCGGTGGGAACTAGTTTGTTTACCAGCTTGGTAATAAGCCTTCCTCGACAAAATAGGCTATTTAACACTGAAATATTTTTTCAAATTAGAGAATACTTCCTGAGATTACACAAGTTTTTTGACAAGGTGTTACAATATTCTTATAGCTAAGAACAATTGTTAGGGTACAGCAAAAACATTTAATGCCAGTACATAAGTTTTGCAATATATATGTCTAGACAAATGTAATATGTATATCTTATATCCCACAGCATATCGCTAGTTACCAAAAGATCTTGGGGGTCAATTTGTACCCTAAGCTAGTTACCGTTTCCCATAAGAATTGCCTTTATTTTTCTAACGAAATCTAACAAATTATCAATCTCTCTTCCAGAAACGGGACCTCAATGATATCCCTGATCATTCCGCCCAAGGATCAGATCTCGCGGGTGTCCAAGATGTTGGCGGACGAATTCGGTACCGCTTCCAACATCAAGTCGCGAGTCAACCGTCTGTCTGTGTTGGGCGCCATCACTTCTGTACAGCACCGTCTCAAGCTGTATACTAAAGGTATCACACACATACTTAAGTAACTGCTCATACACATATGTACTTTTATAGCTACTCATACACGTTCTGATATACCCACTCATACACGTTCTGATATACCCACTCACAAATGAGCAGATATACCCACTCATACACATTCTAATATACCCACTCATACACGTTCTGATATACCCACTCACAAATGAGCAGATATACCCACTCATACACATTCTAATATACCCACTCATACACGTTCTGATATACCCACTCACAAATGAGCAGATATACCCACTCATACACTTTCTGATATACCCACTCATACACGTTCTGATATACCCACTCATACACGTTCTGATATACCCACTCACAAATGAGCAGATATACCCACTCATACACTTTCTGATATACCCACTCATACACGTTCTGATATACCCTCTCATACACGTTCTGATATACCCACTCACAAATGAGCAGATATACCCACTCATACACGTTCTGATATAACCACTTATACACCTTCTTAGGGTCAATTCCCACTGAAAGAGCAGCGGCCGTAAGAGCACGGACAATGTAAGAGCGCGGCGCGGCTCGCCGCGCTCGCGTTCAATCACTTGCATTTACGGCCGCTGCCGGCCGCTGCCGGCCGCTGCTCTTTCAGTGGGGATTGACCCTTACTGATGTCTGATATACCCTCTCACACTTGTACCTACTCATATACCCACACACTCCCATAATTTATTCACTCATCCATTGTAAAATTATGAGAGACATTAAATAAATAGGTAGTCAGTCCTGGGTGGTTTCAGTTTCAGCACCCGCTTAAATTCAAAAGGTGACTTGAACACTGTGTACTTGTTTTCTGTCTACTTAACAAATATGTAATGCTTTTTCCACTCAGTCACCGTCGTTTCCCTGTCATCACAAAGCAATAATACCTAATTCTCCATTCCAGTACCACCAAACGGCCTGGTCATCTACTGCGGTACCATCGTCACCGAAGAAGGCAAAGAAAAGAAGGTTAACATCGATTTCGAACCGTTCAAGCCTATCAATACTTCTCTCTACCTATGCGACAATAAGTTCCATACAGAAGCTCTGACCGCACTACTGGCTGACGACAATAAGTTCGGTTTTATCGTCATGGACGGTAATGGAGCGCTTTTTGGTACGCTGCAGGGTAATACGAGGGAGGTATGTACCGCCTTTTATTTACTAAGACCCAGTTAACTACGTATAATGATAATCAAACTATATCCACCCTACACTTGTCGCCCATTGGTTAAGGCATGATTTATATTAGGCCGGGCCGTGTCCGAGCTTTTACGAAATTCTAAAGACGAGCGTCGTTTGTGGCCCGGACGGGCCACTGTGTAATATAAACTGCTTCATACAAAATGTATGTAACGTTTCACATCCGTGCCCCGTACGAGACACGTACACGGCACGCCCCGGACACGGCCCGGCCTAATGTAAATCATCCCTTAATCGTCGATTTGACAACTGAAAATGGTTAGATTATTGTTAAAGCTAAATGATGCAACTCACCGTAAGAAGCTTAATATTCTGTAACTGCAGACATTACTACATGTAATGTTCAGTGATCTCCAAACAACTGTTCATCTCTGAAGTTAGCTATTCAAGCGGATAAGCGCGACAAAATTTGCACATATCAAAACGCTATAAAGTATCTGCATGACATATTCCTTTTTTACGGGGTTTTCAAGTTTTCGAAGAGGAAAAGTCAATTTTTTGCAATTCAAACAAAAATGCATAAAAGTCGCCTACATTAGTCATGCGACATTGCAATTTGTATGACGTCAACTGCAATTCTGGTTTAAATAGAAAGTGCTATTAAACCTTACATCGTATGTAAGATCGATACGCTAATTTCCTGACTTCGTGGAAATGTAGGTGTATGTAGAACCATAACTTGAAAAAAGGTCAAAACAACTTATAGAGTTGAGTTGACTACTTTACATAGAGTTTGTAAGTAGGTTAGGTGGTAGGAAGAAAATATTATCATATTTATCATTTGAGTGGAACTTCGGAGTTTTACAAAGACATAAACAACAAAATATACTATATGAATCAGGTATATTATTACCGTGAATGATAAGATCACGCGTCATATCATATCTAATGTAACCTAAGGTAAAATGTCAAAAACTTTTTTATATTATAATTTTCCTACTACCAGTAGTCGCATTTACTTTTAAAGCACTCCTCTAGCTTATCGGAAAATCCTAAACACAGTTTATTCATTTACGATGCCTGATAAAGGCCGTAATATAAGTAAGAGGAAACATTCTTACTACCCGTTCGGAGATAAAATATAGCCTATGTTACCCGGGGATGGCGTAGCTTACCAACAATGAAAGAATTTTTCAAATCAGTTTAGTATCTTCGGCGTTCTTAGTGTACAAACAAACAAAAGTCCTCTTTATATAATAGTGTACATTAGAAAAACTGTTATATCGATCTCCTCCTAGCCGATTATCGGCTACGGCGGCTGCTCTCATGTAAGGAGATTATAAATATTTTAATTAAACTTTCAGGTTCTCCACAAATTCACAGTCGACCTGCCGAAGAAGCACGGTCGTGGTGGTCAGTCCGCCTTGCGTTTCGCTCGTCTGCGTATGGAGAAACGTCACAACTACGTGCGTAAAGTCGCTGAGGTTGCCACCCAGTTGTTCATCAGCGCCGATCGGCCAAACGTTGCTGGCCTGATTCTGGCCGGTTCGGCCGACTTTAAGACTGAGCTGTCGCAGTCCGATATGTTTGATCCGGTAAGTTGATCTTGAATTTATTGTTTGTTCGTCGTCATATGCCTTTGGCAAGCTAATTGGCTACAATACTCGATTTGGTTAGGTTTGACCTCCTCAACCCTTACCTGAGCCGCGGTAAGACTTACCAATAAAGACTGCTCTCGTCATAACAAGGTGGTCACCCTTTCACCAACCAATAAAAAAAAACTCGTAATAAAAGTATAAGGAGATGGATACACTTGGGCCTTTGTAATGTAATGTGAGGAAATTGATAGCAATTGGTAGCGGTTTTGCATAAAAATCAGCCTTTTTATCGTGCCACTGCTAAGCACAGGCCTCCTCTCACACAGAAGGATTAAGCGTTAATCACCATGCCTGCTCAATGATTGTCTGAAAGATGACATGAATAGGAAGGGAGTAGGAGTCAGTATGATGAGTGACAGGGGAAAATGGAAGAGGAAGACATATTGCGCCGACCCCAAATAAAATAGTGAACAGGGCAGGAGGGAGAAGACCGTGCTTGCTCAATGCAAATTGGTGATTTCAGACATAAGTCCAGGTTTCCTCAAGATATTTTCCTTCACTTTTAATAAGTCATTGATGTCCAACATATACCTAGAAAGTACATAAATTCAAACACAGAAAAGTTGCATTGATACTTGCCTAACACACTCATACTTGAGAGGTTGGTTCTTTACCTACTGGGCCACTACTACTTTTTTGCACAAAGATACTCTCAATACTAACACTCGTCGTTATTCCACAGCGTCTGCAAGCCAAGATCATCAAGCTAGTGGATGTATCCTACGGCGGCGAGAACGGGTTCAACCAAGCCATCGAGCTGGCGGCCGAGTCGCTGCAGAACGTCAAGTTTATACAGGAGAAGAAACTCATTGGCAGATACTTTGATGAGATCTCACAGGTTTGTGGGTGTTAGATAGATGTTACAACCGGTTTTATCTATGTTCTTAGGAACAGCTTGTGTTTTTTCTCAAGTTGTAAGTGTAAGATATCTGTGTACCAAATTTTATTTAAAGTCTCGCATTTATCACACTGGCTTCCGAGTAAGGTTTAGCCCGCCTTGGGAGGAAATTACTTCCAACAGCCGAATAATAAGTAGCCCGTATGATATTCTGATGTTTGTGCTCACTGCTAAAAATAATCAAAATCTGTTCAGCGGTTGAGGCATGAAGAAGTGTAATATAGCATATTATATACACGGAAAATTTCGCCATAATTTTAGTATGATCACAAGGTGTAGCAAAGGTACTGGTTTTTTATATTATTTACTTAAGATTAAATCTAAAAAAATAATTATGTATGTTGTAGGACACTGGAAAATATTGTTTCGGTGTGGACGACACACTGCGCGCTCTGGAGCTCGGCGCCGTCGAGACGCTCATCTGCTGGGAGAACTTGGACATACAGAGGTCAGTTTAAATAAATAAATCGTTCGTATTTGTATACAAAGAAAACTAAATACATTAAGATTAAGTTGTACGGCGGGGACACGGTTAGACGTCGAAACATCTGACTCCTAACTTAGCAAGAAGCCGAAGTTTAGATAATTTGGTAAATATTTACACATATTAAACTATGTTGGGGTCAAAGTTTCCAGTCTAAAATGCATACTGATGTCAAATTGACTTCTAACTACCCATAACTGTCAAAACATGACGAAGATGTTCAAATGACAGCAGAAACCTACCATGTTAACGTGCCTTACGAAATATGGAGGAGATGGTCATTCATCCACGGACGCGTGAAAAAAATTATCACATCCAGGAACAAAAAAAAATATCACAAAATCATGAATAACTTATGCAATCCAATCCGATTTTTTCAATACAACTTTTGTTTATATTATCTTTGACTTATTTCGCTATGTATGTGTATTACAGATACGTGCTGAAGCTGCATGCTACCAACCAGGAGACCATCCTACATCTGACCCCCGAACAGGAGAAGGACAAGTCACATTTCACCGACAAAGAAGTATTTAACAAATAATATTTAATTAAGAAATGGCGTCAATTGTTGGTCACTGTCGGCTCTATAGAGATGACTGTGACCCAGACTTAGTTATGACAGCCATCTTGATTTTCTTTTTGCCTTATTATTTACTATGCGTTTCCCTGTGGTTTTACCCGCGTCCCGTGGGACTACTGCTCCGGGATAAAATATAATCTATGTTACTCAGGTAGAGTGTAGCTTTCTTTTTAGTTTCAGAGCCTTTATGGCACAAAGAATTAAAATTTGTTCCCTCTTTATTATATTAGTCTAGGTGTGATACTACAATATGACAATTAATTGTGACATAATGACACAATTAAAATATATTCTCCTGTAAATACGTTGTGAAGCTACGTTCTAACGTTCGTAACAATATCACTCACACACGCATGTGTTCGATGCACGACACTCAGTGCTGACAGTTAGTAGGTACCTCCACAACTGTACATCTATATTCTGTGACTAGCCGTTTTCCCGCGGTTTCACCCGCGTCCCGTGGGAGCTACTGCCCGCACCGGGATAAAATATAGCCTATGTTACTTCTAATGGTGAACGAATATTTAAAATCGGTCCAGTAGTTTTTGAGTTTATCCATTACAACCAAACAAACAAACAAAGTTTTCCTCTTTATAATATTAGTATAGATATTCTGTGATAGTATTGTAATGTAGTTAGTTAGAAACTTTTTTATTGTAAGGTTTTATTCGTTATATTTGATACTGCCCGGACAATCATTTTAAATTCGTTCTATGAAAAATAGTAGATTAGCATTTTTATATTGAAGTATGTCACTTCACCTCTCGAGCCCAAACAATAAACGTCGTGATATTGAATCAGTTTTTCAATTGAGCAAGCGAGTTGTCTCACGGTCCTACAGTACCTAATACATATTGTTCGTTCTTCCAGAGCGGCGTAGAACTGGAGCTGGTGGAATGCCAGCCGCTGCTGGAGTGGCTCGCCAACAACTACAAGTCGTTCGGCGCCACGCTCGAGATCATCACCGACAAGAGTCAGGAGGGCAGCCAGTTTGTGCGCGGCTTCGGTGGTATCGGCGGTATGTAGCTCACTTCATTACTGTTAACTTGTTAAGTTCTGTGGAGGTTATAAGGCAAACCAGAAATATACGGTACGCTCTATTGGTCTACTCCCCCTCTAGTAATGAGTCATACATCATTTGAAAGGTCTTTTCAAGCGTTACAATTTGTACTAACATATTATTTACCAATTCTTAGTACTTTAGATGTTTGAGCTTATTTTAGATTATACAGGGTTACTGGTAAGTAGACCGCATCCTTTCAGGAGGTGATAGTATAGGTCAATACGGACAAATTTGACCCCGGGATACACTGGGCAAAAGTTGACCCGTTTCAAGATAATCGAATTTCAAGATCTTTTCTTTACAAGTCGTCTAGGTACACAAATACATTTTTATTATTAGTTAAAAGTCTCGTTTTTGCGGATTTTTGTGTGTTTTGTGCCTTTTTGGATAGCTAGATAGATGTAGATGTTTTTTAAGTATTCTGCACAAAAAAATGAAGAGTAACATTTTTGAGAAAATAACTACTAAAAAAGTAATTGCTGTTCGCTATAATTTCCTCTGTGATTTGTACAGTTTTATGGTTTGTTATTATGAAGTGATTCATCTTCTATCCAAAAACACACAAAAATCCACAAAAACGAGACTTTTGACTAATATGAAAATTTATACGTGTACCTAAACGACTGATCTTGAAATTCGATTATCTTGAAATGGGTTAACTTTTGCCCAGTGTATCCCGGGGTCAAATTTGTCCGTATTGACCTATACTATAACCTCCTGAAAGGATGCGGTCTACTTACCAGTAACCCTGTATTATCGATAGTTAGTTCGGTAGTCAAGTTCTTAGATTCCTTCTCTAGTGATGAATTATATATCACATCACTGGAAAGGCCTTTTTAAATAGAACATTTCGTACTAAAATACCTCTAACAAATTGTCAGTACTTTAGAAGCTACAGCAGATTTTAGACATAGTTATTATTTCACTAAACACGTTCTAACTCCCTAAATAACAAATGACAATCGCCGCCATACAAAAAAATACTCTAAATATCACAAGCTTTCTATTGATATATCACTTAATGCTAAAGGAGAGGTAGACCAAAACGCTCATTGTCCTTTTATTTTAAAAAATGGGCTGCAGTACAATTTGAGAGCTTTTTAAGTTAACGACAAGCTTATAATGCTACTGCGTTACTCAGAGAATGGTGATGAAATGTGTCTGTTTTGGTAAAAATTGATTATTTTTAGGACAGGCACTGGTTCGTTATTAATGATGAAGTTTAAGGGAAGAGATGCAAAGTATAGTTTACTTTCTAAATAATTTTGTAAATGGTCCTTTGTAAATTATTACCAATGTTGTTTACTTATATAGCAGCAAAATGCTTTGGGTATCCCATAACAACCTTTTGATCTGTTATGTGTTATCTTTAAAAAATAATTTTCTGTGAAGATGGACTTTGACGAAACAATAAATTTTCTCAATTTTCAATTTGCTTTGTCTGTGAAATATGTAGGAATGTGTGATTTATTAGAACAGCAAAAAATATTTCGTCAAATTCCATCAGAAAAGCTTAAAAACTAATGCCTTATTATTCTTATACTAACATGAACTTGTTTCTTTTTCTTATCCGCTGCTTGGTCGCCGTGGGATTCACGTAAATATAACAACCCTTTATCCCTACTATAACCTCTGCTTTACCCCCGAAATGCATGGTTACCCATATATGCTGTGTTACCCCCAAAATGCCCACCTAATATTTTCTGGTACCTACGAATGCTCTTACCTTTTTATGTACCTGGTACCTTAAAATTGTTTGACCCCCAATTTGTTCTGTTACCTAAAATGCCCTAAAATGCATCGTTACCCCCTTTTATACACATGTTACCCTCATATGTGTATTTACCCCCGAAACGCTTATTTACTCCAATGATGTTATGTTGCCCCTGATATGCCTCGTTACTTGCTTATAATGCATTGCTACCCTTTTTATATACCATGTTACCCCGACATGTCTTGTTACCCCCCCCCTGTAACAAAACAGGAATTCTTCGTTACAAAGTGGATTTTCAATCTCTACAGCTAGACGAACCGCTGGACGATGTAGACCTAGACGATTATTAAAAGATACACGTTTCACTTATCTCAGGAGAAAACATAAAAATCGCCATTACAACACTCTCTTAGTATAGGACTTATTGATTGCCGTACTTTTTTGTGTGTCGTTACGGGTCGACGCTGCGTTCTTTTTTCGAACTTCAAAAAATAAAAATTATATCCGAATAAAAAAAAATACAAATCTGGGTAACGGCCTGTACGATTAATTTGTAAGTAGACGAAGGAGGTTGATACCCTTTTATGTATAATGAAATGGCCCAGTACTTTGTAAAAGGATGAAATTGTAACTTAGTATGCATAAATTCTGGCCCAATTTGAGAAACTGTAAAATGTATTGTCCATACATTTTAGTCTCGAAAACTAAAGATGTTGTAAATGTTCAAGTAGTATAGAATGGTTTAACATGACGTCCACTTTTATCTATATGTTTGTCTCAATCATACGACTTCATTATGGAAACCAATCGTTTTAGGAAATAAAGTTCTCAAGTAATATGTTTACCACCGATTTTTGAGAGTTGTTTCAATTTAAAACCAGAAATATATCTCGACGGTGATAATTGGCCTACATAGAAACTAAAAAAAAAAACGCAGCGTCAAAACGCCCAAAACGACGTTTTCTTTTGTCTAGTTAATACTCCTAGTACTAGTTTAAACCTCTTTTCTCATTAATTTATTGATGTTTTATTATATTCTCATTGCTTTAGTACACACCACGCCGTCTATACAGTCTCCCTTCACGTATGTAGTTCTATCGTTTGTTTGTGTTCGATGTTGAACATCGGGATTATTACGAAGTTGCACGAAGTTTTACGAAGTCTTACTAACGGTCGTGGCAGATCGTTTTGAGGCTTCTACCAGTGCCGGACTAAGCAAGCGCGGGGCCCATAGCAAAATTAGCGCGGGGCCCCCTAATTCTCAAAAGAAAATGCATAAAAATAGGTTTGGGCCCCCCTTAGAGGAGGAGGGATCCGTAGCTACTCTTACTATACGGTTGTATAATGCGTAATCCGTCACTTGCAACTACTGTCTTATGTCCTTTCAAATAAGGTTTAAGATCTCCGTACCAAATATGTTTCGAAACAGTGCACCTGTTTTACCCTTAAAGCTTAATATGAATACGGAGGGGATCTACCGACATTGCGAAGGAAAGTTATGTATTTATAACGCACAAGCTCCAGGTGTATACTATTAACTCACTCTCAAAGTTCAGATACAGACCAGATTAGTACTATTTGCTTATACTTCAATTATACTGCCTAACAGATAGGTCTACAATATGGTAAAGCTGTTCAAAGTAATGTCAGTTCACGCCAAACTTTGTGCCATCATTGCGCAGATACCAATTTTTACATGTGAACCACAGCGTGAACCAAGCTTGTAGCTGTCGCTCCTGACTGCTTCAAGCGGTCTGTGTATTACCGGCCTTTGCCGGGATTCGATCCCTAGGATTTTAGATTCAAACCAGCGTATCTAACTACTATGCTACGCCGAGTCTTCTACAGTCTGTGAAATTCTGCACCTTATTCGAAAAGGACATTACATGCATAGTTATATTAAAATAGGTAAAATATTTAGTGGCCTTATTAATACGAAACTAACGTTACCCAATGGCAGTTGAATGTATTTTAAGGGCCAATCCCTATATTCGATCCATCTCTTGGCCTTGCTTACTAGCGATAGAATTTTGACATACAAAAGAATGTTAAATTCCTATCTCTAGTAGGAGAAATAAAAGATGTATAGAATATAAGGAACGGCCATTTGTCATTAAACCAATTAAATGTAGTATTAAAATAATATTGAGAGATTTTTTATAAAAAAAACGCGGTTTTTTTGCAAGTAAAACGTAATAATCCCGATTTATAGTTATTCGTTTTTATTGTACTTCTCTTATATGCAACAGTATATAGATCATTTATATATCAGTAATAATATACACAAAAATAACTTTAAAAATATATAGTGGGTACACGTTTTGAAATTATTTGTTTAAGCATCCAACATTTTTATAAGAAAGTAATAAATTGTGTGTGCTAGAAACATGCGCTCCAAGCAATTAGCAGAAACAGTTTTCAAAATTTCAGTTTACTATAGTTCGGCCATTCAGAGAATGCGTTCCTGACACGTCGCGATTGAACTGACGACGTAATAACATTCATTGATTATTGATATAATAATGTTGTTTTAATGCTCCTCAATTGTTAAAACGGTAAACAACCAGCAAAAATATTTTTATCGTAACTGCAACGCCATTGCAAAGTTACGTCGTCAGTTCAATCGCGACGTGTCAGGAACGCATTCTCTGAATGGCCGAACTATAACAAAATATGGACAAAATAGTCTGAAATAAAGAATTTGAATTGAAGTGAAAATCGTCATCATCATTATTTTTTTTTATCGTCCCACTGCTGGGCTGCGGCCTCCTCTCACACGGAGAAGGATTGAGCGTTAATCACCACGCTTGCTCAATGCTTTTTGGTGATTTCAGACTTTATAGTCCAAGTTTCCTCGAGATGTTTTTCTTCACATTTACTCAGTCACTGGTGTTTAAAATGTACTTAGAACATACAAACTTAGAAAAGTCGCGTTGGTACTTGCCTGACCTGGAATTGAATCCACGTTCATACTTGAGAGGTTGGTTCTTTTACCCAATATAAATATGACCCCATTAGAAAAAGTAAAGTACCTATTGCCATTTCAATCTAAAAATGAATGAATTGCTTTTATCCTACTTGTATTTCTATTCATAAAATTGACTTTATTTAATGCAAATAATAGTCGAAAATGAAATATAATGTTCCTAAAACTCAAAACTAAATATCAAAACGTGTACTTAACTATTAAACATATATATATAAAATTATATATTATACTTGTTGTCCAGAAATATTCGTGTACAAAAGTATTTACCATATAAATATAGATTTTCATTTTAATACATACTTATTTATATCATCTTTGTGTGTATTTAGTTTTTGGAAATTTCATCTTGATTTTTGAGAAAAGTATGATCGTAGGCTATAGTATGTGTTGTACAGATGCGTATATATTTTTAGTGTAGTTAACTTATACAATGCATGTGGAGATTGCGACGACTGGGTGGGGCAAAAATTCTATATCCAATCTGGGACTTTTTAATACAAGATGGAACAGAAAGAATATTTGGATTTACTCACCAAACGCGTCATCATAAATGTGATTTCTAAACGTTAGTCGTATTAATATTTTATACCGAATAAATAAACGAAAATAAAGAAATACTTACCTCGGCGTTTTCTGCGATTTTCATACGCATTTTCAACAAGTTCTGAGCCTTATATGATGTCAGGTTCCAGTCAATTAGTCAAAAAATCCTTCATACTTGAAAGTCAATAAAAATTGATGTATTCTTACTATGAGAAATTAATGATATAGCAACATATTATTAATAACTTTGGTGAAGGCAATGTTTGTAACAGACTTTCCAAAAAGAAGGGGTGTCTCAATTCTGATATTTGTATGTTTTTTTTTTTATATATAAATATTCCCCCCTCAGTACTACGCTAACTCCTCAGTACTATAAAAAAGGCTTGAAAGATACGAAACTCGAATGAATTAATATTCATATACACTTGTAATGTTTGATGTTTTTTTATTTGACGAATGCATCAAAGTGAAGTAGCTATACACATCTGAACGATAAAGTGAGACAGCAATAGGTTTATCAGTGTGTCTTCGCTTAGTGCTTTTTCGTTTAAGCTAACGTTAGTTTGTGTGACTTTTACTGTTTTTTTTTGTAACAATATGTTAAAAACTACCTTTAGCACAATTAAAATCGGGTTTAAGAAATAATAATGAACGAATTTAAGCGACTGTTCTCAAAAGCCAGCCAGCTTTACATCGCAGGACATGATGATGATGATGTCCTCCTAGCCGATTATCGGCTACGGCGGCTGTTCTCATGTAAGGAGATTAGCCAACTACGCAGGACATATTATAGTGCACGAGCATTTGCGCAGACACAGGTGCACTCACTATTCCTTAACTCTCGTAGCCCGATGGGACGGTAATCCGACACGACCGGAGAGAGATCAGGCGCAGGACCGACATTTACGTGCTCTCCGATGCACGGGTGTATCAATCACCAGCTTCCAGGCTCCGGGCTGCTTTGTGAAAGTCTTCTAAAACCCACAAAGCGATTTCGGCCCGACTCGGGAATCGAACCCGAGACCTCGTGCTTAGCAGCCGCACTAGCGACAGCTAGACCAACGAGCCAATCGCAGGACATACTATAGTGCACAAGCATTCGCTTGGACCCAGGTGCACTCACTATTCCTTCACTCTCATAGCCCGACGGGATGTTAATCCGACACGACCGGAAAGAGGTCAGGCTAAGGATTGGCTTAATGTGACGGGTGTATCACCATAAACCTGAAAAAAGTATACCAAATATGTAATATGATTTCCCCGTTAGCACGTTAATGTCGGTCCTGCGCCTGATCTCTCTCCGGTTGTGTCGGACTTCCGTCCCATCGCGCTATGAGAGTGAAGGAATAGTGAGTGCACCTGTGTCCAAACAAATCCTCGTGCACTACAATATATCCTACGCAGCTGGCTAATCTTGCACGAGGACCGCTTGACCGACAATCGGCTTTGGACGCCATTATTATTACAATTTCCCTTCAATTTGTTCTAAAGGTACTTAAAACTTAACTTTTTGTTATGCCAATAGCACCCTTTACATCTGAAGAATAGAGTAGAATATAACTTAGCTACGAAAATTGTTATAACCTTATCAGTGATCCTGGAACAAGCCTACTACTAGTTGACATTTATATCTATTTATAAGAAATAATGTTTGTTATACGCGCAGTTTAAATAGGGAACAAATATAATGACCACCATAAAATGCTTTGATACCCTAAGTTTTGCAACCAGAAATATCTACTGAACACCAGAAAAATAAAGTCTAAAAATGTAATAGTACCAGCTATTTTAGTCACGACTTCACTTTAAATTGTATTCGACCACCAAATTTAGTAAATGATCACCAACTCTTGACGACCAAATTAATGTATTATTTTTGCCTAAATAAGTCACTGTGATTGCCATAAAATGTAGGCTTATTACCAAATAAAGTATTATGATGCCATATTAAGTTATGTGTCCGGCTTGCAATGCATGCGTGAGTGTCAGTATGACGAGTGACAGGGGAAAATGGAAGAAAATGACATATTGCGCCGACGCCAAGTAAAATTGGGAACAGGGCAGGAGAAAGAAGAAGAAGAATGTGTTTCTCAACACACTCTTATCGCACTGTTTAGAGGCATGCAATAGACAATTTTCCACGCTAGTGCAGGAAAAGGGTCCCCATGTTATCTGGGGGCACGGCAGTGCCCCAGCCAAGTCTCGAGCAAAACGGGCACGGCCGTACCATCTTTTCTCGAAGCGATTCGCGGCTGTTTCGCCCCTCCTATATCTTCGACGTGGACAAAGCTAGGAGTTTAGGTTTTCGGTGAATAATAGTAGGCATTAGAACAAGCTTAAGTTCGAAATTACATGCCGATTGAATTAATAGTTTAGGAGTTACGGTCGATCAAAGTTACACCATTTTGTCACTCACTGACTCACTGATTCACTGACAGATCATCAAAAATCTAAGGTACTTCTAGCAGACTTAGAAACTTCAAATTTTGCACCAAGATAGGTCATTAGCCACATATAAAGGAAAAATTATAAAAACATTAAAAAATAATATGTCATAGAAAACAATTTTATATTTGCGGTTTGGCAAGAACATTATGTATGGATTTTGACTGCATTGTTAACTTTGTTCGTTGTTTAAGTACCTATTCAATTGGATGAATACATACATAGAATAGAAAAGAATAATATAAATGTAATACATAGACTATCATTAATACATAAAGTTCATAATTCATTAAATTAATAAAGCTAAAACTCCATTGTATTGCGATAAATATTGTATGCGCGCTACCTCGTTGGTCTAGCTGTCGCAAGTGCGGCTGCTGAGCACGAGGTCTCGGGTTCGATTCCCGAGTCGGGCCGAAATCGCTTTGTGGGTTTTAGAAGACTTTCACATAGCAGCCCGGAGCCTGGAAGGTGGTGATTGATACACCCGTGCATCGGAGAGCACGTAAATGTCGGTCCTGCGCCTGATCTCTTTCCGGTCGTGTCGGATTGCCGTCCCATCGGGCTATGAGAGTGAAGGAATAGTGAGTGCACCTGTGTCTGCGCAAATGCTCGTGCACTATAATATGTCCTGCGTAGTTGGCTAATCTCCTTACATGAGAACAGCCGCCGTAGCCGATAATCGGCTAGGAGGACATCATCATCTCATCATGCGCGCTCGATAGATGGCGTTGTACCTGTCTGAATCGCGCTATGGTTTCGTTACAAAGCGCAGTCTAAGTAGTACTTCAAAATAATTCTATAAATTTCATTTGATAGCGCCATCCGTCTATGAAAAACCATTTCGAAACTAAAAAATATTGTAGTGATAATTGATATTCGGAGAACTTTACGTGTTATTTAGTTTAGTTTAGCTATATAGTTATAGTTTGTAAGTTAGTAGATATATATTTATTTAGTTAGTTATTTATTATACATATACAATATATATATATATATAGCTTTTAATTTGTGCTCATTGCCAAGTCACTATAATTATAATATAAAGAAAACTATTGATACAATTACTAAATGTTGATTTATAACTACAAAATATTTTGAATAGGACTTGGCTTCTATGAGATCTCAAAACTTTTTACGATGGAAAGACTGCATCGAGAGACTTGGCATTTTTTTACATTTAATGTTTTTGGTGGTTACATTTATTTTATCAGGCCGAACTTATTTTTTTGGAGTCACTTTACTTAAACAGGATAGCAAGATGTAAAAACTTTTTTGATGATCATTTACTACTTTTGGTGATCATTTACTACTTTTGGGATAACAATGATTTTTTTGGACTCATTTTGCTTAAATAGGATAGCAGAATTTAAAAACTTTGGTTATAATCTTACTTTAAAATGGTGGTTTAATTTTGGTGATCATTTACTATTTTTGGCTTACGCATGATTTATTTTGGAGTAATTTCACTTAAATAGGATAGCAAAGTGTTAAAACTTTGGTGATAGTTTTATATTAAAATGCGAGTTTCATTTTGGTGATCATTTACTATTTTTGTCTGCTGTTTGTTACTATATCTGGTGATCAGTTAAACATAAGCCGTTTAAATATGGTATTTATACGGTGTAATAATTTAAAGAGATTCGGAAATCATACTATGTACAAGACATGCTAAAAATCACACAATATAAATGTATCAAATGTACTTTAAAGTTAAATATGTATAGCTTTTATTGGCAACCTCGCACAGTGAGGATTGCATAGTGAACAAAATGACGAGCGGAGATGTCATAACGGAAAATCTCCTAAGAAAGTAGCCAAAATGCGGGTGTTCGGGATACGAGGAACGTTACTAGCTCCGCCCTTAGACGCCTTCTTTGGGACCCGCCCACTGTTTGTAAATCCAAGAATCTTCGGCAGACGCCTCGTTAGTTGACTCTTTACTGAACGTTTTTGTCACCGTACGTATTTGACCTAGAATGACCCGTGACCTACCTGCCTTGTGACATCTCTGCTCATCTTTCCTCCTCCGTGGTCAGTTGTAATTAAAACAAAATGAACTTTAACACTATAGCAATATTGTTGGAATGCTAGTTTTAGTATAAACATTACATATATAGTAGTTGTTTTCTATATAACACTATATAACTCTGTATCTTAGCCTAATTAGTCAGTTCACTTAATAGCGATCCGAATTTTTATATGACTTCCAAAAACGGTAACTTCGGTTGTAAGAAATTTCTTTACAAAAATGAACGATTTAAGTCCAGAAAAATAAACTCCGTCTGACCTCCGTCATCTCAAGTTTTTCTAGTCTTTCACACCATCCATCGTTTCTTTGGTCACTCTCTTCCTCTTCAATGTGATAATATTTCTGATGTGTAAATCGACAAAACTCTTGTAAAATATTGTTAAAAAAACTTGTAAAATTTGTATTTGTAATAGTCTCGGTTTTCGATTACGGTGCCTATAAAAACTACACATGAAAAGTAGCAGTACAAAACCGACAGAAACTCAGATCGTTAATCAGCAAACGGATAAAGAAATAAAATGCCTTAAAACATTATATCCAAAGGACAATGCTATTCTTTGTATGGAAGTTGGGCTCAAGAGTTGCCCACAGTAACTGCATAGTGTATTATATTCCATAGGCTTATAATAGGTCCCAGACCGAAATATTTCGAAATCTATCCCAGGAGTCCTGAGAAAAACTGGTTTGACTCTTATTCAATATTACGAAAAATATGCTTACGAACTCTTAACTATTCCACTTTTATTACCTTAATTGAAATGCATTATAATATTAATCGACAAATACGAGGTATTGAACGAGATTTTTTTTACCGACTTCAAAAAATGGAGGAGTTTCTCAGTTAGTTTGTATTCTTTTTACGTAAGTACGTGCATAACACCGTCGTTTACCAACCGATTTAAACAATAATTTTATTGTTTGAAAGGATTTACTTTCCAAATGGTTCCTTTGTTATTCGGTCCAGGGTCTGGTGATAGAAACCTTAAAACAATAGGGAACTCTCGGAAATTGTAAGCACATATCGAATAAAAACTTGTCATTCTGGTATATGTCTCCGACACCACAAAACAGTTTAGGTTAAGACCTGACCTGACGATGGAGACAGTGAGACGAGGGAACTCCTCAACGGTATCTATTTACTACCTCGTGTTCGAGCTTATTTTATTCGTCTTGATAAGATTTTTCCATTGCCATTACGGATATTAATTGCATGACGCTACACGAACTTAGGACTGATTGTGGTAGATAGAGACTGAAAAGCAAGAGAAACAACAATTACCTTTAAACGTCTATTTCTGTTTTTTTATCCTGTTGACATTGAAAGAAACCACTAACTATCTGAATGTTATTTCAAGAAAAGAGGTTGTTAGGTTTGCGGCTGCTTAAAATGGCTTGCTAACAATGGCTGGCTAACATTAGAACCAGTTTTTCTCGGGACCTCTGGGACCGATTTCAAAAATATTTGGATTTCGTATTAACAGTGAAGGAAAGGACCTATTCTAACCATTCCCGCTACTGGGCAAATGGCTTGGGCTTTATAAAGTGACTGTTCAAGTTTGACATTAGGACCGGTTTTTCTCGGGACCTCTGGGACCGATTTCCAAAATATTTGGATTTCGTATTAACAGTGAAGTAAAGAACCTATTCTAACCATTCCCACTTCTGGGCAAATGGCTTGGGCTTTATAAAGTGACTGTTCAAGTTTGACATTAGAACCAGTTTTTCTCGGGACCTCTGGGACCGATTTCCAAAATATTTGGATTTCGTATTAACAGTGAAGTAAAGAACCTATTCTAACCATTCCCACTACTGGGCAAATGGCTTGGGCTTCATAAAGTGACTGTTCAAGTTTAACATTAGAACCGGTTTTTCTCGGGACCTCTGGCACCGATTTCCAAAATATTTGGATTTCATGTTAATAGTGCAGTAAAGAACCTATTTCGACCACTTTCACTACTGGGCAAATGGCTCAGGCTTTGTTAAGTGACTATCTATGAAGAACATTTGAACCGGTTTTTTTCGGGACCTCTGGGACCGATTTCAAAAATATTTGGATTTCGTGTTCAGAGTGCACTATGGAACCAGCTGAAACTACTCCCACTGCTGGGCAAACTTTGAGCCCAGACCCTGGCATTGTCCTTAAAATATATTCTAAAATAAAAAACTGTTTAAACATATTTAAGATTCATATAATATATATTGTAACTTGCATGTAACATTACATAGTTTATTGATAGATCAATACGCTTAATATATAAAAGTATGAAAGTACATAATAAAGGGACATACACATTGATTTGACAAATATAGAAATATACATAAGGAGTTTTAGAGTTAGCTTTTTATGGTAAGTTCAACTCAGTCTTGCGCGCGGCCTTATGTGTGGGTAACCCTTGTACATACACAGTGACTTTGTGTGCGTGACAAGAGGTACAGTCGGGTACAAATACAGTTATTTAGGGGTTACGGCTGTTTAAAGAAAAACAGTTATTACGTAATTTATTTTTATTTTTTATTTTATTTTATTGGGAAGAGACAACAAACAGTTACATTGTAAATAGTGAACACAGGCATTATAAACTAAAATAGATGTAACAATGCAACCCACAACGTTATCTACAAATTAATAAAAACATATAGAGACATAAAAAATTAAGCTAAAGTTAGAAGACTAAAAAAAAAAAAAAAAAAACAAAGACTAACTATACATACTCAAACAATACTGGGAATAAACTACGTGTTGATGTTAATATTACTGAGTGATTTACAAATAAGACTCTTGAACTGGCCCATGGTACAAGTAAATATGTCAATATGTACAAAGTTCTTATTATAATTAGCAACCATACGACGAACGGGGGAACGGAGACCTGTATTGGTTCGGGAATGGCCCACTGCAAAAAGTTTACCGGCACACACCCGTCGTCTATGTATGGTTCTAGGAACAAGATAACATAACAAGTTGTTTAAATCTATACAATCCAACTTATTTCTGTCAATTTTAAAGAGATTCATGGCTTCCAGATACTGACGTCTGGAACTTGAGAGTTTATGTGAGAATTTAATGTTTATTTATTTATAATGATTCTGAATCGCTACTTGAAAAATCAAATGATGAATTTTCGGATTCGCTACTCTCACCGAGGTAAATTATAAATTTTGACTCCATGTCAAAATGTCTATAGTATTTTTCTTTTTTCTTTTGTACATGTCGACAAGTATTACCCAACATCCCTTCATCAATATGACTTAAACGTTCATTTATGAGTTTCATTATTTCCGTCTTATTTTGGTCGACATTATGCGAAGCAATATTATTTTTTAAAATTCCTCACACATTTTGTTTACATTATTATACTAGATTATACGTCTTTTTACATTCTTAGTCCACACTTTTATTTATTGTCCGCGTACCCCGAGATCTAGAAAATATGTAAGGAGTATTTAATTCATCTTAGATATTTCACCTCATTTATTTCTTAGATACTGTCAACTTCAATTTGAAAAAACTTATGAGAAAATAATGAAAAACTGTAAAATGTAATAATAAAAAGCTTTGAATGTTGTTTCATTTTTTGAAACGCTACCTGACTCCTTAAACATTTTCTCCGTGAAGAACTAGACATTTTCGTAAACGACTGTACCCATAACAAAAAGCGATAAGAACACGTCATGCTCGGACGACGTCACTGTCACACGAATGAAAGTTGTATATTTACAAGCCGACGCACACATAGGGCCGCGCGCAAATCTGAATTGAACTATCTATAACTAATTAAGGCGCAAGAAGTATGGCCATTACACACAAGAAAATATATACAAAGTGTAACGTTAAATGCTCAAAACAATAATCAGAAACAATTAAAACACATTCTATAGTTCGGCCATTCAGAGAATGCGTTCCTGACACGTCGCGATTGAACTGACGACGTAACTACATTCATTGATTATTGATATAATAATGTTGTTTTAATGCTCCTCAATTGTTAAAACGGTAAACAACCAGCAAAAATATTTTTATCGTAACTGCAACGCCATTGCAAAGTTACGTCGTCAGTTCAATCGCGACGTGTCAGGAACGCATTCTCTGAATGGCCGAACTATAATATAGGTAAAATTTATTAAAAATATTGCCCTTTCTATTTATGAATAGGTCAAGCCACGCGTCGCCACGTTGTCACAGACCCAAGAAATGATCAGAATCGCCAGTAGAATATAAACAGCAAAAGCAAAGTTTTTTCTTTCACAAGTTTGTCTATTTGAAAATCGACTAATGTTTTACGCATT
This sequence comes from Helicoverpa zea, assembly GCF_022581195.2. Classification (NCBI taxonomy): domain Eukaryota; kingdom Metazoa; phylum Arthropoda; class Insecta; order Lepidoptera; family Noctuidae; genus Helicoverpa; species Helicoverpa zea. The sequence goes on along the minus strand of NC_061480.1, from coordinate 6,696,405 downwards.
TAACGTTGCACGAAAATAACAAGTACATGTAATAAAATAATTCACCAAAGTAATACTATTTGGCCAGGTAACCGAAAGAAAGTATGATAGTCTAGGCGTAGGCAATAGTTTTTTTTTTGTAATGACAGCGCGAGTTGCCAGGGTCGTCTTTATACAAGCCTAGTGTAAGTTTCTCAAATCCGCCTGACAGCCACTGAAAACCGACTTATACCAGTGAAGTATAATTTCAAACGCTGTATCAATTATAACAATTGTCAAAACTGTTATGTTTCTCCTTACTTTCATTGCTGGAGAAAATCATAATTAAATTGTTCAGTGCCTTCTTTGTAAACTTTTCTGCTCAATATGAACGTCCAGATCAATTACTCTTGCGAGGGCCATCGGGGACCTATTCCATGCTTTTATCTGCGACATACCACGATATTTTTCACAAGAAATAATCTTCAATAACGTTGCCAGTGAAAATTATCATAAAATTGCCTGAAAACATTGTGTCTCTGAGCATTATAAACAAGAAAGTTTGCACTTTGACATAAATTGACATAACAAAAATTTTGTACGCAGTTTCAAGACACCCTGGCAGCAATGGGTATCCAAAAAAGTACCCCAAAAACGGAACAAGGAAACTTAGGACATTATAGATCAAGCAAATAGGTCGTTTACCTAGTCATAGTCTCATTACATTTTATATACACGTTTTTTACATTTTTATTAGTCCTTCATGACATTAAAAGTAAAAAGAAAAAAAAAAGTATTTATAATAAGGTCGAATATTTCTGGACAAGTTTATACGACAGTCTTATTTATTATTCATCATAAAGGAATATAATGAAAAGCATATTGTAAGGGGTTTCGAGTGTAGGAGAAAGTTTTTTACGAAATTGAAAACTGTTAAATTATAAAAAGGAACAACTTGGAGAGAAGGACCAAAATAATTTCAAACTTAAAAAAAAAGATTGGAATTCAACGAATGTGCAAGTTTTTTTTTTTAAGAACAATTTAATATGAAGAAGGCCGTAATTACATTTTTTTTTTCTTTTTTTAATTATCGAAAAGGTTTTATTCAAATTAATAATGAAAGAACAATGTTTCAATTTTAGTGCAATAAGAAATGACGAGCTATGGAAAAGGAATTAAGAATTATGTTAATAATAAGGGTGTGTTAAAATTTAAGGCGTGCGTTACATACAAGTTGGATTGTATGCTTTTCTTATATATAAAAGAGTTTGCAATGGTATGTGGTTCTTATTATTATGCCTAACCTTTTTTAACAAATTTCCTAACCGCCGTTCCCAAAATTCTATCTCTAGTAGTCAAATCAATGACAAGGATAAAAATGTAAGTTTTTGAAGTTTTGTTTAATAAATAAATAATAAATAATGTCGGGACACCTTTTCACACACGGTTGGTTAGCCCCATGGTAAGTTATTAATTAACTTGTGTTATGGGTGCTAACACAACTGATAAACTACATATAGCTATACATATACATATTTATAAATACATATTGTAACACCCAGACCACGATCAACAAGCATGCTCATCACACAAATGTCGACCGAACCGGGAATCGAACCCGGGACCTCAGATTCGGCAGTCCGGCTTGGTGACCATTGCGCCATAGAGGTCGTCGAATGATCAATGATCATCATTCAGCTCTCAATCATTGACATTATTATATTTTATTCTGTTTTTTTTATTATTATTATTCAGTTGAATTTTTGACACAGAAAAGTAACTCATCGAACAATGATATTATAAAAATTTTCTTACAAATATTTTCTGTTAACAAGCTGTTTTATTTTTATCAATAGTTGATGTATCTAAACAAGCCTGAAGTTTTTCTTAGCTTTGCTATAGATGTTTTCATTCTTAAGACATCTGTTTCGCAGCCGTATTTATACTGTGGGTCTGTGGGCGGTGAGTTCGGGTGGCTCATCGTCCCTCTGTCTTTCTAGACGACAGACCCGTGTCGACGGCGCGCGTTGTTCCACGCGCTCCTCAAAGAGATGTCAGCAACCCCAGCGGGGCCCAGCAGGGCCAAGGCCTGCCGGGGCTGCGGGTTGTTCGAAAGAGATACCGCGGCCCTGGTACATAAAAGGCCTATGACGGAACACGACGATTTTAGTCAGTAAGAGTCTGACACTCCCTCACCGCTGCTAACCCACAGCGGGAGGGGTCATTTGATGATTTTACGTCGATAAAAAAAAAAAAAAAAAGCCGTATTTATACTAAAAAATACATAAGTTTAAACATACAGCTATTTAAATTAAACTGTCATTAACATAATTGATATAACCTGTTTTTAATGAATTTTCTTTTTATAACATGCTAACTGAGGAGACGAGGTAATTTTGACATAACCTTGTTTTTTTTTATGTGTGTTGTGCTTTTTTTTTTTCAATAATTCTTGCATGGAACTTCTAAGATACAGTTTCTTTATATCAAGGAAAAATGTATGATATTTAATATGATATGTCTTTTATTTTGCATGTTTTAAAAACATTGGTCTTACTTCAAAAACTGAAACATGTGTCAAACACTTACCTAAAAAATGTGGGGCTGCAAAATGGACCTTATTTCAACGTCATAATCTGACACTTTTTTTAGACTAGTGTTTAAACTGATGTTTAAAAGTTTTTGTGGTAAGAATCTAGTCTAACCGTTTTATGGTGCTGTTGACAGTTCTTGTCTGTCAGTAAAAAAAAACTGTATTTTCCTTTGAAAACTGTGAACTGCACAAAACTTCGGTAGGGGAGCGGGGGGCTAGTTGTAACAATTTTTCGTTTCTTGGCTGTGAAAGCTTACTGTTTTGATGTTTATGAAATCTAACAGTACTATTCCAATTAACAACTATCCAACTATCGATTTCAAATAAATTTTTGATCAAACCTGTAATGATTTTTTGTAGAAACGGCTTTGAAAAAAAACTGACGAGTGTTACAACTTACCCCGTGATTGGGGCTAGTTGTAACAGGCTAGGGGCAAATTGTAACATTAGGAATTGAAAACCAGTTTTATATTTTACAAAGATTTATTTGGCATATTTAGCCTAAGAAATTTAACAAACGCTAAAACAAGTTTAGACTTTAAAGTTTTATTTTTAATCTAACAGAAAAATAATCAAAAATAAACAAATAACAATTGTACTTTCTTTACTTAAACTTTGCTATGAAAGAATTTTAAGCTTACAGCCATTTATATTCTTAACTACTTCAGTAATCAGACTTTGATTAATTTAGCGTGTTTACCATTATAAACCTTAGGCATACCAAACTTAGAGTTTTATTCTAAATCCTATAGAAACATAATAAAAAAATAACAAAAATATGTTCTTTCTTAAACTATAAAGAACCTTTAGGTTTACAGCCATTTATAAAAACCATATCTAAATTTCTTAAGTAATCAGCCTTTTGATTGACATTTATATTCTAACTATTTCAGTAATCAGACTTTTGATTAATTTAGCGTGTTTACCATTATAAACCTTAGGCATACCAAACTTAGAGTTTTATTCTAAATCCTATAGAAACATAATAAAAAAATAACAAAAATATGTTCTTTCTTAAACTATAAAGAACCTTTAGGTTTACAGCCATTTATAAAAACCATATCTAAATTTCTTAAGTAATCAGCCTTTTGATTGACATTTATATTCTTAACTACTTCAGTAATCAGACTTTTGATTAATTTAGCGTGTTTACCATTATAAACCCTAGTTATACCAAACTTAGAGTTTTATTCTTCATCCTATAGAAACATACTAAAAAATTAACAAAAATATTTTCTTTCTTAAATTATAAAGAACCTTACCTTAGGTTTACAGCCATTTATAAAAACAATATCTAAATTTCTTAAGTAATCAGCCTTTTGATTGACGTAAGTAAAATATGAAATCAGTCTTCATCGGAATCACAATTGAGACACACAAATGAGATCTTATTTCCTGTTGCACATTTTACATGTGCCCACATCTTGCACATGATGCATTGTATCCACTCCTCGTTTGAATTTTCATAAGTTTCCCCACAAGCTAAACAAAACCATTCCTCGGTTTCAGATTCCGAATCAGAATTTAGAACTTTCTTTTTTACTTTTTCTATCTCTTGTCTTTTAACTATCTTTATCTTATCTTTTTCCCTTCGATCTTTTGTCATCGTTCTTTTGCCCTTTCCCTTGCCTTTCTTTGTCTCTTCTGATTTTTTTGTCTTATTTAACTTTTCTTCGTGTTCTTTTTCTAACTCATCTTTCTCCGGCGTGTCTGTGAGGACACAGCATTTTCTTTTACGTTGAGGGCGGTTAGTCAGTTTTCGTGGTGGAGCTTTCGGGTAAGGTCTTATTTTAGATGGAGAGAAGTCATTTTGCTTTTGAAGACCAGAAGGTCCAGGAGTCGGCTCAAATTCCGGTTGACCTTCAGGTAAAGCTGTTGTAAATAAAGTATTATCAATTCTAGTTAAATTTGAAGTTACTGGGTCACAATTTTCCATGGAACTTATGATTTCACTGACACTTATATCTAAGGAACAATTATCGAATGAATCTATATTAGGGAGATTTGTTGTCAAGCTAGAGACAGTAATGTTCATATCTGTTTCTGATTCATTGCTTGCAGGATTTGGCCGGTCCGTTACATAAGATGGGGCAAAATCTGAATCTTTAAAAATATCTGCATTTAGAGGCCATATTCCAGTGGCTTTAAATCCACTCATTATATTAGAAGGATTCATGGCTAATGGCAAAGAATCCTTTACGATTCCAGGAATGTCATATATGGTCATAGTTTTCCCTGGGTTGTTATGCATCCACGCTGTCTGTGTTCGGCTTAAGTAATTCTTGAACGGACCATAAACTCCAACATCCAACGGCTGCAGATTGTGTGAACAGTGGGGGGGAAATGATAGCATGATAATGTGATTTTCTTTTGCTTTTTTCACCACTGAGATGTTTACGTGTGAATGATGATTGTCGAGTAATAGGAGGACAGGTTCATTCTCCGACGGCTTGACAAACTTAATGAAATGATCCAGAAATAAAATAAATTCTTTTTCCGTCATCCACCCCGAAGAATTTCCAGCTCCAATACAATCTGGTGGTCCACATCTTACAAAAATATCAGTGTATCTGAGCCTTGGAAACACAAACATTGGCGGGACAGAATTTCCTGAGGCATTAATGGCACATACAAGAGTTACAAGGGTACCCCTTTCAGCAGAAGTAATAGCTCCTACTTGTTTTTGTCCTTTTGGAGCCACAATTTTCTTTGGTTTCTGGACTGTAGTCACTCCAGTTTCATCGATATTATATATTCGCGATGGTGTAAATTTATACCTATCCATAACTTCTGTAAGTTTTCTAAAAAAATCTTGAACATTGGTTTTATTAAAGGATGTGGCGCGGCTTAGAGATGTAGCTTCAGGGGTCCTAAGAGACAGTCTTGGATTTCTTGCCATAAAATTTTTGAACCAATCTGGCCCAGCTGATTCATTTTCACTCCATGACGGAGGAACGTTTTTTGCTTCAATCATAACAGCACACTGGTATGCTAACTTTCTGACTTCCAAAGGAAGCAACCCAAAGTAAATGTTGGAACAAGTAAGCAAGTACTCACAAATTTTAGCTTCTTCTTCCTCTTTAAAAACCAATCTAGGTTTGACATAGCCTACTGATAAAGATTTGTCACTCTTCTTCTTTTTCACGTATCTATATAGCGATACATGACACAAATTAAAATGTTGTGCAGCTTTTCGTACACTCGTTTTATTTTCCAAGACTTCAGCAGACGCTAATTCGTAAACGTCTTGGCTTTGAGAAGCACGTTCAGTTTTTCTTTTATAGTTTCTCATTCTGAAATAGATAAAATCAATGAAGTTCAACAAAAATGTAATCAAAACATAAAAAAGAAGGAATTTAAATACGTCCCGCGTGATTCCATAAAACTTATGAATTAATAAGGGGCAAGTTGTAACAAGTTACAACTTGCCCCGTAAAAATGTTACAACATACCCCACTGCGACATTTTTTGAAAAAACTTCTAATAAAAAAAAGTCGCTTACATGGTGTGAAATTCCAGTTAATATAATCAAACTAAATAATTGCTTAATGTATTTGTATAAATCAACAACTTCTAAACAATTTGAAATCTACGATATTCAATTTTTTATAAACAATAAAAAGTCCATTACCTGGCTTTATCGGAGAGCCTGCACAACACCGCTTCCAGCGCCGTCCGGCGGGGTACTGATCGCGCGTATACGATAGAATGGGTAATACGTAGTAGGTTAGGTTGAAAATCAAACGAATATTCTTCTTTTTTGTAGGAAAAAAATGCTTGTTACTACTTGCCCCTGTTACAACTAGCCCCCCGCTCCCCTACCTGTTTTTTTTTAATTATTATATTATGCTGCTTTTGTTTATTTATTTTTCCATCGCCTGAAATTTTTTTTCTGAAGAATAATATATTTGACATTTTGACAGCATAATAATGTCAAACCGCTGTAATTATTCCTCAGATTTTGTGGAAATTTCGAAAAATATAGTTTTATATATTTCTAATTTGAATATACTTGTTCGCAGGTCTTCTCCGCTACAAGGTAGACTTCCAATCCATGCAGCTTGATGACGAAGAGATCGACAACTTGTACGACATCGACGACTATTAATCGCGTCCGTCGCAATGTCGCAACTGTGTGCCGTGTCGCACGGCGCTCGATGTGCGCTTATACTTATGTAGCGGCGGGACACTGTATCATATTCATGATTTCACCGTGGGAACCTCTGCGAATAAAAAGTCTATAGCCTTCCTCGATAAATGGGCTATCTAACACAAAAATGTTTTTTCAAATCGGACCAGTAGTTCCTGAGATTTGCGCGTTCAAAAAAACTCTTCAGCTTTATAATATAAGTATTGATGTGAAATTACAATTTTAAATATCAAAATTACCCAGTTCGTTCGTAGTTGAACAATCGCTGTGTATCACATATGTCACATGGGACAAGGAATTTACAATGATTTTTGCAAGGAAATATATATTTGTAATTAACTTTTCAGCTGTGTTTTATGAAATGTATGTGTACAGAGGCTGAATACAATACCTGATAGTGTGAGGGATGTTCAATATTAATACTCAACTTTTGTTTCTGAGCGTATAAAAAGAATAATAACTAAGTCACAAAGTTTTCTTTTTTTAAATGTATCAGTTTTGTGAACATACTATTTACCATTATTAAGTCATCATCCTCCGAGCCTTTTTCCCAACTATGTTGGGGTCGGCTTCCAGTCTAACCGGATGCAGCTGAGTACCAGCGCTTTACAAGGAGCGACTGCCTATCTGACCTCCTCAATAAAGTCCTTCTAGTACTAGAAAAGGAATATAAATCTGCTTTGCTTGGGGATTGAACCCAATACTATATTCTGCAGTAAAGATAAGCAGTGTCCCGCCATGCAGACAGAAAGACTGACAGTTTGCAATATAATATTATTTTAATGTTGTCTGTTGCTCAGTTGTTAAAGGAACTGTTGGTCTAAAAGCTATTGAAAAAGTAGTTATTTTTTGTCCTAATTTTTATTTAACATCACGTCTTTAAACCCCAAATTTTGAAAATAATTTAACATTTTTGGCCTCAAAATTTTGCCAGGCATATTTAAAACTTATTATAGAAAGAATTATTCTTTGCAGTGCAAAAAATAACTACTGTTCTAAAAGCTTAGTAATGTTGGGCACGGCACACACTCACGACCATTTAGGCCGCATACAAAACTACGAATGGTACGTCATGAACTTAGATTCCGTCGCAAAAGATCGTCAGACAGTCCATTGCAATAATTTTTATACATGACAGTATTTTTATGACGATCGTGCGACGAAAAAAACGCAAATGTGTAGAGTGCCATACGTAGTAACTATGCGGCCCGTTATTTAAAAAACCAACCAAGACATTGTATTTTTTGTTCTCATTAAAAAAAATACGTTATATTTAATTAAATGAATATGATTTACTATGTATTAGCCAATAACACCTGCACAGGTTTTTAAAACTATTTTATTTGTTATATTGTACGATAATAAAGTGACGGTTGGTGGATGACGTCATTTATTTATTTTCTTCCCTTTTTCAACCCCTTTCTCTTCATTTTATAACTATAGTTCGGCCATTCAGAGAATGCGTTCCTGACACGTCGCGATTGAACTGACGACGTAACTTTGCAATGGCGTTGCAGTTACGATAAAAATATTTTTGCTGGTTGTTTACCGTTTTAACAATTGAGGAGCATTAAAACAACATTATTATATCAATAATCAATGAATGTAGTTACGTCGTCAGTTCAATCGCGACGTGTCAGGAACGCATTCTCTGAATGGCCGAACTATAGTGGTTCCAGCTTTAACTAGTTTGCCAAGAGAAGTACTATTTGCCTAACTAATAAAAACTAAACAACTTTCTGTATTAGGATGAAATAGGAGTGGTAAACGTTGGATACCTATTATCGTCGCTTCTTATTGATGAAAACGTTTTCGATATCCAGTTAACCAAGTAAATAGGCAAGCTTCTTATAACCTCGCGAACTGCCGAAAATAGCCAAGAAAATGACATCAAGCAACACAGGTGTCGCTACTATACTCCACTTATTAGTTCATGAGACGAACGCTAGATGGCGGCACTTAAAAATTTGCTGAAGTTTTTCCACCCTTAAATACCTATATGTCGCAGTTTCCTAAATTATCAAAAAATCTGCGAAAAAAAAAATTGCTATTCAGATATAGAAAATAAACATTTGGAAAACGTTCCATTTATTCTAAAGTCGGTTTGCTTCCAATGTTATCGGTTGCACCTTTGCAGCTGACTTCTTCAACTCAGGTAACTTTGAAACACGTTACCTTTCAGTTAGTCTGGGTTGTCAGACATTCAGGACATTTCTTATCATTCGGGGACCTTTTTTTTAGCTCGTGGAACAACGCGATAGGTGCGAACTCTGTCGTTCCGCGACGGCATCCCATTCCCTCTCTAAACTATGTCAAATACTAATAAAAAACCATGATAAAATCAGTGGACGTGTTTAATTTTTATCTTCTGAAATCTGCCGCCCCTAGGCCGCGGCCTGTACGGCCTATTCATAAATCCAGGACTGCGCTAAGGTCAACGAAGCTGGACCCTTTGATGGTAGGTAATTCTGAGACAAAAAGAACTATTTATGACAATGTTCATCAATAGTAAGTACATGTTTAAAAATATGTAGTTATTTGGACAGACAGTAGTCCAATTTACACAGAAAAGAACTGCATTTTGTTATTCTGTGACCAAGATAATCAAAAATAGGTAGGTACCTACTATTCTTAGTTTTATTCTATGTAGATACCTACCTAATTACCTCCTCTGTTCTGACAAAACAAAACATTATCACAAAATTAGACCTACTAGTTACTCAAATTGCTTACTAGGAAAACGCGCCTAAAATCTCATTAGTAGGTGCCCGACGCTTTCCGTATAGAAATATTCCAACGGCCTCTAACTGACGGAATAATACTCAAAACGTGCTACAAAAACTAGTGACGCAATACAAACCTGGTTAGTTTTGAAAGTTAACCAATGAGTTTAAACTACAATTCTAAGGTCGTATTTTGAAGAAATAACCCTGTAATATTAGGACAGATTAAATACCTAGTGGAAAAGTACTTACTTAATTGTAGGTAAGTAATTGTAGAGCAGTGGCCCGATTCTCGTAATTTTACTTAAGCGACCTTCGATTCACGTTCGACTCGATTCGACTGAGATCCAATCCCGACTCGATTACGATTGAAGCGTATGTGGCATTCCGCTATTTTTTCTTTGAAATAAGCCTTTTTATCCTTTTCTGTCATTCAATAATGAATCATTTTGTCTGCAAATGATTTACGATTGCAAAATGATTGTACAGCAAACTACCGTATAGACCAAAATCATCAAAATAGCAGACCAATCGCACACCAATCAAATGTCAATCGAATACGATTGGTCTTTTATTAGTAGCAGAATGCCCGATATGGTTAAAACTGCTATTACGATCATATTGCGATTCGATTTTGACATTATTAACTTAGGAGAATCGGGGCCCAGGTAGGTAAGCAAATTTGGAAGCGTGGGTAGATAATATTTGGTACTAGCTTCTGCCAGCGGTTTCACCCGCATCCTGTGGGAACCTCTGCACGAACCCGAATAAAAAGTAGCCTATAGCCTTCCTCGATAAATGGGCTATCTAACACCGAAAGAATTGTTCAAATCGGACCAGTAGTTCCTGAGATTAGCGCGTTCAAACAAACAAACAAACTCTTCAGCTTTATAATATTAGTAGGTATAGATTCTTGATACCAAACCTGTCCCTATGCTATGTTACTACTGCCAGTTTCATCAAAATCCTGAAATAGTAAACTGTAATTAAAAATAATATTATCGAAGCAGATTATCATCTTAGTACTTCGTGAATGATTAGAAAAATCTTTTTTTTGCAAAACCTCGTATGTATAAGCGGGCAGGTACGAGTACTCAAAAAGGGCGTTGTCTCAAACCAGTAAGATCAACCTTATTATACTAGTTATTAATAAAAACTGATCGGCTTACGCTAACGTAAAGAAAGAAACGACGGTCAATATTAGGTACTGTGATGTCGTACAGTATGAAAGTAGGTAAACGACTACATATTAAAAAACTAGTAAACTTACCATAATAGCCCATAATCTATACTAATATTATAAAGCTGAAGAGTTTGTTTGTTTGTTTGAACGCGCTAATCTCAGGAACTACTGGTCCGATTTGAACAATTCTTTCGGTGTTAGATAGCCCATTTATCGAGGAAGGCTATAGGCTACTTTTTATCCGGATTCGTGCAGAGGTTCCTACGGGATGCGGGTGAAACCGCTGGCAGATGCTAGTATTATAATAACAAGGTAAATGCGATATGGGCGACCAGGTACCTACTACCACAGGTCCTACTATAATGTACTTTTTTAATGAGTTGTTACCTTAGATATTAACTATAGACTATACCTCATATTCCTCTTGAGAAGGAGTAACAATGCTAGCATATTTGAAGCATAATACCGAAGAGACACGAGGTTGATGATGAAGAAACGAGTGTGTGGTTCAATATAGGGCAGGCAAGCACCAGTGCAACTTAAGTGCTTCGTAAGCATATTTTAAAGACCAGTGACTGATTAAAGGTGAAAGAAAACATCTCGAGGAAACCTGGACTGTAGTCCAGGTACCTATATAAGTCTAAGGCGTTGTCCTAATTGGCAGCGATCGCGCGATGGCGCGATGCGTTTTTCATCTAAGACGTCGTCCTAATTGACAGCGATTGTACGATGACACGATGCGTTCTCGTCGTTCGATGAGTTCAAACATACAGATTTCATCAGAGTGTCCTATTTGAACCTCGCAAGTGAGATAGTGAGATCGTGAGATGAAAAACGCATCGCGCCATCGTGCGATCGCTGCCAATTAGGACGACGCCTAAAAGTGTAGTGCAGTGCAGTGGCACGATAAAAAGGTGATGGTGTTAGAAGAGAAGATGTAAGCCATATTAATTTTGAGTCGAAACAGAGTGAAACCTGAAAAAAAGACTGAAGATGACGGAAGAGTGATCCGGAGTTTTAATACCCAACTCACTAACGGAGGTGAATTTCAGAAAGTAGTTCTCTCAAAAGGCGATTGAAAAGAAAATCGTCTAAGTTGCGTTACAACGAATTGCGATCAAAAAGTTACCAATTCGGCCTACAACGGCTGCTTATTTTTTTATTAAAATAACAAATGATGGAAATCAGTCAGCCAAAAACGCAAAAAGGTCGTTCAAAAAAACATCGGCTGACGCAATGTTGCGTTTTTTGAAAGTATTTGGTATTTATACCGGCGTCCATGGCCGGCTTTTTATTTGATTTGTTTTTAGTGCAACTCAAAATCGAAGTTAGTGATGCAACTATTTTTATTTTAATGAATCGCTTATTTTTGGTTGCGTTTAGTTTTTATAACAATTTTCCTCATCATATTTAAAGCAAAAATGGTATGTATAATACCAACACGAGTATTTACCCTTTTACAAACTTTTGACAAAACAAAAGTGGATACCTAAGTTACCCCTTGATCCATTTCTGAAACTTCTGACGAGGAAAATCCCACGGTTCCCCGTGCCTCTATATTTAGATCGGAACCGCGTCAAAATATCATAAAAGATCAAAGTACGGCCAATGTTCTTTACCAAGTGTTTGTACTAAGATTGAAGATAAAGAAGGTTTACTTCAAATAATTGTGCTGAAGTTTGCATTAAGCCTGGAATTTTATAAAAGTACATCGGGTAAAACGACTTCAACAGAATTTTTCTGATAATTTAAGTTAGAAATAATAAATAATCATTGTATTTTGATTGAAAATAACAGCAACAAGGGATAATGTTGTATTCACGCAAAATGGCTTGCTGTCTGTATGATGAGCTCTATGTCTCTCTCTCGGCCCTGGAAGAAAAGGAGAGTATTTTGGTCCTGTAAAAAATATATACGTAGGGATAGATGAAAATTTTATGATTAACCATCGGAAAATCCTACTTTTTGATGCGAAATTATCAAATTGAACCCCTCCCGCTGTGGGTGCAGCGCGAAGGAGTGTCAGATCCTTAAACTTGACTAAAGCCCACCATGTTCCACCTTTATGCACCAGGGCCGCGGTAAGGTAACTCTCGCTAATAGTCCCGCAGACATATCAGTAGATTTTACCTACTTTTAAAGAGCGTCTTTAACGAAGTTTACCTTCTGCTACAAACCTGTACAGTAACAGACAAAGTTACAAAAAAGAAACAAGTTTTTTTTATCAATCAATGTTTTTATTCGGTTTTTTGGTCGACTGTAGGTATTTTGAACAGTTGAATGATGTAAGCGAGCCAAAATTAGAAAGCTAACATTTTGTGTAGCTATTTTTAGCCCGGCGACCATTAATAAGCAATTTTAAATAAACTTGTCGAGTTATAACCGGTTTTTATGTTATTTTGGAGTTGGTATTTTATACGAGTTCTTACTTTGGCTCTTTATTTGTCGCACGGTGTTGGGATTAACCCATTGTTTTTTTTTAATAGCTGCTGAAAAAGAAGGTTGAGTTTTCTGAGTAAGAACTCTTTTTAAGAAGTTAAAAAGTTCTTTGCTTTTTTATTACTGAAAATTAACGGCTTTTATCATTATGCCAGACAGTTATGTTTGTTTGTTGTTCTCTGGATGTATACATAATAATAATTTTATTAACTTCAGAACAGTCGCGCGTTCAAAAAGTAAACCAAAAAGGCGGTCGAGCGGTCCCAGGAAAAATGTTAATTAGCCTAATTTAATACAAAACTGTAAAAAGGGAGTTATTTAATCCGTTGCACGTGGTTACATCATATCAGTAAAATTTCGTGAATAAAAAGAGAACTCGATATTTTTCTAGGTTAGTCACACGTGTCAGCGGCGACCTTTAAAAAATCCAGTCCACAGAGAATGTTATGTGTTCCATTTTCAAAAGATAAGAAAGCATAAAGAAATTATTTCATAATATTTTTTTTTATCTGTGACACGTGTACCTACCTACTACATCAATGTCGATGGATTTAAGTTTTAATTTAATTATCCGAATTGTTAATTTTACGATGACGAAAACTTAAAAAAAATACATTAAATAAATTATCTACACAAGTTTACCAAATCACCAAACTCCTATTTTATTTTATTAACACTGCATCATAGAGACCTTACATTTAGGGTTGCCAACTATACTGTTTTAAACAGTATTCTACTGTTTTTCACTAAATTATACTTTTTACTGTTTAACAAAAAAAAGTATACAAAATACTGTTTTCAGCATCAAAATGCAGCCACATTATTATGTGTTATGGCTGATTTACATTGAGTCAGTAACTGACGTCAGTCCACTGACAAGTCAGTGCTGACCCGGCACTGCCATCGTGTAAATTGATTTGAAGTCAGTACAGTACTACTGACGAAGCACTGACACTACACTGACTTCGTGTAAATAGCACGCGTCAGTTTTCGGCGCCTACACTGACGTCAGTTACTGACTCAATGTAAATCAGCCTTTATGGCTGATTTACATTGAGTCAGTAACTGACGTCAGTCCACTGACAAGTCAGTGCTGACCCGGCACTGCCATCGTGTAAATTGATGTGAAGTCAGTACAGTACTGACACGTCAGTACTGACTTCAATATACGAGTTCGCTCCCCCTCCACCCGCGCCAGTGGTACTGACCGCGTGTAAATACGCCCAAGTCAGTGAAGTCAGTCGCTGCCGCTCTATTGAATAAGGACCACGCTTCCTCATTTCGAAAGGACATTCCAGAAGCTAAAAATGTCAGCGTAATTTCGAGTTTCACTTTGGCTGGCAAGGCGTCTCTCATAAATGTGTCTTGACGCTGAACAGAGCCTGATAATAACATAAGCAAATCGTCAAAGTTTTTTGGCGTCATTCTTAAAGCCAGTTTGTATTCTTTAGGATCTTCAGTTCTCAACTGGGTTAACAACAGAGAACCCCCAGTTATGTCTCTGTCCTCTATCCATTTTCTAATCCAAATTCGTTTCTCTTTAGATATCTCTTCTTCACACATATCACTTAGTTCTTGCATCATTACTGAGGTACATTTTCTTAACAAATTATTAACTTTTATTTTTTGCTGTTTTCGAGAATTCGTTTTTCCGCACTGACTTTACGAACGTGTGTACACCAAAAGAAATATCCTCGACTACTGACGAAACACTGACTTCGTGTAAATAGCACGCGTCAGTTTTCGGCGCCTGCACTGACGTCAGTTACTGACTCAATGTAAATCAGCCTTTACATTTAGAAGCTCCAAAAAATATGTATTTAAAAATAATAAATAAATACTGTTTGTTTTGCTAAAATACTGTTTAATAATCTTCATAGACCTGAATATACGTTATTTCTTGTAAAAAAAAGTTGGTAACTCTACTTACATTACTTCATATACTTAACTATATAATTTGATCTATATAGGTACTCGTTTTTACAAATAAATTATCTTTATCTTAGAGACAGTTTTCTTCCCCATCGCCCATCCAGGGATATATACTTATCCAGGGATATATATATATAGGTATAGATACTTATCCTACTTATATTATAAATGCGAAAGTTTGTGAGAATGTATGGATGTATGTTTGTTATTCAATCACGCAAAAACCGCTGGACCGATTTGATTGAAATTTGGTATATAGATGGGTGATACCCTGGATTAACACATGGCTACTTTTTACAAACACACCAAGCGGGCGAAGCCGCTGGCGGAAGCTAGTCATAAATAAAAATATAGGCTACCTTATTTATTCGTTATGTCATTTGTTTATTGATACATAAGCGATGGTTCCATTTGACCTACAACCCTTGGAAAAAACAATTTGCGCAGTCAATTTTTATCGTGTAAACATCACAATATTATTGTTTTTAAAACCATTAATTCTGCAAACAACATTTTTTTTTGTTTCAATGTTTTACCTCAAAATACTTACACAATGGCAAATAAGTTTGCCACTTCAAATTAGCAACTTATAACTGCTTCAACCTATAATACAATTACTTGTAAAATCGGGCAAGCATTATCTGTCTAGGCAGTAGCCTTTTCCCAACTATGTTGGGGTCGGCATCCAGTTTAATCGGATGCAGCCGAGTACCAGTGTTGTACAAGAAGCGACTGCCTATCTGACCTCCTCAACCCAGTTACCCGGGCAACCTCAGACCTCTTTTTAAACTGGCTATCAGACTTTCTGGCTTCTACCCATAACGACTGCCAAGTAGGTATAAAAATACAAAATCTATTTCGGTATTTACCAATTTTTGAAATTTGCCCTTTGCCCCGTACCCAAAAACCGCATACCTACTTAATAGTCAAAAGTAGTTTTTTACAACAATTTGAAATCTTGGCTAGCAACTTTTTGATTTATTGACGTAGGTACAAAGGAATTCAAAAATGTATGTAAAAAACATTTGAACGGTCATGATGACGTGATTTTTATTAAAAATAGAGCTTTTAATTCCGTGTTTGGAAAACCAAGTAGGTACGACTTTTATTTTACTCGTTTTTTTAAACTAAGTTTTTTAAGATGGCGGGGTGACCTGGATGCCTAAAACCCTGATTGGTGGGAGGACTCAAAAGATCGAGAGGTGTGGAGGCGAAAATGGGGAGGCCTTTGCCCAGCAGTGGGACAGTACGGGCTAAGAAAAAAAAGTTTTTTAGCAAACTCACATAAAACCTATTTATTCTAAAGGTAAAAAAAAAGTAGCTATGTTATCTAACGCCCTCACTCTACGGAATCTTAAAAAGGATTTACCAATTAAAAAATAACTCGTTCGAATGACGTAGTTTTGGCAGTTTTAGTTAACTGGTTTCAATAGCTTGGCATAGTTAAAACACGTTTGAGTACGTCAATGGCAAACTTTGTACTGTATTTAGAATCAAAATAGGCCTCTCTATTTTCGGACTGTAATAAAAACAAATGAATATAAGTAATTGGATTTCACACTGACGTGTTTTAAAAATTGAAGAAACAAAGTAATCTTTGAAAGAGCTATGTATATACAAATAAATCTATAACCTTCTCCATTACTTTCACAGTTTTTAACTATTCAAAGTCAACGTCAAATCATTTATTTCATTTTTGGCCTTTACAAGCACTTATGAACGTCAAAAATATAACTAAGTTTGATTCTAGTTGCCCATTCCAAAAGTAGCTTCCTATGGAGAAGAACGGGCAAGAAACTCCATGGTTATTTAACAGGGATACGAATTTTCATCTACGTAATTTCTAATCTACGTAATAAAGAGGATCATTGTTTATAAAGGCTCCGAAACTACTGAATCGATTTCATTTTACTGACGCATCCGCGTACAGTAGGTACCTAATAGCCATTAGTAATTCCCGTACCCAGACAAAATATAGCCTATGTTCCTCAATTAATGGGCTATCACACACTGAAAGTTTTTCGGAAATCTAGTTCCTTTAGTTAACACCCTGGATTTATTTTTACCCTTACTTTCCTATCGGGATGATACAGGCACGTGAAATAGCCCTCTCAAGATGTGAACTAAACCTTCAACCTTCAAGGTTTGCTAACCACACTGTAAAAGATATTCACACACTCCCATTAATAGCCATAAATCATTGATATAGAACTCCTTATGACGTCAAACGGTAAACATTTAAAAGAAGCCATCATAGAATTAAAAAAAAAGAAACTTGTTTATGGACGCAAAAATTGTTGATACCAATCTTGGAACGAATTTAATTGATATGTGCCATGATTCACAAAAATTTAATATTTAAAGTAAGCCAAAATATAATTTTAGACTTTTATAAATTATGGTCGATTTCCAGTCTACTCGAATGGATCTGAAATTCTGAATGATAAGTGTTTTGTGTAAAGACAATCATCATCCCCAGCGGGGCCCAACAGGGCCAAGGTCTGCCGGGGCTGCGGGATTGTTCGAAAGAGTTACCACGGCCCTGGTAAATAAAAGGCCTACGACGGAACACGACGGGTTTTAGTCAGTAAGAGTCTGACACTCCCTCACCGCTGCTGACCCACAGCGGGATTTTGATGATGATTTGATGATTTGATGATTTTTGACGTCGATAAAAAAAAAAGATAATCATTATCCTCCTGCCATCCTTATTCCAATTTTATTTGGGATAGCATGTGTTCATCTTCCATATTCTTCTATCTGCCGTCACCTCACAAGTAACTGTTTTTCTATAGTTCGGCCATTCAGAGAATGCGTTCCTGACACGTCGCGATTGAACTGACGACGTAATAACATTCATTGATTATTGATATAATAATGTTGTTTTAATGCTCCTCAATTGTTAAAACGGTAAACAACCAGCAAAAATATTTTTATCGTAACTGCAACGCCATTGCAAAGTTACGTCGTCAGTTCAATCGCGACGTGTCAGGAACGCATTCTCTGAATGGCCGAACTATAATCATGTTGACTTTCACACCATCCATCTACCGTTTCTTTGGACGCCCCCTTTCTTTACTGGAGTCCCACAGCAAGTAAAGGTCGGTCCTGGTCTTCCGGCGGTCGCGATGGATTGTCGTCCCATCGGGTTATGAAAGTGAAGGAATAGGGAGTGCACCTGTGCCCAAGCAAATGCTTGTGCACTATAACATGTCCTACGCAGCTGACTGATCTCCTTAAATGAGAACAGCCGTCGTTTCAAACAATTATTATTCAAGATTTAGACTAGATAATTGCCCACCCAAAAACCGTCGCTTAATCAGCAAGAAGCAAAAAATTCTCAGTTAAGCGATAAGTCGGAATATTACGTCAACTTACACGTGGTAGTGAGTTCATTTCGAGCGGTCACCTCAATTCTTTCTCGAGATAAAATTTGTGGGTCTGGAGCAATAGCCGAACTGCCTTCAAGACCTCTGACCGCCACGTGCAGTGACAGCGAAAATAATCACAAAAATTATTATACGCTCCAAATTCTTTGAATCGCGATAAGAAATTTTGTGGCTCTCTTTTGTAAGTAGATGGTCAATTTTGGTTGCGATTTTTATGACTATTAAGGGAACTTACTAATATTCATCTCAGGTTTTAAGTGTCATCAATATCTGATAAAAATCTAACCGGTCAGTAATTCTTAGTCTACACTAATCTAAATATTAGAGAAGATTTTTTTGTTTGTTGTATGTAATGTAAAGGCTCGAAAATACTGAACCGATTTGGAAAATTCGTTGACAGTTGGAAAGCTAGATTCTTCCCGAGTAACATAGACTATATTTTATCCCAGTACGGGTAGCAGTTCCCAAAGGACGCGGGTGAAACCGCGAGAAATCGGCTAGAGGACTATAAAATGCTTCGGCGATTCCCGTACCTTCAACGGTACTTATTATAAGTAGGTAATAATATCAAGATAGTTTAGAAAAAGTATGTAACACCCGGATTTTAGAGGCTAGTAGTCTTTCAAGATTACAACACAATCTTTTTAGAGTACCGGACTACTGGCCGTGACTTTAAAATATTGAATTAAGGCCAATTAAGTTCGCTCGAAGATAATAAGTTTCTAAATCTTTATCTACTGATTTTGCTAAATAAGTTAATATTGCAAATTATGTCGTGTCGTACTAGTGTTAGAGGAGCTCGTTGCTAAGCAACAGTCTCACGGGTCGATTGATCATAGAGTTAAGCAACGCTTGGTGAGGTCAGACTGTCGATTGGTGACCATCTTGCCATGACGAGTTCCTCCGTGTTTTGGAACGCACGTTAAACTGGTGGGCTCCTGGCTGTAATTTTAACATATCTATAGTCGGAACTCAAAAATTCTGACATCATGTCACCCCAATAAGAAAGAGCCGATTGTTTCCAAAAACCGAAAACAAAAAAAAAAATTCTTATCTTCCAACCAAAAATGGGGACGCTGCGATGTTTTTTCATAAGTTTTTGAGTAATTTTGCAAAAAGGTCAAAGGTTTAGAGGGATATTCAACTTCTATCTATTACGTGTTTTTTATCAGCACGCTGGAAATTCGGTCACTACCACGTGTAAGCGAATTGTGTTAAAAAAAACGACTTGAGAAAAAAGTTTGCAACCTCCTTTCATATTTCTATAAGAAGTATGTATGTACTGTATTAGGGTGCGTCCACATCTGGCGAATGCGCCGCGAATGCGCAGCACGCGAGCCGATCGCGAGCTGTCCGCGAGCTGCGCGCGTGCATTTTTGTTCGTGCGCCGCTTCTGCGCCGCCCGCGCGCAGCTCGCGCGCGACTTAAGCGCCGCACGCGAGCGGCGCGCAGGCGGCGCGCGACGTCTGACATCTTCGATAGTACTGAGCCAATATACGGAACTGTAAGGGCAAGAACTGATTGCGCGCAGATCGCGCGCCGCTCGCGCGCCGCTCGCGCGCCGCTCGCGCGCTCTATACGAGCCTTGCGTGAGTTGCGCTAAAGAGGCGCACCGAACTATTGCAGTGACTGCACGCGCGCAGCTCGCGGACAGCTCGCGATCGGCTCGCGTGCTGCGCATTCGCGGCGCATTCGCCAGATGTGGACGCACCCTTATATGTTTATCTGTTAATCTACATATATATATTAATGTAACAATTTATTTATTCTGAAACTACTGACCGATAAGTACCCAACTAGCACACTGGTGGAAATAGCAGCCTATTTTGCAACTGTTAGCTGTACAGTAGTGCTTTAGGGGTTCCGAAAGTAACTTTAAGTTCTACTATTGCTTCCGTAGCTGCTCATAGCTGTAAATATCACTTAAGGCAGCAGAAACTGAACCAAATGTCACTCTAGGTTTTACAAGAGATCATTCTACAACCCATTTGCAGCCTACATCTTTAAAAGAGAGTTCAAACAATTATGATAAAGGTTAAAGCTGCTAAAAAGTTTCTATTGCCGCTGATGTACGCGTTAGAACTGCATAAAGACTCTAATTGTAGACTTTTTAACGGAACTGTATAAAAGATATATTTAACACTTTTCTGCCACTAAAGGTTCCATTGCAGAAGTGATTTGTTCTTTTGTGCAGGCTTAAGTAGGAATTTGAACCTCTGTTCTACTTATAGCCACATTAAGGCTCCACAATAGAAGCAGGAGGTTAATAGACATTGCCTGCTCATTTGGATACATTCTGTTATTTTATTCACAAACACAAGCAAGGGTCCCGTAGATTTTGTTTTCTCAATTACTGATAACGAATCAGTTACAGAGGAAAAATAATGTTTGTTTTGAAGTAAAAAAAAACTTATAACAGAAAATATGTATTTATTCAAGAATATAAAAAAAAAATCAGTAGCTCCATTTATTTACTCTCAAGTATAGTGAAACACTCCGTTTTTCCCATTTAGATGGACAGATGCAAAGTTCTTGTTTATTTTGTTGTGCATTATAAGTTTGAATTATTTTGAACGGTACTCTGAAAACAAGGTAACACATAGTAATTAAGTGTTAAACAATAAGGGTCAATTCCCACTGAAAGAGCAGCGGCCGGCAGCGGCCGGCAGCGGCCGTAATTGCAAGGGATTGAGCGCGAGCGCGGCGGGCCGCGCGGCGCCGCGCGGCGCCGCACCGCGCCGCGCTCTTACATTTTCCGTGCTCTTACGGCCGCTGCCGGCCGCTGCTCTTTCAGTGGGAATTGACCCTAAAGAGTAATATATCATCGTATTATAGAGTTTCCAACGACTTCTACGGATCTCTAAACAAGTAGCCATTAATAGTGTGGATTGATATCTGCAGTATCACAGTGCAGACTTGAACTGCAATAGTGGTACAGATATTACTTGGACCTTCAGAAGAGTGAAACTTAGCGCTATGACGCGCAGAGAGGAGTTTTTAAGGTTGAAGTTGCAACTTAAAGCTGCTTTCAATGGACGCCATGTTTACAAGATAATTATTTATTAGTAATCAAGAAATTAATAGGTTTTTATCGCATTTGTAGTAAAATGTATCTAAATATCGAACAAGCAACTTACTAAAAACGAATGTAGTCCAGTATGTAATTTCAATATACATGTAGGTATGTGATACAAAAATATTTATATAATAATAATTTATATATTTTACGATATTCTGAGGTAATTATTGAGGCGCGTTAAAAATACTTCAACAATATCAACTATATTCACGATAAACTGATCTGCGTTTGTAGCTACTTATCATATAATACAAAATATAGCTCAAAAACACTTACCTTCACTTAATATTTATTTGTATTCAGTAATGTCTGACTCAGGAACAACAAATATATTTTATAAATGAGAGACAAGATGAACGATCAGTGAAGTTTTCGTCATTCAGCTAAATTTGTCATTCATTCAATCATCGCCATAAGAGCTTTAGTATGGTGTTAATTATTAGTTGCCGCTCCTGTATCGCTTTTATGCCTCTACTATGAAGTTCTAATGGAACTATAGACTGCAAAAAGTTGTGCCCCTTTGGCTGCAAAGCTGCTGCATAAGGTCTGTAGAGCACGCTCTGGCGCTTAAGCTTGGCACCTTTAGTAATAATCGGATTGGCTCTAAAGCTCTTAAGCAACAGTTTTGTGCTACTTGGGTAATATTTGAAAAAATATTTCGCTATTGGAAAGCTAGACTATCCCCAAGTAATACAGGTAGGCTATTTTCTTGAAAGAAGTTTCCGCGAAACGTGAGTAATGGCGCGGGAAAAGAGTTAGTATATACTAATAATACATATGTATAAGAATGAGGAAACATGTGTTAGTTTGTTTGTACCATCAAGGCTCCGAAACTATTGAAGGGATTTGTAAAATTCAGTCATTGTTGGAACTACACTCTTCCCGAGTAATATGGACTGTATTTTCTCCAGGTACGAGAAGAATTTTCCTCGAGTCGCGAGTAAAACCGCAGAAAACAGCTAGCCACAGATACTATGTAGCCCGGTCAGAATAGACATTTGAAATAACAAAAATTCCCACAAAGCTGATTTTTGGTGGAGAGCTAGATTTGATCACTATAAATAAAATACTAAAAGTCCCCATCGATCCCATGTGTGCGTCAAAAGTTATTCGAGGTCAAATGTCTTTTTTTTTTTGGTTTTTTGTGTTTTTTCGAAAACGGTAAGTTTTATCAAAAAAATACATCAGACCAAAATTGTAGATTATAAAATTTTCTACAAAAATGACATTAACAGTTTTCTCCTAAATGTTACCATTCCTGAGATATCGCGCTTCAAAGTATATTCCATACATGACATGCACACATTTCCACGCCACCTGTGAGGTAGTGTACTCTGCGCGTTTTTTTATCGTGGTTTCCCCTGTAGGCCTACTCCACTAACTGTCATGACAATTTTAAGATAGTTTAAGGGAATAATTGCCGTCAAGTTCTAATATGATGTCATTATTGATATTAACTATTGGGTTAACTATTATTGTGATTGATTTAGATTTATCAGATTCATACAAAAACTCGTGGTGGCCTAGTGGGTAAAGAACCAACCTCTCAAGTATGAGTGGGTTCGATTCCAGGTCAGACAAGTACCAATGCAACTTTTCTAAGCTTGTATGTACTTTCTAAGCATATCTTGGACACCAATTACTGTGTTTCTGATGGCACGTTAAACTGTAGGTTCTGGCTGTCATTGAACATCCTTGGCAGTCGTTATGGATAGTCAGAAACCAGTAAGTCTGACACCAGTCTAACCAAGGGGTATTGGGTTGCCCGGGTAACTGGGTTAAAGGGGTCAGATAGGGCAGTCGCTCCTTGTAAAGGACTGGTACTTAGCTACATCCGGTTAAACTGGAAGCCGACCCCAACATAGTTGGGAAAAGGGCTCGGAGAATGATTTGATACTACAATCATTTTTGCAATTGCAAAAAATAATGTCAGGAGTTTTTCTGGAGCAGGTGGGAGTAAAGTTTTAATAGGGTCCAGATACATAATGTATCAATTTCCAACCCCAGTCTTCTGGATAAAAATGGAAATGTCGAAGAAAAATTAGCGTGCGATAATTTTCTACAACTTTAAAAGCGGATAGTCGCGACTTCAGCGGTTTAAAAAAAAAATCTGTGTTTAGTGATGCAGAACCATGCCTTAGGACTGCAGTACACTAATATTTAGGATTTAAAAGTGGGCAATCTAGCCTTAGCGACAAGCCACGTGAAGGTAATTCAAAACCCGATATGACCCACGATAATATCGAGGCTATGCGGCAGTTAATTGTCGCAGACCAACATGTAACATACCGTGACATGGATCCGTGGGCATTACGATTGTTTTACATTCCCCAAAATTAAGGAAAGACTTCGTGGTAAACGTTTCAGCACACCTGAAAAAGCTGTAGACTCATACAAATCGGCCAATTTGACTACCCCCACTTAAGAATGGAATAAATATTTCAAGAACTGGGTTTAATGCATGCAAAAGTGCATTAAATATCGCGGAGAATTCTTTGAAAGACAATAAATGGTATTAACCTGTTAGATTGTCTATACTTATTTCAAACGACACAACTTAAAGGCAGCCGTCGTATATACGTGGCTTATATGTGCATATCATGTGTAGTATGACTCTTTGAATCGCGATATCTCAGGAATGGTAAGATTTAGGAGAAAACTGTAAATGCCATTTTTGTAGAAAATTTTAAGATCTACAACTTTGGTTTGATGTCTTTTTTTGATAAAACTTACCGTTTTCGAAAAAAAAACAAAAAACCTAAAATTTTGACATTTGACCTCAAATAACTTTTGACGCACACTTGGGATCGATGGGGACTTTTAGTATTTTATTTATAATGATCAAATCTAGCTCTCCACCAAAAATCAGCTTTGTGGGAATTTTTGTTATTTGACCACTACTTTTATGTCTATTTTGACCGTGCTAATGGTAGACAAACAAATGTGAACACTTTTTTTGTGTATTTTCGTGACGTCAATGCAGTATTCTGATTCGTCAAAACGTGTGAAACTACACACATCAAAAGTGTCTAGGGATCAAGCATTTTTATGCGGATTTCTTGAGATTGAGATGTGGCTTTGTAATAAATTTATGATTTTATAAATTTATATGGATCCTTTTTGGTGCATTTCATAATTTGAATCAGGAACTGTGAATCAAATTCGAGTAAAAGATGAAAATCAGCTGTCAATATTTTCCCTATAAACACATACAACGCATTGAAGACATTATTAGTGCTACTGTTTCCCTACTACTGATTAAAACCAACGTTATTATGGAGCGGCGACGTCATTTAAGCAGGGAAGAAATGCTCAGAGCCGTGGGAATGATAGAAGCTGGTTCCCGGCAACGTACTGTGGCTTTAGCTCTGAATACAAGTCAGAGTGTTATCAGTCGACTTTGGACACGTTACCGAAGCACTGGTACCGTAGCTGAGCGCCATGGAGGACGGTATCGCTGCACCACACGGAGACAAGACCGATACATTCAAATCTTAACTCGAAGAGCTCCAACAATAACCGCCATGATGTTAGCCGTGAGGCTTCATCACTCTTCAGGGAACTTAATTAGCGACCAAACAGTCAGAAACCGCTTGCATGAAGTGAACCTTCATTCCCGAAGACCGCTACGGGTACCACCTATAGCAATGCACAATCGTAGGATTCGATATCAATGGGCTCTTGAACACAGAAATTGGGCAGAAGAACAATGGCGTTTCGTGTGCTTTTCTGATGAGTCTCGTTTTGGTATGAGACCGGATACAAGACGTATACGACACTGGAGAACCCCTGGACGCCAACAGCGATTAAAATCCTGCCAGGAAGTCCATCCTTATAGTGGTGGAACCATCATGGTATGGGCGGGTATTTGGATCGGCGGAAGAACTGAGTTGATTTGGATCAGAAGCAACCTCAACGCTCAAATTTATGCTGAGACGATTGTATCAGACGTCATCGTTCCTCTACAAGTGCAAATCGGTCCCTTATTTCAGTTAATGCATGATAATGCACGACCGCACACCGCAAGAGTTGTAAGACAGACTCTCGCGGCAGCTAACATCAATGTCCTGCCCTGGCCTGCTCAGTCGCCAGACTTGAACCCGATTGAGCATGCATGGGATATGCTACAGAGAAGAGCTCTGCCGAATATGGAGGGTATCCAGTCGCAAGAAGACCTTTTTTTGTTGTTGCAACGAACATGGGCGGCCATTCCACATCGTGATTTGGATGAACTCATTTTGAGTATGCCAAACCGATGTTCTTGTGTTGTTAGTGTTCGCGGTAGAAACAC
This sequence comes from Helicoverpa zea, assembly GCF_022581195.2. Taxonomy (NCBI): domain Eukaryota; kingdom Metazoa; phylum Arthropoda; class Insecta; order Lepidoptera; family Noctuidae; genus Helicoverpa; species Helicoverpa zea. Next base: position 6,670,668 of record NC_061480.1, on the reverse strand, counting down.
GGATTATTAATTGTTTAAGTTACCCAATAAACTTTTAAAGAAAACTGTTATTTCAGTCTTTTTTTTCGAACTTTTGTGTTAGTGTTTCAAATGTCAAAAATCCCTTTATTAGGAAAATGGCAAATTTCTTTATTAGTGCAAAGGTGACTTGGTTTATCGTTACTGTGACAAACGAAAACACTTTATTTGATGAATCCTTAAAGAAAATTTTAATTAATATCAATCAGGAGAAAAGTTATTGCAAAAATATATGTTGATCCCTAGACACTTTTGATGTGTGTATTATATGGGGTTTTTGAAAATTTAATTGACTTCTTTGCGTAGGTTTTTATGTAGATCTAATTTACTGATTGGTTAGTTGATATAGTAAAAATTGTATACTAAGAACTTTTAGTCGGATGATAGTTTAATCGGGCTTATAAATTAGTGTGGAGATGAATTAAAGTGAACCTTAAAAAATTACAACCAACACAGGCTTCGTCTATGTCTTGCTGGCTGCAGCTTGAACCGAAATCACTTTGCGGATTTACTATGCATCCCAGAGTCTTGAAAATGCTGATTGATGAAGCCGTGGGCGGAAGCATATGGCCGGCAATCGGTCTAGCCCTTTCTTATCCTCTAAAAAGACTAAAGAGTACCTGCACACTTCAGACTAAACAGTTGATCCGACGTACAGCATTTTTTTTTAAGAAAATCTTGACGCCAATGCATGTTTTCAGTCGCAACACCCGCTAAATACCTGATCTTTGTAATGTGCTGATTACCATTCATCTTTATACAGATGTATGTGCCCAAACAAATCATCGGCCGACTAAAAGTATGACCCACATAACTGAAACCAAAAATAATTAAAAATTTAAGCTAAATCCACCATTTCACGTAGGTATCACATAGGTACCTATATATTTTTATAAAACATTTAAAATGGCAACCCGTAGCATGTCAAGGCGAAAGAAAAAAATATGTCTCGATATATTCAGGGCACGTTCACGTGCTAAAATGACCCTTATTGACTATCAATAAAGGTTAGATTAGCTTAGCAAAGGGCGTAGTCCGTAAATAGTTTTGCTGTAAAACGCGTTGGGCTTGTGGCCATGAAAACTGCGTGGTAGAAAAAGGGCGGGTGTTTTTCCAAGGTGATGAGAAAGCTATTTTATCTGTATCTAAAAGTAAGTAGTGGTTAATTAATTAATTGGTGGAATTTATTTATTTAACAGTTTATGTGTACACACATAGAATACAGACAATAAGAAAAATAGAACAGATAGTACAAAGTTTTATGTTATTTAATGGCTGAAAAATTAAAAGAAAGAGATATTTACTGAACTGTTGTAACTGCCGAACCGATTTGGAAAATGCTTTCAATATTGGACATTAAATTCTTTTTCGGAGTTACATAGGCTATATTTATATCCCGGTACGGGCAATAGTTCCCACGGGATACGGGAGAAACCGCGGGAAAACGGCTCGTGTTTCATGTTTTTGTACATTTATGTAACTGTGGGGTTTCAGGATACATGCTTTTTTCACAATGGAGTGCCATGTATCTATGTGCAAAAGTCCCTAAATAAGTAAAGAGAAAAAAGAAGTTCCTATTATTTCATCCAAGGTTTTACAAATACCTTTATTGTTTATGCATTTTCACAGGTTTCTTTCTAAACTTCTTGCCTATATCGATATCTTATACAAAGATATCTTGCTATGCTATACAGATAATATGTTTTATCCGTTTATTTTCCATGTTTCTCTCGGTATGTGGATAAAATCCAGGGGATTTTTGGATAAAATCCAAAAAAGTGAACTGCCTGTTTTTTCAAATTATCCAAAACGCCTGTTTTTTTCAAATTATCCAAAACGCCCTTTTAATAGCCCCATAATTACGGAAATTGACGAGCAGCTCCGAACTTAGCCGATCGATGTTTACTGCGCTAATCTTTACAAAGCATATACATGGTAAAAATCTATTTTTAATACTTCGAGCCATGGCTTGTTTGAATAATTTTATACATTTGTCATTTAGGGCATATTGAAGAGCTCGTGGCAAAGTCAAAGGTGCGCGGTCGGTCCGTGGATGGGTGCCTCTCTTGAAGATTTCTTTCTGTCATCAGGGGCCCGATTTTCCTAACTTTACTTAAGCGACATACGATTCACATTCGACTAAGATCGAATCCCGACTCACTTACGATTGAAGCGTTTGTGCTATTCCGCTATTTTTCTTTGAAATAAACGTTTTTATCCTTTTCTGTCATTCAATAATGAATCATTTTGTCTGCAAATGATTTACGATTGCAATATGATTGTAGAGCAAACTACCGTATAGACCAAAATCACCAAAATAGCAGACCAATCGCAAACCAATCGAATGTCGTTGGAATACGATTGGTTTTATATTAGTAGCAGAATGCCCGATATGGTTAAAACTGCTATTGCAATCATATTGCAGTTCAATTTCTATTCGATTTCGACATTATTAACTTAGCAGAATCGGGCCCCTAAACATCTTTGGCAATCGTTACGTGTAGTCAAAGCCTTCTGGCTTCTCCAGTCCACTCTGACAATAACTCTGCAAAAAATAAAAACATAGTTCCAAATAAACAGTACCGTATTTCAGAGGGCACGATAAACTGTAGGTCTGGCAGTTATTTGAACATCTTTGGCAGTCGTTACGGGTAGTCAGAAGCCAGTTAGTCTGACAACTGGACTTACCTACGGGTATCGGATTGCTGGGGTGACTGGGTTGAGGAGGTCAGACAGGCATTTACTCCATGTTAAGCTGGTTCTCAGCTGCATCGGTAAGACTGGAAGCCGTCCCCACTAAGTTGGGAAAAGGCTCGGGAAATGATGAGATAGAATTTTGATATTAACCCCATACAAGTAGTAGTCAAATTCCTATCTCTAGTTAGACTAAACAGCAGATTAATACAATATTGGAAGCTATCGACTTGTTAACGTTCATAGATCGACAACAGATATTTTAATCTTTTTTTTTATTTTACACAACATGGCGTTTGTTTAGCTATTAAAGAAAAACATAAATCCTATAAATATGTTCATCAAATTGTCGCACATGGCCTTACATGAAATAAGCTTATATTTTTGGATAAAAATTTTCGAGGAAATTAACTTCTCTGCTGATGCTTATTTAAAATGAAAATGTTTTCTAAACTTTTGGGCCACAATTTGATTTTAAAAACCGATCTAGCTAGTACAAGACTTTCCAAACTGATTTTATCAGTGGACTAGCCGGTTTCCTGCGGTTTCACCCGCGTCCCGTGGGAGCTACTACCCGCACCGGGATAAAACATAGCCTATGTTACTCGCAGATAATATAGCTTTCTAATGGTGAAAGAATATTTAAAATCGGTCCAGTAGTTTTTGAGTTTATCCATTACAACCAAACAAACAAACAAAGTTTTCCTCTTTATAATATTAGTATAGATTTCAATAACTTATTTATGCGTTGTTATGGTTACAAGATATAGAATTTTGACAGTGGATCATAAAAGTATTCTAAAATTCCTATCTTTTTCAAGTTTGCAGTACCTTTGCGGGGGCTCTTAGTAGTAGTGACGAATATCCGTGGATATTCATATACATAGATAGATATGTAAGTAAGAGTGTGGAAGGATGGAGAGGCAGAGGTAGACTGAGGAATAGATGGATTGATTGCCTGAAAGAGAACATGAAGCTGAAGGAAGTGGATGTAAGTATGACGTCTGACAGAGAGGAATGGAAGAAAAAGACATGTTGCGCCGACCCCAAGTGACTTGGGAACAGGGCAGGAAGCTGATGATGATACATATACCTACATAGATACTAATGTAACGAAAATTTTGTCGGATTGTAGAAGATTGACACTCCAGTATGGGTGAGCTAGACGATCTCATTGCATTGTTTCCCGCTAGTGTTGGTGCAGTGACTGCTGGAGGTAGTGCGTTGCCTTCAGTGGCTAGCATTTCTCCAAAACCTGATGCAAAGAAGGCGAAGGTGCTGAGGAAGACGCGTCGTTAAATGTTGTTTTAATTATCACTTTCTACTTTCCGCTTTAACCTTTTAATTTTATAGTTCCTTTTTGTGTGTCATACTTTTTGTGCGTGTAACGTCGGTACTAAGTAGTTTCTTGTTTTCATTTAATGTCGGTAGCTAGTTTTCCTTTATTTTTTTTTTCTAAATTGTGTTATTTTTGTTTCCATTGTATGACAACAATGACAAGTGGTTCTGTTTGACAATGACAGTTCCATTTGACATTATTTTATTGCTATTCTCGCTTAGCTTACCGACGTCTGTCCTTTTATTTGTGTTGCCACTTTTCTTTATTTATTTTTCTACTGTTATTCTCGTCTTGTTTGTTTTTTTTTTTTCTATTATTTATTTGTATATTCTTAGTCAATGTAGCGTGTATTGTACTGTTTGTTTAAGTCTCTTGCTTTTTGTGACTGTTGTGTGGTGAGTTAAAATAGCCGAGAGTTATTGATACTTTATTTTTTATTTTATTTATTATTATTATTATTTTTTAAAAATATTATCTTTATTGTATATCTATGGATGATTTCAGCTTGGATGATAGTTTTTTCTCTTGCTCTTCTACTTCCGACAGTTTTGTCAGTGTGGATAGCGACTCGTCTGCCCCTCTGACATTGGGTGATCAGATCTCCTCACTTCTGGCTCCTTATCCCAACAATTTCAACATAGCCCACATAAATGCTCAAAGTGTTCCTGGTCACTACTCCGACCTTCTGGCATCTATTGACAGTGCGCACCTCGATGCTTTGTTGATTTCCGAGTCTTTTTTAAAACCTTCACTTCTATCTACTCACTATGCCCTCCCTGGTTTCGTTCTGGTTCGAAATGACAGAACTGGAAAGGGAGGTGGGGGCGTCGCCATGTACTTGCGGGCCGATGTCCCGTTTAAGATCGTCAGTGCTTCGCCTTCATTGTACTCGGAATCAGCAGAGCATCTATTTCTTGAAATTCTCCTCAATCACACCAAGATACTTCTTGGAGTATTATATAGTCCTAATCTTAATGTAAATTACTTTGACATGTTAGACTCTCTGTTATATGATTATTGTCCCTTGTACGAGCATGTAGTTATCATGGGTGACTTTAACACTTGTTTGCTTAAGGATGACAGTCGAGCGTATAAACTTAAATCTCTCCTTTCTTCTTTCAATCTTAGTATTTTACCTCTTTCTGCTACTCACCACTTTCCCAATTGTACTCCTTCCTTGTTAGATCTTATGATTGTATCTAAGATCAGCAATGTTTCTTTTCACGGACAGCTTACTGCTTGTTTTTCCTACCACGATTTCATCTTTCTGTCTTACAGGATTCGTCCTCCTAAGCGAAAGCCACAGTACCTTTTCCTTCGGAATTACAAGGGCATTGACTTGGAGGCGTTGAAGCGTGATGCAGATCTCATTGACTGGTCCTGTATTTTTGAGAACGACAGCATCAACGATATGGTTAACTGCTTCAACGCTAAATTGCTAAATTTGTTCGACAGCCACGCCCCTATTCGTCGAGTTAAAGTAAGGACTATTCCGGCTCCTTGGCTCACGCCTGCTATCAAGGAATTGATGGCCAGTCGTGACAGGGCGAAGAGGAGGCTGAAGCGTAGTCCGTCTGAGCGCAACCTCACAGCGTACAAAACTTTACGTAACCGCTGCAGTCGAATGTGCAGAGATGCTAAGAGACGCTACTTCCACAATTCTCTTGATAACCGTAATCCTTCTGAGGTTTGGAAATTTTTAAAAACTATCGGTATCGGTAAAACTGCGGCTGCTCCCAGTGGTGACACTGACGTGTGTGCTCTTAACAATCACTTCTCCTCTCCTCCTGTTCGTTTGGGTGCGCACGTCAGGGCCAATACTCTGAGCAGGCTGGCTAGTGTGCCGTTGCCTGATTGCCCTCCTTTCGAATGGTGTGCTGTGACTTTAGATGATGTGAAAAAGTCTATTCTTTCGATTTCGTCTAATGCAGTTGGCAACGACGACATATGCTCAAGAATGATTTCCCTCACTCTTTCCTCTGTCCTTCCTGTATTGACTCACATTTTTAATTTTTCATTGTCCTCCGGCTCCTTTCCCGATCTATGGAAAGCAGCTATTGTTCTTCCTTTGCCCAAAATTTCAAATCCTATAGCTTTGACAGATTTTAGACCCATCTCCATACTCCCATTCCTTTCTAAAGTTCTTGAGCATCTAGTTCACCGTCAACTGACTGCGTATATAGACAGAATGGATCTGCTGAGTCCGTTTCAATCTGGCTTTCGGCCTGGTCACAGTACATCAACGGCATTGTTGAAGGTCACTGATGACATTCGCCTCGCGATGGAGAACAAATCTCTCACTTTACTCATCCTTCTTGATTTTAGCAGTGCCTTTAACTCTGTTGACTTTGATATTCTACTTGGTATTCTTAAATCTATAAATATTTCCCCTTCCACCCTAAGTTGGTTTGATTCTTATTTAAAAGGCCGTTCACAAAGTGTTCGCCTCGATAACTTGACCTCTGGCTGGTGCAATCTCACTGCGGGTGTACCTCAAGGTGGCGTTCTCTCTCCTCTCCTGTTTTCTATTTTCATTGACTCTGTCACAAAGGTCATTTCTTCCCACTTCCATCTCTATGCAGACGACTTGCAGCTCTACAGACATTTTCCTTGTGCAGATGCAGCAGCTGCTGTTACTGCCATGAATCATGACCTGGATGCGATTGGTGATTGGGCGCAGTCCTTTGGGCTGCAAATTAATCCCAGGAAGTCTCAGGCTATGATCATTGGCAGCAGATACATGCGTAGCAGGTTAGATGTTGCATCACTACCACCTCTAAGTTTGAATGGGGTTCAGATTGACTACGCTAATACAGCAAAAAACCTGGGTATTACACTTGATATAAACTTATCGTGGACAGCTCAAGTCAATGAAGTTAGTCGTAAAGTTTACTGCACTTTCCATGCGCTGAAATGCCTTCAATACTTTTTGCCCTTGAAAACCAAAATATCTCTTGCTCAGACTCTCATCCAACCCATCATAGATTACGCCGATGCCTGTTATCTGGATGCCACTGAGGAGCTTTTAAATAAACTTGAGTGCTTGCAAAATCTTTGTATACGTTTTGTTTTCAATCTTAAAAAGTATGATCATGTCTCACACTTTCGCAAGGAACTCAAGTGGCTCCCAATTCGTCTTCGCAGGAACACTCGCATTTTGTGTCTTCTTTTTAATATCCTCTTTAATCCTAAATCTCCTTCGTACCTGCGGGAACGTTTCTCCTTTCTTCGCTCACCTGATGCGTCCTGCAGGACACATCTCAAATCCCTTCTTAAATTCCCTTCCCACACCACTGACTTCTACTCCTACTCCTTCACCGTGCACGCTGTACGGCTGTGGAATAAGTTGCCGCCTGAGGTGAGGAGCTGCCAGACTGTTGCTGTGTTTAAACGCAAGTTGAAAGAACACTATCTTTCCTCTCTGTCATAGATGTATATAGTATTTATTTTATATTTATATATATATATATGTATTTAAGTAGTTTATGTTAGTATATTGTATATAGTTATATTGGTTATATCTTCTTTCTTTTTACACTGTCTATCTGTACCTATCTCTTCTATTTCTAACTCTCCCATAACGGGCCTGCTGGAAGAAATTTCATTAGAGATAAGCTGTGCCCTTGTACAATTTTTTCCTATTATTTATTATTGTTTGTGGTCTATGTGTACAAAAGTGTTAAATAAATAAATAAATAAATAAATAAATAAATTAATAGAAAAAAGCGTAAAAAAACAGCCAAGTGCGAGTCAGACTCGCGCACGAAGGGTTCCGTACCGATTTATAAAACGGATAATAAAATCACGTTTGTTGTATGGGAGCCCCCCAAAATATTGATTTAATTATAGTTTTCATCATTCGTTGTTATAGCGGCAACAATAATAAACTACTTAACTCTAACTATCACGGTTCATGAGATACAGCCTGGTGACAGACGGACGGACGGACCGACGGACGGACGGATGGACGGACAAAGGAGCGAAAACATTAGGGTCCCGTTTTACCCTTTGGGTACGGAACCCTAAAATAGTGATAAAAAACCATTGACATATATTCTAGCGATAGACAAGAACATCCATACAAATAATTTACCCGCTTATGTCGTCTGTTGACATCTCGATGACGTATTGTGACATGTAGTCATCCTCATTGATTATAATTGCAGAAGTGTCGCTCGTATTTTGCCTACATTTTTCATTACTCAAAAAGTTTATATCTAAGTGAATTCAAAATCATGTAATATATCAAAAAGTTTATTTATATCTAATTGAATGCAAAATCATGTAATATATTAAAACCAGGAACTTATTTTTAGGGTTTTTAATATTAATTACGATGTTTTTTTTTCTTAAGAGGGCTATCACAAATTTTCGCGAATTTAATTATTTTTTCTTGAAAGTAAGAACATACCATGACAAAGTGAAGTCTGTTTTCATTGATATTTTACCTACTGCCAGTTTTATGGCACATCTGTTTCTGCACGATTTTCTTAATCCATAATTTAAGATGGCGGGCGGGAACAAATTAATGCATATTTGTAAAATTGAATTATAAATGAAAAGTATGATATACAAGCGTTGTAATAGCATGAACAGCGTGTAATTTTACTAACTTGACTCTCGAATTAGTTTATATGTGTAAGTTTATACCTTGATATGTATTTTCTATTTTATAATTGTCGTTTCATAGACATCCATCTGACGCAGGTGTCAAAATCGCTCTGATTTGCCATTTTGGGCACTGCATAGTCTGCACTGCAGTTCAGTGTGGTAAGCTTTTTGTTCGGAACGTTCTATCTAGTACGTAGTACATATATATCGATGTAAAAAACTAACAAAAATAATAAATGTTTTTAATACGATGCAGGATGCTACAGAACCCATAGATAAAATAAAGAAAAATACAATTGAACTACGGACTCTTTTTTCAAAACTCTCGGTTGATTATTTAGTTGAATTCCTAATCACCATGACTGTACAATGTGCTATTTACAATGTTGTCAAAAAACTATTTTTATGCGCTGTTTTCCTCGTAGGTGAACGTAAAAAATTGAGTTTATCGATAAGAAGGAAATACCTAGGTGTATTGTATTTATTTAGATTTTCCGATCTTAAATTATTTAATAAGAGTTTTTATTGTCCTACTGCGGGCCACTGGCCTCTTCTAACACAGAGAAGGAATGAGCGTTAATCACCACGCTTACTGAAGTTTGGGGTTTCCTCAAGATGTTTTCCTTCGCCTTTTTCATTCATTAGTGTTCAGGATACATTTTCAGTGTGTTCAGAAAAGTTTCGCATTCAAGCCAAATCTACTATAGTTCGGCCATTCAGAGAATGCGTTCCTGACACGTCGCGATTGAACTGACGACGTAACTTTGCAATGGCGTTGCAGTTACGATAAAAATATTTTTGCTGGTTGTTTACCGTTTTAACAATTGAGGAGCATTAAAACAACATTATTATATCAATAATCAATGAATGTATAGTTCGGCCATTCAGAGAATGCGTTCCTGACACGTCGCGATTGAACTGACTGAATTATAACATTCATTGATTATTGATATAATAATGTTGTTTTAATGCTCCTCAATTGTTAAAACGGTAAACAACCAGCAAAAATATTTTTATCGTAACTGCAACGCCATTGCAAAGTTACGTCGTCAGTTCAATCGCGACGTGTCAGGAACGCATTCTCTGAATGGCCGAACTATAGTTACGTCGTCAGTTCAATCGCGACGTGTCAGAAACGCATTCTCTGAATGGCCGAACTATAAAGCGTTTAAAATAGTAGGTATTTTTATACACTTTTAAAGCCTGAAAAAAGACAGGCTTCTTTGCTTTACTTTTTACAGAATGTAATTCCCTTGGGATGCCGATGGAACAACTTTACTACCTATATAAATTCGTTGGTAAGAATTCATCAAATGACCTCTCCCCCTGTGGGTGCAGCTTTAGACTCTTACTGACCAAAACCCACCATGTTCCTTCTAGAGCCCTTTATGTACCTGACCCGCGGTAGCTAGCGCGAACAATCCCGCAGCTCCGGCGGAATAGCCAGTAACTGTTCCGCAGAACTATTCCCCGGAACAGCTAGTCTTCAAGTAACTAAAAATATGTAAGTTTCTCTTATTGGGAGTGGCCAATTTCGTCAGCAATTCAGATCTTCAAACACGTGAAACGTTGCTTGATTATGTGAAACCTGTCGGCTTAAACGATGGCTGCTGACGCAAATACTTTCAGATACCGTTGACTTAACAACTTCGATTCGAACATATTTGCTTGTAGTACAAAACTAGGGCTATCCCGCGGAGGCTCCTGATCATAGTCCAATTTTTCTCAGTTTAATTTATTGATGCACATTTTGTACAATGGCGGACTTAAGGCCCTAGTTAGTTTAATAGCAGATCCAGACTTTTCCTTCGATGTTATTAATGCGAATGGGACTTTTTGTTTTGGTACACACTTTCGCGGTAAACTGCTGAGCTGTTTAATATGAAATTTGGTAAGTCTTGTAAGCTAGGTGGGATTCTACTGATTTGGTAATGGGATAGGGTACTTTTTAAAAGTGACCGTAGAGTTTCCTGCCGGCTCTTCTCCATGAGACAAACTTTTTGAAACTGTGCAACTAGTGTGACGTTTCATAAAAGCCTGCAAAGGCTATTTGAAATAAAAAACATTTGACTTTGACTTTTGAAAAAGTGAGACTCTATCCCGCGTTTTCTCGCCAAAAACTGTCCTCAAGAACTGCAATTATGAACAACTCTTTTCAGTTTCGACCGTTTGTTCTAAAGATTTCCACGTTCAAACAAACTTCATATTTTTATACTACATAGGTATGGTTGGCAGTCTATAAAAAAAAAACTGTACGTCATGCTACGGGCTATCGATTCGATTTTTTTTCTTGATCTACGCAGTCGCGGAGATATAAAATTTTTTACAACCACCTCCCCCATTGCCTCCCTGTCTCAAAATCCGCTGGCAAGAAATAGGATATTAAAATGTCTAGAGCGACTTTCGTATATCTGTGTACATATGGCGTTTTGGATGTAGCTGCGACATTTTCATTCGAATCTCGCAATTTTATATGAATGTGATATAATTTTTGTGTTGATTAAAATCTTATTTTTTGTTTTCAAAAAAAAAAAATTAAAACTGCACTTACGAACTCTTTAGAGCTACACCCATAGTCAAAATGCTATAGTTTTTTTTTGACAAAGATAATGTCATCCAGCCAGAAGTGTCAACAAAACTTTGCATAAAAACTTTTCGCACAAAGTTGAGTTAAATACTTACAGTTCTTTATCAGTTTCAAATCGCTGGAACTAAGCATTAATTTACTCTACCGTAACAATCCCTTGCAATCACAGCTCGGTTGCCTCGTTCCACGATTTGTATCCGCGACCTTTCGATTGCCCGTTTAGACCTAACCTTTGGGCTTAGCTGTTCTTTTATCTATGGTTGGCTGGGGAAACGATTTGAAAGTTTCTTTGCAAACTATTTGCTTTCTAAGGCTGAGTTCGTGTTTGTTTAAAAGGGTTTAAAATAGGTTTTGCAGATTTTTGACTTAATGGATTTACGTGTAAGTTTTTACTTACTTAAAGTGGTAATTTGGCAGCTTTTTAGGCTTGCTACGGAATTTGATATCTGTGTACTGAAAAAAGTAGGTTGTATACCTCGAGCTAAATTGCTTTTCAGTAAGTAGGTCTTGTGTAAATCGACATTCAGAACGCTCCGCTCATATTACCATAATATAAAATGTCATCGTCGGAGCGGAATAGCTATAGGCTATAAAATAAAAAAAAATATAAAAAAGTTGGGTCAGGCTGTAAAACGGAGCCTGAGATCCAAGGAGGGAATAAAAAAACGAAAAAAATAAAAATGCCGTAAAAAGGCATTGGCGGGGTAATAGAAGTGCGGGGCGGGGGCCGCGGGGGGAGGCTGTTCCTCGAAGTTCCGCCGCCATTTCGAAAAATCGATCACGCGGCGCGTGTGTGGACCGTTTTGAATTTCGAATACCAAATTCTATAAGTTTGACGTCATTATATAGCAATTTTAGCCCTACGTTTACAGAAATAGAGTTTATTTTCGATTGGTCATTGATGGTGTCCATGTGTGCGTTTCACACATGGGCAAGATACCAAAATATTAATGGCGGACGTCCCGCCAAAATAGATTTTTTTGGGTGTGTACTTTAGTACAAGGCATCTGCAATATATTTTGTAGTTTGTTTGTGAAGGACAAAGTTTCGGCCGCACTTTTTTTTTATAAAGGTTTGTTATCTGTAGTGGAATTTTACTAATCTGAGTTTATCAATGCTGTGGTAGAATACTTACATGTGTATTTTTCCATAAACGACAAAACTACAACATGATTAGGTATCTTGTTTCCACTCATCTGTCCTGTACTGCAAGTCTTTGCCAAAGCTTCCTTCAGATTTTCTTTTATCACGAAGAAAGCTCAATTATCTTACAGACAAATAAATGAGTAGATAAGTAATTGTAAGCCTAAAACTATGTAATTTGGGTGTCATGGCAAATTTTATCCGGGTACGGGCCACGGACAGAAGTACCCTCAGAATGCGGGTGAACTGCGAAAACCGACATAATTGTATAACCTTGCATTTTTCATTCGTAAAAAATCCAAAATAGCGAAAAAAAAAACTAATATAATAAAGAGGAAATATTTTTTTATTTGTTTCTGAATCGAATTGAAAATTTAACATTTGGAAAATTACAGTTTTCTTTGATTATTATATTTTATCCTGATACGAGCAGTAGATACTTCCCACGGGACGCGGGTGAAACCGCAGGAAAACAAACAGCTAGTCGTAAATAATTTGATTGCACTGCAAATTAATATGAAATGGAATAATTTAGAAAGCTTTCACCGATTTTGAAACGAACGCATTTAGTCTGGTGCGCTACGGTTAATAATAAATAACTAAAAAGTTACTATTAAACCGGAGCAGGCCGGTCATTGACCTGGTGTAGGGCTGTCAGTTGACACGGCGAAATCCTATCTAAGGAAGAGTAACCTTAATAAATAAAGACATAAAGAAACTCTTGTAAAACTATGTTTTGCTTTTAAAGATTTGAATTTTGATATTGACTTAATATAAGTTGTGTCTTTCAATCTCTAATCGCAAAACAACGCATACTTTATGCGTTATTATTATTTACATAAAATGTAAAATGATACCTATTAATATTTAATTTGTATCCGGGTGCGGGAAGTTGATCACTAAGATATTGAATGTTAGCGCTTAAATCTTATAAATACGCAAGCCTCTCTACAATCGCTAAATCAAATTGTATGAAATTAGGTTTGAAAATATCAGGGTTTTATAAAACAACTTCAGCTATGAAGTTCTGCATGCCGATTCTTTTTCGGACATAAATAAAGACTTAGTTTCTGATTAAGACTTGAATGTGCGAAATTATATCCTAAGTAGAAATTGGCAAATCGACAAATGAGCGAAGTTGCGGGCAAAATCACTAGTTACTATTATGATAGGTATGCATTTTCACAAAAAGACTCAAATGGAGTATACCATATTACAATATTTTGACCGCGGGAACGCCAATCCTTGCGACACACCCCTAGCCCTTTAAAACATCTGTGAATTAAATCGTTAACCCTTTTGTTGGGCTGTTGACCTTACTCAACTGTTTGTTACAATTGAATACATGGCTTAGTTTTGTCTTAAAATATTGTTCTTAAAACCTATATCCTATATCTAGACCCGTATTTATAAAGAGGAATTTGTTTTATACCCACATTAAAACCTCCGACCCTACTGAACAGATTTGAAAAATTCTGCCACTGCTGAAAAGCTTCACTATACCATTACTTTGATCTGATAAAGGAATTATTAATAATTTATTTATTGCGCAATATTTTTTTTCTTTTCTTTCACTTACGCGGTGTCCTGCGTGAGCGACGAACGCGACGCGACGCGACGCTGCGAACGCGACGAACGCGATCAACTCAAAGGAATTCCCTACATGCGGCCTATGTGACAGTCTGCGGCGAGACGCGACGTAACGCGTACTTGTTTTGAGGGCGACCAGACGCGACACCGCGAACTATTCAGAAGCGTTGATTGTTGTGGGACAAAAAAAACATAAATATTAAAGAAATCGTTTATTAGTACAAACAAGTTGGAAGATTGTTGCTGTCTGTACTTTAAATATGAACTTTCAAGCAAAATTGTAACACAACTTCTCCATGATTTGAGAAGTAATGACCAAAATCACGTAGGACATCTGTCGCGTATAGCATCGCGTCGCATTACGTCGCGTCGTGTTGCGTCGCGTCGCGTCGCGTTCGTCGCTCACGCAGGACACCGCGTTATTTATTTGACATAATATTTGTTTAGGTAAGTCATATTGTCTATGATCCTACATATTTTCATATAAAAGCAGAAGATACATAAAGAAAAAGGTTCACTGCCCAAAAAAATGCTCTATCTTTTTTCAACAACGTTTTACAAATGTTTTATCCTTGAAATGAGGTAAGCGATGGGGTTCTAACGCGGTGTCCTGCGTGAGCGACGAACGCGACGCGACGCGACGCAACACGACGCGACGTAATGCGACGCGATGCTATACGCGACAGATGTCCTACGTGATTTTGGTCATTACTTCTCAAATCATGGAGAAGTTGTGTTACAATTTTGCTTGAAAGTTCATATTTAAAGTACAGACAGCAACAATCTTCCAACTTGTTTGTACTAATAAACGATTTCTTTAATATTTATGTTTTTTTTGTCCCACAACAATCAACGCTTCTGAATAGTTCGCGGTGTCGCGTCTGGTCGCCCTCAAAACAAGTACGCGTTACGTCGCGTCTCGCCGCAGACTGTCACATAGGCCGCATGTAGGGAATTCCTTTGAGTTGATCGCGTTCGTCGCGTTCGCAGCGTCGCGTCGCGTCGCGTTCGTCGCTCACGCAGGACACCGCGTTAGATTTTTTTAAGGACGCGGGAAAACCCGTACCTTCAAAAGTATTATACAGATTAGTAATAGTAACTTAGGTTGTATAATTATAGAAATTGATACTTCTGAATAGCAACAGTAGGTAATGAAGAATAGGTAGAAAACTCAACAGACGTTTTTATCTTCTATGTAAAAAAAATACCGCAAATAAAATCTATTTTTAAACTAACACATAAATTATATATAATATTGAAAATAATTATTCGTTGTGTAATGCAAAACTCGTCTTTACACGTGTCTATGATAAATTGACAGTTGCTATTCAGACGAATTTCCTAAGCTTGCCTTCCGATACAGACAACAGCCGCAGGTGAACTTATACGTCAATGGTCACCGTATACATCACTAGCAAGCGGTCTCATCCGCGTCCCGGTGGAATTACTGCCCTTACCGGGAAAAAATATAGGCGGCTATATTATTCGGGACAGTGTAGCTTCCTAGTGTGTGTGCAGAGATTTTTTTTAATCAGTTCAGTAGTTTTAGAGCCTTTGATGTACCAACAAACAAACGAAGAAATGTTTGCTCTTAATTATATTAGTGCCAATAGATAACATTTCCATGATGAGCACTCTCAGTACGGGAATGTTGAAGACTGTTCTGTTTCCGAGGAACGCGACAGCTACGCGCAGCTAGCGACAGACGACAAGCATTAGTTTATGCATTTCCATAGTGACTAATGTCGCATTGCCCAGCATCTGCCGACAGTAACCGGTGCGAAGTCGGAAGGGTACCTTATCAACGCCAGATTTTGTCGGTAAAGCTTGGGTTTCCTAGGAAAGCGGTGCCGTCATATAGCGGCCGTCATATTACGGACGCAAATAGACGATCGTCTTTACGGTGATGACATGCGGAAAGTTCCACGGCCGTTTTAACACACCGTCATAAACTTTTTGTTAGTTGTATCATACTTACTAACCTGTTTTGTTTAATATTTCTCAAATTTCACGACACCAATTCTGTTTTAGTTGACTTTTTCTATAATCTTTATTTTTTATATTATATATTGCTTCGTGGTTACGAACGAAATCTATTAAAATTTCGTCGTCCTCGCTGCTCTAAGAGTTGTAACTAATTTTTGACGTTGTTCCGAAAAAAAAAACACAAATACGTATTAAAAAAGCTTCACCGCTTTCAATAAAACGTTCACCAAACTATCTGACACCGTCAAGACGGCCGTCATGCAAATGGCGGCACCGCTTTTTGAAGTTACGGTGTCAGTTACCGCTCTCTAGGAAACCGCCCCATTTTGTTTACATAGACAACGTTCTGGTGACGTCTTTCACCGCTGTATTACGGCCGCTATATGACGGCACCGCTTTCCTAGGAAACCAAAGCTTAATCAAGGTTTTCTGACGTCTATGAACGTCAAAATAATGACGTGTTATCTGAAAAAAGCTTTTTTTTCAGTTTAGAGGTCAACTAGTTTCACCCACGCACGTCCAGGGCTAAAGCCCAAGGCAGGAACATGCTGGGTTTTAGTCAGTGAGAGTCTGACACTCCCCCACGCTGCACACACAGCGGGAGGGGTCATTTAATGATTTCTCAACAAAAAAAATATATATAGCGATGGCCATGTAATGTAATTATTTAAAGCACCTACCTTTCATAGTTAATTTTACGCCCCTGGCTGGAGGCCTTAAATTCTAGGCATCCACAGGGAAAAGTCCGGTTAAGCAGTACACGGCCTCCTAGGCTGAACTGCGAGATGCCATAACAAAAAAAAAATACCTAGTTAATTTTAACAAGACTGCACACAATATTGCTTCTAATTTCCGCGTTAAGAACAAAAACATGTTTTTGTCTATTAAAAAAAAACAGCGCAAATTAGATTTCTGAATGTTTACTTACGCTTATGATAAGTTGAGTGTAAACTCGTTTTTACACGTGGCTTGCGATAATATAATATTACAATTTGTTATTCGTACAAAGTTCCTCATGAATGACGTAGTTTGGATGAGGTAAATACGTACCCGCTAAGATTTTCCGGCTGTTGAATTAATTATGTACCTACCTATAGTAACCGACTTCCCAAAAAGGTCTCTTCGTTTTAGAAGTTGGCTTTTTATTATAAACCTGACATATATAGATAACCATATCATCATCCTCCGAGCCTTTTCCCAACTATGTTGGGGTCGGCTTCCAGTCTAACCGGATTCAGCTGAGTACCAGTGCTTTACAAGAAGCGACTGCCTATCTGACCTCCTCAACCCAGTTACCCGGGCAACCCGATACCCCTTGGTTAGACTGGTGTCAGACTTACTGGCTTCTGACTACCCGTAACGACTGCCAAGGATGTTCACTGACAGCCGTGACCTACAGTTTAACGTGCCATCCGAAACACAGTCATTGGTGTCTAAGATATACTTAGAAAGTACATACAAACTTAGAAAAGTTGCATTGGTACTTGCCTGACCTGGAATCGAAACCGCGCCCTCATACTCGAGAGGTTGGTTCTTTGCCCACTAGGCCACCACGACTTCTATATAGATAACCATACTTATATATAAACCTATGTACCTACTTACGTATGGTCCTAATATTATAAAGCTGAGGAGTTTGTTCAAACGCCGTACTTAAGTCTTAGGAGCTTTGCATAATTCTTTCAGTGTTAGATATCCCATTTATCGAGGAAAACTACATAAGTAATAAGTATCTACTTATTATCCACTTGCACGAAGTAGTTTCATTGGGACGGGTGAAAAGAAGCTGAAGTTGTAGGTGGTAATCTCTTCAGCTACAGAACAAATTTTGAAAAAAAAAAATCTGTTAAGGACTCTATTTTTTATTGGGGTACGCGAAATAGTTAGCCCGAGATGTTTATAAGACGAAGTGCTTGTATCTGTGTATAACTACATACTAAACAAGTGAATATCAGGGTTTTTACAAGAATAACATAAAGACCTATATTGCAGAAACGGTGTCAACTAGTTGCAGAATAGAAAAAAAAAAAAACAATAGAACACGCAATTGGAATTAATTTCGAGTTCCCTACGTGATGAGGTTGCAAATGTGCTAATTAAGCGTGGTTTAATCTTTCGGAGGCTTACAGTCTAAGAGCATTTAAACAACTGGAACCGCCATATAGAGGAAGGAAAGATAAGCGAAGATGCCATCAGGCATTTATGTCCGGCTCCCTTTTCCACGGTGTGGTTAGCAAAACGCTCAGTTAGGTACGCGTGAAGTAACGAGGCCTTCGGATTATTTGACACATCTGTCGACGATTTTTGGTTTTACAGAAAATGAGCGGGTTCCAAAGAAGGCGTGTGACCAGTCACGTTCCTCGCTGGAACACCCGCATTTTGGAAACGCCACTTTCTTATGAGATTTTCCGTTTTATATCTGAGCTTGTCCAACGCAACAAATATAATGATAGTACGGACTACGGACACATTGGTACAGACTTACACGACAAAATTAACAATAATGGATCATGCCTGATAAGACCCTTGAAAAAAAAAAGACAAACAAACAAATACATGCGACGCTCCTTGCTTTGGAGGGAGGAAAGAAAGGCTTTAGACTCTCCTGTTGTTTAACTGATCTAAGCTCACAATACTATTTGTAAACAAGTTTGTTAACAGTTTTTCCCGTATTAGAAGTCCTTTATTTGTATGAAACGGTACTCAGACCATTATGAGGTTCTTTAACTTCAAAACAAGTGACGGTCGTGGTCGTTGTCGTCTCAGAATAGATGCTGCTGCCCTCAAAGCAAGGTGTTTAATGTCCCACCTGGTGCTGTGGTGGTTCTACTGTCGTTCACCAGGGCCAGGTGAGGTTGGCAATTGCAGTAGAACGATGCTGGTTTGCCCCCTCCATTTCGTAGGCCTCGAAGCCTAAATTCAGATGAACGGTAGGTGATGAATTTGACAACTCCATCCGTATCTGTGAGGAGAGGTACATTTTAATCTTTTCGGCTGATAATTGGCTGAACGACTGTTTTAAAGTTAACTTCCCTGTGAATTAGAGGCCAGAAACAAGCCCCACGACTTCACATGAGAGCTTATTAATTCATTTACCGCTGTCCCACTTACTATCTTTGATACTTACAACTTTTTCTTTGTTCGAGATTGTCATTTGTCTTTGTATGGGACTGATGTGAAAACCCTATCCCTAACAGGCAACAGATAGATAGCATATAGGGATCCGCCGATAAGACGCATCTAAGAATGACGTCATTCATCCTCCTCCGAGCCTTTGTCCCAAACTATGTTGGGGTCAGCTTCCATTGCAGTCTAACCGGACGCAGCTGAATACCAACGTTCTACAAGGACCGACCGCCTATCTGACCTCCTCAACCCAGTTACCCGGACAACCCAATACTTCTAGGGAAGACTGGTTGTCACAGTTACTGGCTCCTGACTACCCGTAACTACTGCCAAGGATGTTCAATGACAGCCGGGACCTACAGTATAACGTGTCCTCTGAAACAGTCATTTTGATCTCCAACCCAGTCGCCAGAGTATGAACCGTTTGTCAGCAAAGTGCACCATGGGTTTGCAGTCAGAAAATTTACGTTAAGTAAGTACTAACAAGAAAAATCTATCCCTAACAGGCAACGGATAGATAGCATGTTGGGATCCGCCGATAAGAAGACGCATCTAAGAATGACGTCAAAACGTAATTAAATTAGAAAGTGCACATTGTACCTTATACATGAGTAAATCATTCATTAGCTTGAGTTCAGAGTTTTGACCTGACTCTTATCTAGACTGTCTGCCTGTCTAGCTAAATAGTGTAACTAAACATATGTAATAGTGATTAATTGCTATTTAATTCAGGAAGAGAATACATTTACTAGCACTTTCTCGCATAAGAAAATCAAAAAAATATGAATTAGATTTAAAATATTGGATGTGTATAATTAAATAGTTTTTACTGTTTTATTAAGATTGTATGTACTTTCTAAGTATATATTAGACATCAATGTCCATTGATGTCCCCTTGGTTAGACTGGTGTCAGACTTACTGGCTTCTGACTACCCGTAACGACTGCCAAGGATGTTCAATGACAGCCGAGACCTACAGTTCAACGTGCCATCCGAAACAGTCATTGGTGTCCATGATATACTTAGAAAGTACATACAAACTTAGAAAAGTTGCATTGGTACTTGCCAATTAGCCGTATAGTTACTTACAAGTAATGTCAAATTCGTTAGTAGTAATGAAAGGCTAGTTACCTAGCTACACGATATTGCATAAGATGTCAAAGTCCTTTGTTAACAATACTGGGTCATACAACGTTGATTTGTCTTTCTAAGAAAACTCGCCAGTAGGTTCTATGCTTAGTAGGTTACACCATTTTAGCGGGAAATGCTATTTTTGGGTTTAGGACTGATTTAAATAGGTACATTAGCTATCAAATAAGTATGCAAAAAAGGGTTGGATATAATATTATTATATCGGGTGTGTCGTTCACAATCACATTAAATTCTATCACATATACTTTATGATATTCTAAGGCGAATTGTAAAAAAATAACCTAATCCATTCAGTGGTTTAGCCACAGGAGTCATTTTTCGTTTTTATAATTTACAACATCATGTGTAAAGCAGAGATAAAGTTAGGAGTATCGAATGTTTTGATCAGTTGACAGCTGTCAGTTTTCAAGGGAGAATTACAGTTGTTTACGTAATGACTGACTTTTATATGGTGTTCTAATTTTCTCACATTTTTGTTCTATTTACTTTGTTTGAAAAATTCATTTTTTTATTTTTACGTATTTTTCTTTTTTCTTTGTGTTAATGGACATATATTAACCAGTATATTAACGCATTTCATTTAATGTGATTATGAACGACACACGTACCCGATATAAGTATCCTTACTAATATCGTTAATAGCGTTAATTTAAGGAACTACAGGTCCGATTTGAAAAATTATTTCAGTGTTAAATAGCCCATTTATCGCGAAAGGCTGTACAGTTATCGGCACGGATATCGAGCCATGACCTTCACCTGCGCAGAAGCGATTTACTGCCTTATTGCCTTATGCGTACGGGTGCGCAAAGCGATCCCCACTCTTCCGCCGAGAGCCCTGATTCGTGCAGAGGGCCCTAATGGGATGCGGGTGAAACCGCTGGCAGAAGATATCTATACATATAATAAATCTGTAAAAAAACTGTGTCTGTACATTGAATATATTAAAAAAATAATAATTGGGTGGGGTTTAGAAACAGTAATGGAGCACAAATCCAAAAAAAAAATTCTGTCTGTATGTCTGTATGTCTGTATGTCTGTATGTCTGTTTGTTTGTACACGCTAATCTTCGGAACTACTGGACGGATTTCAATGATTTTTTCTTTGTTGTATCAGTATTAAGCCTGGTCAACATATAGGCTATAATTTATCTTCGAAACTTGAAGACCTGATGCAGAACTCCAACAGACCAATAAAACTGTAAGAGATACAAATATGGTGCCGTGGCAAAAATTGTTTCATTTGATGAGCATTTTCAGCTGAGATAATAAATTTTAAGATCTGGAACACCTGATGTGGAACCCCAAGAGCCCAGCTTCTCTGTACCATATACAGGTATGACGTTTTAGCAAAAGTTGTTCAATTTGATAAGCACTTTCTATTGACTTATACAAATTGAAGATCTAAAACATCTGATGTGGAACTCCAGGGGCCCAGCTAGACTATAGCATATAGAGGTATGACGTTTTAGCAAAAGTTGTTCAATCTGATAAGCACTCTCTGTTGACTTATAAAAATTGAAGATGTAAAACACCTGATGTGGAACTCCAGGAGCCCTGCTAGACTATATGAAGCATATGAAGATATGACGTTTTAGCAAAAGTGGTTCTATCTGATAAGCACTCTCTATTGACGCATTTTTCTATTCTCTCTCACACAAACAAATAATAACGAAGATACAATAACGCTTTAATTTCGTGTTAAGTCACTGCTTAGTACAAATTTTACATACCTAGACGTGGCGTCACGAGCCCCCACTCTCTAACTTTGTTGCGTTATATCTCATTATTATTTTGTATGTCTCTTCCAGACCTCGGGACTACAGAGTTCCGAATTTTTGGGAGGCAAACGTGGGGCCGAAGCCAACACGCTGAAGTCCTTTTGAGACAACTTTAATGAAATGGTGACACAAAACCGACGATTATCCCTTTATCCACTCAAGCGTCCAAGCCGCGCAGTGATTCTCGGCCCACCTGTCCGCGCATGAAATGTCAATTGCTTTTTTACGACCAAGCGAGACTCTCTCAACAAAAACGATTACTACTGAAAAACTACAATAGCTAGATTCGAATAAAAAATACTCACGGAAAGCTAAAAAAACGTAAAATTTAATTTGATTAAAAGTAAATTACTTTAATTAATATTATAGGATGATAATAAAGTATAAAGTTGAGGATATCAAAAAAAATATCGTAATTTTTTTTTATTCCGAGTTTTATAAGAAAAATATAGTGATTACTGGTAACAATGTTTTTTTATTATATTAGTACAGGATATACTCTTTAAAATGATACCAATATCTTAATATAAGTAATTAGTTTTCTGTCATGAAAAAATAAACAAAGTTAAGTGTTTCTCAAGCGGTCACTGGGCCTCGGGCGACGTAAAAATGTGACAAGATGGCCGCCCGGCTAATAGCGTGTTCACACGACGACGTTGTTTTAATGAAACACGCATATTACTGTTCGGTATGTTTATAGAGCAAACATGTTTACTTTTATATAATTTTATTACATATAATTTTTTATTATGTTAAATAGAAAAAAAGAAAGCGGTTATTGATATTACAGTAAAATAAATACACTGTAAAACTGTAATTTTAGGTATTTTTCATTCTTTGATATTGAAAAACGAAAACTAAATAAACATGCCGTCACCTATAAGTAGATACATAAACAAAGCCAAAAGCCACAAAACATTCCCAAATTGATCATAAAACGCTCCGTGTGAACAAACCATTATTTACGTTGTAAGTAGATCAGTCCAAGAGGAGTCGGCTCACCAACACTAAAATCATGAATAACGTCTTAACATTTTAATCATTATAGACCCCATCTCAATGTATTTCGTTTGTAAATGGCCATTAACGTGCTAATAGTGAACGATTCTCGTATATTTTGCATTTATTTAACAAAAATAACCAATTAGAATACACTGTAAACAATAGAAAAGTATCAAACGATGATCGTGTAGTGATCGTATAACTTTTCCACCTAAATTATACTATGTAAACGTTTTGAAATTGTCGTAATAATACATATTTCGTAAAGGAAATTTCTTCACGTTTATTTTGATATAAAATAACAATCTAAATAAGGTATAAAACAAGAAACTTACCACATTTTTGTCAAGAGCTCCACACACAAAAAAGTCACTTGTCAAAAACGACGAACTGTCACTTCAATATATTTTTTTATAAATTTAATGTTGCCATTGCACAGAAAAAATCACAACTCACGGATGACAAATTTAATAACGCGCCATCTAGTATCAATCAACTATATTAATACCACCTGGCTATAGCGCTGTACACGTTTAAACCGAACGATGTCGTTCGGATACTGTAGTCACCATGGACGCTTAAGGCAAGAATTTTTTTGGTGACTGTTATCACCTCGGACGCTTGAGTGGTTATACACTATAGAAATGAATCCAAGGACAATCCCCGGTGGACGTCGTTAAAAAAAAGACAATCCCCGGTTCTGTGCTAAACTATTGCTAACTATGGAGGAAAACTACTTGGGCTATTGTGATGGGATGTTAGTGGATGACAATGTATTAGGCACATGTAAAAACGGCAGGTGGAGACTCGCCACCTCACTTACTGGGCCCCCGGGAACCAGTCACTGAATAGCAACAAGAGGGCAACAGGGACATGAGCAGCTGAAGGGTGAGGATACCTCGGCGGACTTTAAACGCAGATTACGCGCTCCCTGTGCTTACCATGAGGCACCTACCCTCCGAGCAGGGCTACTAATCCTGTTCTAGCGACTCCACTCTGGACGGCCAAGCCAAGCCAGAGGCGTGAGACCTATCCCCGTCATGGTTCACTCCGACCGGCCGGAGATGGGGGACAGTATACACTCCCTGGAGAACTCAGTATATATAGCCCCGCGGGGTCGCTACTCCCCGTCATCAGCCTCAGATGTCCTGCGGTACCTTTATCTCATTATTATTGTCGTTATTATCTCAAAAGCCTTTGTCCCAATTATGTTAGGGTCGACTTCCAGTCACGATGCAACTGAGTACCAGAGTTTTACAAGGAGCGACTGCCTATCTGACCTCCACAACCCGGTTACCCGCTCAACCCAACACCCCTTGGTAAGACTTACTGGCTTCTGACTACCCATAACGACTGCCAAGAATGGAATGTTCAATGACAGTCGGAACCTACAGTTTAACATCCCCTCCAAATAACGGTCATTGGTATCCAAAATATACGTAGAAAGTACATACGAACTTAGAAAAGTTGCATTGGCAGGCACTTGCCAGACCTGGAATCAAAGACGCACGCTCATACTTAAGAGATTGGTTCTCTACCCACTAAACCACCACGAATTCCACTAAGTCACCACGACTTTGTCATCTATTTAATGTTTTTTTACGTAATATTTTTGCCACACACAACTTAAATGCGGATGAATTAGAATCACTACTTTTATCCCTATGGTCACGTCTATTGCGACTATTCAGATCTTTGATTTTGCTGACCCCGTAGTCGCTGGCATAAGGGACAGGATCCGCGTACGAAGTCGCGGGCAGAAGCTAGTTCTAAATATAATTCCACTGCAATTAAAAAGAAAATTAAAAATTTCACTTTAACTTCAACAACTTTAACAAAATAGTTTCCACGATAAAAGTTTATCTATAGGTTTCTATCACAATCGTCTAGATTATTTATGGGTAGTTTTCTTTTTAATTACCTACGTTACTTTCAAGCATACTTTTCCTTAAAGTAAGGTAAGCACACACATCGTAAAACCTACCATTAAAACTAATCAATAACAAAGAAAAAAAACTATAAAATTACACAATTTTCCTTCGCTAAGTTCTCACATTTTCTAAAGTTCGGCCATTCAGAGAATGCGTTCCTGACACGTCGCGATTGAACTGACGACGTAACTTTGCAATGGCGTTGCAGTTACGATAAAAATATTTTTGCTGGTTGTTTACCGTTTTAACAATTGAGGAGCATTAAAACAACATTATTATATCAATAATCAATGAATGTTATTACGTCGTCAGTTCAATCGCGACGTGTCAGGAACGCATTCTCTGAATGGCCGAACTAAAAAATGTTGCCAATGAGTACCTATGTAATTGCTCACGCACACTATAACCAACGCTATGTATGTGTGAGTGACAGTAACTGAATCTAGCCGATTTGCGCTGGAATTTTCCCCACCTTTCGCTGACTTAGGTTAGACGAGTTTTTAAGCTAGTATAAGCCATTTTGTTGTATTATTTAACGGTCGTTCCCTATATTGTAACCGTAGGTTTCTTACTAGAGATAGGATAAAGAAATAGACATGTCATAACATCCAATCTCAATATTGTAATTAACTTAATTCTATTTTTATTTTTGCATGCCTAAGTTAAGGTAGAATGTAGTTTCATTTAGTAAAGTAGTTTAAGTTTGTAAATATAGTGTACATATTCAAGTTTGTAATTACTGAAAATAAAATAAAGACAAATAATTAAAATACTTTTGTAGATTAATTGTCAACAAAAATACTTTTTTCTCTTTTTTTACTTTTTATCTCTAAAGCAATACTTATGCAAAGATTTATCTTTGGAAATTTTTCCTTTAAAATATTTACGTTTTTAATGCAAATCATTAAAAAAACCCCCGACCCAAAAAAAGTACATAATTATTATGACAAAAGGTTAAAAACGCTAAACCCTATAAAAAGCAAAAAATAACTTTTAACACTACGTAAGTACCAACTAAAGCATGTCAGACTAAACTAAATTTTGTCGTGTCGGGGGACCGCTCTAATTATCTAATTAAGATTCGTGTTTTTTTATATACGAATGTTGTAATTGGGTAGGTACCTATCATTTGATTTATGTAAGTATTTTTGAAGGTAAAAAGCGGTCCCCCGACACGTCAAAATTTAGTTTAGTCTGACATGCTTTAGTTGGTACTTACGTAGTGTTAAAAGTTATTTTTTGCTTTTTATAGGGTTTAGCGTTTTTAACCTTTTGTCATAATAATTATGTACTTTTTTTGGGTCGGGGTTTTTTTTAATTTATAATTTAATTTTATTTCATGCTTTTTGAAGGAGCTACTTAATTTTTCCTTCATTTAATTTATTTTATTTTAAGACTAGCTTCTGCCCGCGACTTCGTACGCGGATCCTGTCCCTTATGCCAGCGACTACGGGGTCAGCAAAATCAAAGATCTGAATAGTCTGATATTGAATTTTAAGGGCCCTTTGACTTGAAAACAACGGAATACGCATAACCATTAGAAACGTTCCATATATTTAATTTTTGTACTTTAACGGCAAAAGCACAGCAGACTAAACAAAACGCTGAGAACTGAACTGCAATAGATGTGACCATAGGGATAAAAGTAGTGATTCTAATTAGTCCGCAATTAAGTTGTGTGTGGCAAAAATATTACACGTATTATTACGTAAAAAAACATTAAATAGATGACAAAGTCGTGGTAACTTAGTTGAAGTCGTGGTGGTTTAGTGGGTAGAGAACCAATCTCTCAAGTATGAGCGTGCGTCTTTGATTCCAGGTCTGGCAAGTGCCTGTCAATGCAACTTTTCTAAGTTCGTATGTACTTTCTATGTATATTTTGGATACCAATGACCGTTATTTGGAGGGGATGTAAAAACTGTAGGTTCCGGCTGTCATTGAACATTCTTGGCAGTTGTTATGGGTAGTCAGAAGCCAGTAAGTCTTACCAAGGGGTGTTGGGTTGAGCGGGTAACCGGGTTGTGGAGGTCAGATAGGCAGTCGCTCCTTGTAAAACACTGGTACTCAGTTGCATCGTGACTGGAAGTCGACCCTAACATAATTGGGACAAAGGCTCTTGAGATAATAATGACAATAATAATGAGATATAGGCACCGCAGGACATCTGAGGCTGATGATGGGGAGTAGCGACCCCGCGGAGCTATATATACTGTTCTCCAGGGAGAGTATACTGTCCCCCATCTCCGGCCGGTCGGAGTGAACCATGACGGGGGTAGGTCTCACGCCTCTGGCTTGGCTTGGCCGTCCAGAGTGGAGTCGCTAGAGCAGCATTAGTAGCCCTGCTCGGAGGGTAGGTGCCTCATGGTAAGCATAGGGAGCGCGTAATCTGCGTTTAAAGTCCGCCGAGGTATCCTCACCCTTACCCGCCGCTCATTACCCTGTTGCCCTCTTGTTGCTATTCAGTGACTGGTTCCCGGGGGCCCAGTAAGTGAGGTGGCGAGTCTCCACCTGCCATTTTTACATGTACCTAATACATTGTCATCCACTAACATCCCATCACAATAGCCCAAGTAGTTTTTCTCCATAGTTAGCAATAGTTTAGCACAGAACCGGGGATTGTCTTTTTTTTAACGACGTCCACCTGGGATTGTCCTTGGGTTCATTTTTATAGTGTATAAAGGGATAATCGTCGGTTTTGTATCACCATTTCATTAAAGTTGTCTCAAAAGGGCGTGAAAATTCGGAACTATGTAGTCCCGAGGTCTGGAAGAGACATACAAAATAATAATGAGATATAACGCAACAAAGTCGGAGAGTGGAGGCTCGTGACGCCACGTCTAGGTATGTAAAATTTGTACTAAGCAGTGACTTAAAACGAAATTCAAGCGTTGTTGTATCTTCGTTATTGTTTGTTTGTGAGAGAGAGAAAAGAAAAATACGTGTCCATTATTTTAGGGTTATCTAAAAGACAGACTAATTACTTTTTTTTGATTCACCATACCTATTTCATAACATTCATTTCTATACATTTCAAGTGTAGTATTGCTCTTGAAGTTCCACATCAGGTGTTCCAGATCTTCGATGTTTATAAGTCAATAGAAAGTGCTTATCAGATTGAACCACTTTTGCTAAAACGTCATATCTTCATAATGCTATAGTCTAGCTGGGCTCCTGGAGTTCCACATCAGGTGTTTTACATCTTCAATTTTTATAAGTCAACAGAGAGTGCTTATCAGATTGAACAACTTTTGCTAAAACGTCATACATCTATATGCTATAGTCTAGCTGGGCCCCTGGAGTTCCACATCAGGTGTTTTAGATCTTCAATTTGTATAAGTCAATAGAAAGTGCTTATCAAATTGAACAACTTTTGCTAAAACGGCATACCTGTATATGGTACAGAGAAGCTGGCCTCTTGGGGTTCCACATCAGGTGTTCCAGATCTTAAAATTTATTATCTCAGCTGAAAATGCTCATCACATGAAACAATTTTTGCCATGGCACCATTTTTGTATCTCTTATAGTTTTGTTGGTCTGTTGGAGTTCTGCATCAGGTCTTCAAGTTTCGAAGATAAATTATAGCCTATATGTTGACCAGGCTTAATACTGATACAACAAAGAAAAAATCATTGAAATCCGTTCAGTAGTTTGGAAGATTAGCGTGTACAAACAAACAGACATACAGACATACAGACATACAGACATACAGACCGAATTTTTTTTTTGGATTTGTGCTCCATTACTGTTTCTAAACCCCACCCAATTATTATTTTTTTAATATATTCAATGTACAGACACAGTTTTTTTACAGATTTATTATATGTATAGATTTATTATATGTATAGATGGGGTAGCTATATGCGATCTCGGCCAAAGGAAGCTGTTTCAATCCTCATGGCAAACTGGCTCTGGGAGAATTGCACAGATTGAGAAACAATAAAGATTAACCTTTGGTGATCCAGGGTTATATACCATTCTAGGGTTTCATCCGCCACATCCCATTTCCAGCATCAGGTTCTCGTCAATTAGAAACATGAAGAGAACCAGTCAAGACAAATTCAATGAGCCCAAACTCGATGGGTTTACTAAAAGGCAGTTCAGGGTTACGTCTCCTATCTTCGTGTCCTAACAGCAGACCAGCTCAGTGGTTCCAGAAGACATTAGTATTTCAAATTTCAGATCCCACATATGCTTGCAAGTAAACTGAGCGTGTAACATTCCTATCACACCTAACAAACGAGCTGATGACCTTGAAGACCTGAACCGATTTCCACCAAACATAGCTAAGAACACTCCCGAATGACATTCCTTTCAAACAAAAAAAACCGCATTACAATCGGATCATCCGTTTGGGAGCTACGATGCCACATACACACACACACACACACACACACACACACACACACACAGACACGTCAAACTTATAACACCCCGTCGTTTTTGCGTCGGGGGTTAAAAATAAATCAGTATGACTTGTTTTATTTCATAACCGTTTACTGATACTTATTTTATATTCTGTTCTATACTTATTTTATTCAACATCATCTGCCTAGCCTATTCCTTACTATGTTAGGGTCGGCTTTCAGTCTAACCGGATGCAGCTGAGTGCCAGTGTTTTTAACCCCCGACGCAAAAACGATGGGGTGTTATAAGTTTGACGTGTCTGTGTGTGTGTGTGTGTGTGTGTGTGTGTGTGTGTGTATGTGGCATCGTAGCTCCCCAACGGATGATCCGATTGTAATGCGGTTTTTTTTTGTTTGAAAGGAATGTCATTCGGGAGTGTTCTTAGCTATGTTTGGTGGAAATCGGTTCAGGTCTTCAAGGTCATCAGCTCGTTTGTTAGGTGTGATAGGAATGTTACACGCTCAGTTTACTTGCAAGCATATGTGGGATCTGAAATTTGAAATACTAATGTCTTCTAGAACCACTGAGCTGGTCTGCTGTTAGGACACGAAAATAGGAGACGTAACCCTGAACTGCCTCTTAGTAAACCCATCGAGTTTGGGCTCGTTGAATTTGTCTTGACGAGTTCTCTTCATGTTTCTGATTGACGAGAACCTGATGCTGGAAATGGGATGTGGTGGATGAAACCCTGGAATGCCGGAATGAAACGGATAAACCGATTTATATTTTTGCTGAAAATCTAGAATGACCAAAGGTTAATCTTTGTTGTTTCTCAATCTGTGCAATTCTCCCAGAGCCAGTTTGTCATGAGGATTGTTAAACAGCTTCTTTTGGCCGAGATCGCATATAGCGACCCCATCTTAAAACAATAGTTATTTGTTATACAAGAGTGCAAAGTTGCTTTTTAACCGCGAGCTCAATTTTGATGACCGAGCAAGCGAAGGATTCTAAAATTGAAACACGAGCGTAGCGAGTGTTTCAATAATTAGAATCCTGAGCGATAGCGAGGGAATCAAAAGAGCACAAGGTGAAAAATCTTTGCACTCGAGTGCAACACGTAACTTTTCATCCCACCTCATCGAGGAAATTACTAAATGCAAAAAAACAAAATGGCGCGCACATACGAGTATCAAATTAAAAAGATGTACCTATTAAAGTTAACATATTTGAAAACTCACTTTAAAAATTAAACGACGTTAAAAATCTGTGTAAAAACAATAATAAAAAATACTTAATTAATTGAATAATTATTTTAAGCAGTATTTTATTTATTTAATATGTATTTGTTTGAAAAGTCTTATCAAGATTGTCACAAATGGAGTATTGCACACGATGTTCTAAATTCAAATCACTTTGCCGCTCTAGAGGATAAAAACGACTTTTGCGCTCAGATATCAAAGGGTAAAACTACTCTTTCCGAGATGGTGGGATGAAAAATAAATTAAATGAAAGAAGGAAAAATTAAGGAGCTCCTTCAAAAAGCATGAAATAAAATAAAATTATAAATTTAAAAAACCCCCGACCCAAAAAAAGCACTCAATTATTATGACAAAAGGCTAAAAACGCTAAACCCTATAAAAAGCAAAAAATAACTTTTAACACTACGTAAGTACCAACTAAAGCATGTCAGACTAAACTAAATTTTGACGTGTCGGGGGACCGCTTTTTACCTTTAAAATACTTACATAAATCAAATGATACCTACCTAATTACAACATTCGTATAAAAAAAACACGTATCTAAACAAAATTAAAAGTAGTAAAGTATATGTAATGTAGTAGTATATAATTACTTTTAACGTTAGGCTAATAAATTAGAGCGGTCCCCCGACACGACAAAATTTAGTTTAGTCTGACATGCTTTAGTTGGTACTTACGTAGTGTTAAAAGTTATTTTTTGCTTTTTATAGGGTTTAGCGTTTTTAGCCTTTTGTCATAATAATTGAGTGCTTTTTTTGGGTCGGGGGTTTTTTACTAGGAGTAACTGCCTACCTGAGTATCGGACCTCCTCAACCCAGTTACCCGGGCAACCCGATACCAATAGGTAAGACTGGTGTCAGACTTACAGGCTTCTGATTACCCGTAACGACTGCCAAAGATGTTACAAAATAAATATTTATAATAGCATAAAATATTATTTCAACGAAATAAATAAATTTAGAGACACAAGGAAGTACATAGACATTACATAATTTCCGTTAAATGCAGAATGAAGACGCGACGGTGCAAGTGACGTAATAAAAAAAACTAACCAGAAATAATCTAGACTTAAGACTTTTTTGTACTTACCATGTAAGTATTCCAATTTTGAATTGAAAACGAATTCTGAATTCAAATTGCTATTTTATTAGAAAAAAAATAGTGTACAAACATTGGCAGAGTGTAGTGTAGCCAATATGTGTGACACTTCCCTTCAGATGTATTAATTATATTTCATTCTTTCAGTTCTAGCGGTGATAAAGTAGGAATACGCACTTACCATAGGTATATCACCTTCATCATATAATATATTGCCATTACCCAATCTGTACATAAAGGAAATTTGTGTTTTTGTGCGCAAACATCCCCAGTTTTTCTGCAAGCACAATGATGCAGTGGCTAGGCCAGGTAGACGTATTCACAATCTCCTGGTGCCTCAGCAAAGAGTCAATGTGTTTAGTCACAATGTGTATTGCATGGCGTTACATATTTACAACAAGTTGCCAAATAGTTTTAAGGAAGTTAATAGTCTAAACCTATTTAAACGGAAATTATTTATTTTACTTCTAGAAAAATGTTATTATAGTGTGAAAGAATATTTAAACGATAAAACTGTGATATAATAATTGTATAAGCAGCGAGTATAGTTATGTACCTTGTTAGAATAGATTTAAGTTAAACACTTTGTGTTAACAATAAGTACGCCTGATCATGGCAGAGTATGGTTAGAACTTATAACTACACCTAACAACTGTTTTGTACCCATATTCCGACAGAAAAATGTTTCTTTCTTTCTTTATCAGTCCAGATATTTTGTAGTGGCAGCCTAACTAACAACCAGCTCAATAGGTGGGTAATCTATCGTAGGTACTTTACTTACATAAGTATTTTGCTGCATTTCGAGGCAAAATGACGAATCTCTTGAGAAAAACCTAAACAACTTATAAGATCTACGTAGAATTCTATAGAAGTGCCAATTTTTATGAAGATTTATTTTAGTTACCCATTCAAATGTCTTGACATATTTCAAATAAAACAATGTGACAATATTGTTGTTTGACTATGTACGACAGAGTATCATAATAATGAAATCTTATACGATAGAACATCGTCCACTGCTGGATTGCTGCCTACCCCAAGCTGAGGGCATTTGCCCATACTCACCGCGCTGGCCATGCGTGGTGGTGAGCGCAGTGTGGGGTATTCTTAGCTTCGGAGATGCTGCTGAATGTAGACGCCCCTGGCTGGAGGCCTTAAATCCTAGGCATCCACAGGGAAAAGTCCGGTTTAGCAGTACACGGTCTCCTAGGCTGAACTGCGAGATGACAATAAAAAAAAATGCTGAATGTAGATGGATGGAGAGGAAGAGGAAGACCTAAGAAAAGAAGGATGGATTGCCTGAAAGATGACATGAATAGGAAGGGAGTGAGTGTCAGAATGACGAGTGACTAGGAAAAATGGAAGAAGAAGACATATCTCGCCGACCCCAAATAAAATTGGGAACAGGGGAGAAGAAGAAGAGATGCTGCTGACCATCTCCGAGCAGGGCATTTAGAGCTCTGCCTCATTGAGACGCCATGGTGACGTCGCCCGCGGCGCAGGCCTGGCTACTTCTGGCATCCAAAGGTCGCCAAGTCGAGTGGCCATGGCGTCTCGACAGTCAATTGTTTACGTCGTCGCCATTGGCGTCCTAATGAGGCAGAGCTACTAGGCAGAGTACTTGGTGCTGTGTGGTGGTTATACCAGCACCAGTCGGTCGCTAGAGCCTAGTCCGGTATTCAGGTGGGTTCACCACGGGCAGATGGGGTTGACAATTGGGCAGCATGATCGATCGAAACGTGCTTTTTGCGGTAACTGTTTGCGCGAAACTCAAACTAATTCACGGTCTTTCATGCGATTTTGATCAATAAAGGGTCAATTCCCACTGAAAGAGCAGCGGCCAGCAGCGGCCGTAACTGCAAGTGATTGAGTGCGAGCGCGGCGGGCCGCGCGGCGCCGCGCTGCGCCGCGCCGCGCCGCGCTCTTACATTGTCCGTGCTCTTACGGCCGCTGCCGGCCGCTGCTCTTTCAGTGGGAATTGACCCTAAATGGAGTAAATCATGAGAACGCATTGTCTATATGCAGCTAATTAATTTTTAGGGGATGATTTTTACGTCTGCTACATTCATATATTTTTGCATCATTATTCCAAATCTAACGTCATTCAATGAAAAATCCACTTACCTATCGTCACTCAAGGCCCGCGCGGGAATCGAACCCGCGAGAGCATAGACGCAAACTCCTTGGCCACTTCGCCAAGCCGTCATTAAGATATACTTACCCTTAACATTAATAAACCTCTGTGTCAAACATACTCCTTGGTTAATTAACTGTCATTATCATTAGTCATTATTTATTACGTTAGGTACATGACGAATATTAGATGTTACGTACTTACTGAAAAAAAAATTGCCAATGGAATTTTACTAGGAGGAAGTACCTACCGCAAACTTATGTGGTACTACTTACCTGCCTACTCATATTTTTTATCAATAACTTAAAAATGCCTCAATAAACAAGTGCATTGAGTATAAGTTACACGCATTTTTTTTTATAGGTAAACAGTTCTCTAATATCTTCTATTTGAAGTTAGAATAATTAAAGAGCCTAAAATAATTAAAAAGGTAGTAGGTAGGTACATTCGAAATTCAAATTCAAAAACAAACAAAACACGTTCGCGTCAAAATTCAAAATTTAAATATCGAACCCGGAACCACTAAAATCTAGAACAACCAAAAACTAAAAATAGAATCGCGCAAATGTACAAACAATCGTTTGTAAGTACACAGATAGGTACTAATAGCTATTGAATATTCAACTGATTGTTTAATGCATACCTACAGAACGAAATAGTTACCTAACGTGGAATAAATACGCGCCAATCTACATAGTTTGGAAACCTTTTATTAGATTAGTTAAAATCTAACCGACCAAAGTACAAAGTCCGTCAAAAAACGTACTAGGCAAGTACCTATCTGCCTCTTCTGATCGTTCAAAAATATAAAAATGAATTTTTAGATTATTGATTCCGTCAGCCGAGTCACCGACTATACAATTTTTATATGAACGTAATACAAAAACACACACAGACACCATTTTCATCCATACGATAACTACACATACGGGAAGTCACTCACACATACACGGTTTTACATAGAAAAACAGCCGTTCTCCTCTAGCCTATCTATACGTATTATAGAAAAAAACTTCAAAATAGTACGGCTTCACTCACTTTCACATAAAATTACACCAATTTCAAACTATAATGTATGAACATCTGTGGCAATAAAGATTAGTTTTGTTTGCATCAATATATATTCCGTCTCTTTTACTCAACCGAACGCTTTCGAGTTTTCCCGTTCATGATCCAACTCAAAATACGCCAAAAATGACGTCGAGCCAATGTTGTTTCGAAAACAGTGTCTCGCGTTTCTTTCTACGGATACCGCGCGCCCGCTCGCCGTTTATTATTTGGAATTTTCCAATCCACTGATTACTACTCGTCGTAAGTTTTACAAACAAATTCGAGTCCGTTTCGTATTTTTCGCGATTAGCGGCAATGTAGGAAAGTCGTAAGAGGCGATGCCGATAAAGTCGATTTTCGCGCGCACTCAACGACTACCCGGCCGAATTGGAACGACTCGCTAGGAGTGTTTCGGCGGTCGAGCCGAGCGCGCCGCTGAAATAGATCGTATTGTACATAGAAAATTCTGACAGCTCGGAACCGTCACAAGAAAATAATGTCGTTTTTATTACATTTTTTGATAAATTATTATTCTAGTTTCGGTTCGGCGGCGTTCCAACGGCCTTATCGATTTTCCTATTTAGCGCGCTATCGTATTTTATACATTTTCGAAAGGTCCGCGGCGCGTCTATGCGCTTTCGAAAAATATTTTACAAGTATTTTCTCGGCGGCGAACGGACGTCGAGTGCGGTGCCGTAAATTGGTAATAATTCCGTTGATTACACAGTAATATAGTGTCCGAATATGGGTTAGTGGTGAGGAACACGGACACTGCGAGCGTTGACTTGTGTGATACGATCCTATGAAAAATGTTTGTGTTAAGTGCAAGTTTTTAGTGCATAGTTGTTTGATAGTTGCGTCTGGTGCATTCCGATTGTGAAAGTGCACCGCTAGTGTTATTGTGCGTTGGATGCTGCAGCTGTGGCCACGGACCTGGGCGCACCTCGCTCACCTGGACGGTCACTCCTGTAAGTACCAGGAACCTTTCTACAATGACCTCGTAGGGCTCCACTCACTATTTATATTAGTTCTACGGCGACGAATGCGTTTAATTGACCCTGTTGCACCAAGGAGTTCCTGTATCTATCTTTGACATAACCTTAGAACTCTGACACCATACAACTGTAAACATTACCATGAGACAAATGAATAACTGGAGAAGTATGAATTTGAAAAAGGAATACCTGCTTTAAAAAATAAAAATAAATTCAGCCAGTGTGATAAATTCTAATTTTATCAAAAAAGTTTAATATTTATCCATTAGAATTTAGAATTATCATTTTATTAGAATTGTGCAGTCTGTTTAGTTTTTAAATAGGTACAGAAAGGTAAAATGTCAGATTATTTGTCGATAATAATTAAATGGCAAGCTAAACTTTTCTGGCAAAAATATCCACCTAATAAACTTCACTATTTTCAAAATTCAAATTCTGAATTATTTTCTTCATTTTCTCATGAATACAAAAAGCTTTGGTTAGTACATTTCTGTACTATTCTATGGACTTAAAAAAATTTTTTGAAATACCAAAAATCAATGTTTTTGACACTGAATAAATTGATAATTTGAATTGAAAAAAAAAATAATTAGCAATCTTGAATTGTTAAGTGTCTACAGTATTTTTAATGTGCTTACTTAATCACCAAATTACAAATTACCAATTAAAATTGATCATGATATTTAATCATTTTTATTTTTATTGAGCTCAGCAATACAAGATATACTTAGCTAACAGAGGATTATATATTTTTTTATTTATTAGTAAAGGAACACCAACAGCTTCTTTCAACAGCTTCTTTCATCAACAGCTGCATTTAATAAATTGACAAAAATTGTAAGTTGTAAAGTAAAGGGCTTAAATAATTGAAAGTTATTTAAGCTAAATAAACATAATAAAAATACGAAAACATACAGAATTAACATTAACATTAGAAAACTATACAAACAAACATGAGAGAAAAATCAAATTAATAAGGTCAAAATTAGAACTTTTTTTTTTACAAATTACAAAGAAAGTACCTACTTGCAAGATATACATAATATAAAATAAAATAATCATGTACTTGACTTACATAATTATATGTCCCAAATTTCATCACACACTTACTTAAAAATAACTTTCATATCTTTCTTTAGATAAAAAGTAAAGAAATATTGTCAACAAAAATATTCTGAACACATTAATCTTTACTTATAATATAAGAAAGAGAAAAAACATATTTTGTTTGTATGTTTATACCTAAAAGGCTCTGAAACCACTGAAACGATTTGAGAAATTCTTTCACTGTTGGAAAGCTACACTCTTCCCGAGTAACATAGGCTATATTTTATCCCAGTATGGGCAGCAGTTTCCACGGGACACAAGTGAAACCGGGGGAAAACAGCTAGCGTTTTATAAGAAGCTTAAACCTTTAAAGTGACATATTGAAATGAGTATTTACTCAAGTAAGTATATAACTGATTGCATAAATATTATATAAGTAAAATAAAGTTTGAAATAATAAATGTAGGTACTTATTTACATAGTTAAGTAATAGTAGAAATATTAACTGGTAAGTTTACTGGTACAAGGAGGTTCATAATAGTTTAGAGGTGATAAAAACCTATTTTAATCAACTGACAAAATAAATGAGTTTCTCGTTTTGTGCAATTATCTCACGTTTGGCTGAACTGATTTTTATGAGGTTTTCAAGATAGGTAGTATTTGTCAGAATTTAGACAAGGTTTTAGGTATATTATTGAAGTCAGTTTTAATTTTTTACAATCTTTGGTCTACCATCTTGTATTAGGAAGTTAATTAGTGTGTATAAATAATGAATGGTTAGTTAGATAGTGGTTATTTACTTTAGATAATTAATTAAATAATAGCTGCTAAATAATACAGAATATAATAAAGAGGAAACATGTTTTATTTGTACTCTTAAGGCTTCTCAACTACTGAACCGATTTCAAAAATTCTTTCACTGTTGGATTGCTTCACTATCGCCAAGTATCATATACTATATTTTATGCAGGTATGAGAAACAGTTCCCCTGGGAAGCGAGTTAACTTGTATGAAAACAGCCAGTCTCTTACAATGTCTAATTACTGTTAACTACTTATCTTTCTTAAGTTGGTAATATTAAAAAGTTAATGTCCAGTGTCATAATTTTTAGATAGCAATTATCAATACTAAATTATTTCATAATTAGAACATCACTTGTATAAAATTATCTGGCAGTTGTCAAACTGATTATTGTTTACTAGCTGTTTCCTGTTTTACAAGATTCAGCCAGTGTTTTATATGGAGTAACTGCCTATCAGACCTCCTTTACCTGGGCGAGTTTATACTCCTTGGTAAAACTGGATTTTTAAATTATATAAGTGGAAAAATATCAGTACATATTCAAATTATTCTATCCTGTGAGGTAGAGGTCTGATGTTGCTCCGGGAAGTTCCGGAACATTCCATAATAGGTATCCCTCTTCAGGAATAAGTTTATGAACATTTTATATTTTAATCAATTTTACTGTATTTAAGTAGGTAGTTTATTTTGATATATTAATATTAGTTAGGGAGAATAAAATAAATAAAACAATATTGTACTCAGGTATTATACTTAGGCAATGTACTTAGTCTACTCGAATCTTACCTAAAAAATAGAATACAAAAAACTGAGATAACTAAAATTAACATACATAATAAGCGCGAAGAAATATTTAGGTCCACCGAACGTGAAGTTTTATTTGGAGTACCACAGGGGAGTGTATTAGGCCCTTTCATATTTATTTTATACATAAATGACTTACCAAAATGTATTAAACACCCAGTGACATTGTTTGCAGACGATAGCACCATAACAATACCTTGTCAAGTTATAGAATCATATAGAAGTGATATCAATAATAGTTTAGAACAGGCTGTGAACTGGTTAGACTCTAATAATTTAAAAATTAATTTGACTAAAACAAAAACTATTCATTTTAGACAGCGTACTCCTAGCATTAATATTAACATTCAGCACGGTAATAATATAATAGAAGAAGTAGTGAATACAAAATTTCTGGGACTCATAATAGATCAAAAACTAAATTGGGAATCTCACATTGACACTCTATGTAAAAAAATTAGTAAGTCCGCATACGCTTTGCATACACTATCCTCAATAGTATATATGGATGCGCTTCTCACGGCCTATTATGGCCTAGTGGAATCGCACCTACGGTACGGTATTATTTTTTGGGGTAACTCTTCGGGAAGAGAAACAGCTTTCAAAGCACAAAAAAGATGTATAAGAGCTATCTTTAAGTTGCAAACCACTGATAGCTGCATGCCATATTTCAAAGAATATAATATATTAACCCTACCCTGTCTGTACATCCTAGAAATAGCTTTATTTGTCAAATCAAACCCGAATAAATTTCAACTCCTGGCCGATAATTTCCCACGGAGTAGGCGCAACAATAGTTTACTTTATCTACAAACATCTAAAACAGCACTTATGCGCAAAAGTGTTTACTGCATGGCTCCGGTGATATATAATAAAATACCTAAACAGTGGAAAGAATTACCCCTATTGAAATTTAAAAAGAAACTGCGAAAATTTCTACTGAATAAAAGTTACTACAGTATAAGTGAATTCCTCAATGAAAAAGACTTTACTATATAAAGTATTTTAATCAGGATTGATAATAATGCTATTGAAAGCCTTATGTAAGTTAATTACTAGTATATGTCATTTTTTAATTTAGTTTATTTTATTTTTACTTATAATGTCCTTTAAAAAAAATCTGTTTATGTCTTAAAAAAAAAAAAAAAAAAACTATTTAAATTTGCATGCCTTCATGGCAAAATATGGCTGAACTATTGTAATGTATCTGTGTCACCTGTATTGTACCCATATTTGCGAATAAATTTATCTTTATCTTTATCTTTATCTTTATATTTTATTTTTTTCCAGATGTAGGATAAAATTAGTTACCTACTAGGTGACTGACTAATGCTTATTGTTAGTAATTTAAGTAATAATTTAAACACGTTCTGTTTTAATGTAGGTAATGTTTTTCCATAAGTGTAAATGATTGTTATTTACTTTATTAAATTTTGGGATTTTTGACCACCACAAAACTTTGGTAAATCCCACAAAATCCTCATTAATGTTACAAATGTGACAGTGAGTTTGTTTGGGTACCCTTTTACACTAAAACGTCTCATCGACCTAGATGAAGTTTGGGATAAAGATAGGTCCTGATAGATCCTCGAAACAGAGATAGACAGTTGCTCTATGCTTTTTATTAGAGTGCGGAAAGTTGTTCCCTCAGGGTGGAGAAGGAACTGTCTGTTAAAATTACCTAACTGAGTCAAACTGATCGACATACCTAATGTCGCGATTTGTTTTAATCATAAACAAGAAAATAACATAAAGTAAGGCAAACGAGGTTGTCTTCCCTTTTCCTCATTCAAATCCTATGAGTTCTTATATAATAATTAATATCTAAGTACCAAATTATATTTTTTTTTAAATAGGGAAACTGTAAAAAACAGTTCAGGTGTCAATTCCACGAAATTACAGTGGACAGTTAATAATTCGCAAAAATTTTGCTAAACTTTAACTTTGTTTTAAAAAAAGAACTTTTAAAAACTTTTAAAATTTGTCTAATTCAGTTGTTAGACAAATTAAAAGAAATGTTATTTGACCCACAGACACGAAAGGAGGGTGGTTATAAGTTTGACTGCTATATGTGTGTCTATGACAGCGGATCTAGACCAATCTTTGACAGATTAGTATTGATTTGACAGGGAACTGGAACGTCTCGTTAGTTCTAGTATCTGATCACGCCTACCGTACGTTGCTTGACGTACAAGAAGGCGCCTGACCTACCTTCCTTACGGCATCTCCGCTATGTTTCCTTCCTCCCTTAACGGCTGTATTAGATTTAAAACAATACATCCGTCTCCAAATGAAGAATAACGGCAGATGTACGATGATGCAGCAAAAATGCATCGCATTGCACTCACAAATACCTACTTGTATTTTTACGCCTTGGAAACCGTTTTATTACTACAATTGTAACATTGATACAAATAAAGGCGTTCTTTTGTTTTCAACGTTATAATGTCAGTTTTGGGTTTAACTCTTCATATTATAGAGAGTCATACAAAGAGAATGTGCAGTCTAACCAAGGGGTATTGGGTTGCCCGGGTAACTGGGTTGGGGAGGTCAGATAGACAGTCGCTCCTTGTAAAACACTGGTACTCAGCTGAATCCGGTTAGACTGGAAGCCGACCCCAACATAGTTGGGAAAAAGGCTTAGAGGACGACGATACAAAGATAATGTGTATATTTATTTACAGACACAGGTATGTCTCACCCGCTTTTAGGAAATGATGTTCTAGCCTAGCCGATAATCGACCACGGACGCGTATTGTAGTGTACGAGTATTTATGCAGACACAGGTGTACTCCCTATTTCATTTATCCTAGTACGGAAAGTAGTTCTCTCTCTACGCGGATTTAACCGCACAAAACCGTTAGGGCTAGCTACAAAAGACTTAATATCCTACCTACTACATATCTATAAACGCGGAATTTGTTCTGGCCGCTGACCCCAACATATGTAGTTCGGATAAGGCTAGGCAGATGATGACTGCTGGGTACAGGGCTCCTCGCACACAGGTGCTTCCATAATGCGGGTAGGTGATTTCAGACTTAAAGTCCAGATTTTCTCGAGATGTACCTATCCCTTTATTTTTAATTAATTAATTAATTTATTTGTTAAAGGGTTTACCAACAGCTTCTGTGTAGATAAAGCTTAGAGTACAATTTCTGTTATTACTAGGACTTACACAGTCGCCAATTCTAGGTTAACCAATACACGCTAAATAATGATAGAATTTAAACTAGAAAATTATACAAAACAAAAAACACTTCTTATTAAAATTAAAGTAAAACATTTTAATCAGTAATTGGTGTCCAAGATATACTTAGAAAGTACATGCAAACTTAGAAAAGTTGCTTTGGTGTTTAAGAGGTGGGTTCTTTACCCACTAGGCGTCCTCGACTTCAAGACATAAACCGTCTTACCACAAAAACTTTTAAACGTCAGTTTATGCCTTGTCTAAAAAAATGTCAAATTATGACGTTGACATATGGTTCATTTTGCAGCCAAAATTTTATTAGACAAGTGTAAAACAGGGTTTAAAGTTTTTGTAGTAAGGCCCAAAGAATCACAATGCGTTACAGGATTTAAACAAAAAGTTATTCTATTATATGACTGTCGTTTACAGCTGTGAATTATATTCTTGGAACAGCGGATGTTTGACATCTCCAAAATAATTTAGTCCATTCCCAGACACACGTCACGTTCTGAAACTGTCCACATTAAACCTCCATGGTATCTGACACCTACGAAACTCAACGCCACATGGCCAGTGATAAACTAATTTAAAAAAAGAACACAATTTCTTATGGAAGTCAAAATCCAGGGCTCCTATCGTAACCCGACCTTTAAACGATGTTAAAGTAAACAACTGCATTCTTAGAACAATGATGGGGGACAGAGATAGCGAGATGGTGTGTTGAATAGGTGCAACTGAGATGGTAATATAAGAAATATGCATGGCAGATATGTCGCTTTGATATTGTGATTCTAATTGAGAACGTAAGAGGGATCTTAATTTTTACTGTAGTAGGTAAGTAACTCACAAATTCACGTGTTGCAATAGTTACAGCCGTTCCCAATATACTATCTTAATTTGCTAGTTAGTCTGCAAGGATAAATATGTAGTTTTATTTACTGAACTAGGATTTAGGAATTTTAGAGTTTTAGTTGTTATAGCTCCAGAAGAGCTCGTGGCTAAGTCAGGTTTCGGAACGCACGATAAGCTGGTGGGTCGTGACTGTCATTTGAACATATTTGGCATTCTTTTGTCCGTAGCCCGGGTAAATGGGTTGAGGAGGCCAGCAGTGTCCGATAAGACTGGAAGCCGACCCCAACATAATTGGGAAAGGACTAGGCAGATGAATAAGGTTGATAAATAACTAATTAAAAATACCTAATATTTAAGGTTTTATTACGGGAAACGACGCAATTATCAGCTACGCAACCAAAGCATGATATTTTTGAATGTAAAGTTTTTGCGTTGTGACAAATATGACGCATCGTTTCGACCTTCTAAACAATATTGTTACGGTTCATCATTATCAGTTCAGGCGTTAGATAGGTAGTGATTTATTGTTTATCCCACGCTTCTTATAATATGTTGTCTTAGCAAATTTCTTCTGTAGTGGTTTGACTTGCTTCATCATCTCCCGAGCCTTTTTCCCACTATGTTGGTGTCGGCTTCTAGTCTAACCGGATGCAGCTGAGTACCAGTGTTTAAATGGAGCGACTGCATATCTGACCTCTTGACCCAGGTAACCCAATACCCCTTGGTTAGACTGGTGTCAGACTTACTGGCTTCTGA
This sequence comes from Helicoverpa zea, assembly GCF_022581195.2. Classification (NCBI taxonomy): domain Eukaryota; kingdom Metazoa; phylum Arthropoda; class Insecta; order Lepidoptera; family Noctuidae; genus Helicoverpa; species Helicoverpa zea. The sequence goes on along the minus strand of NC_061480.1, from coordinate 6,627,385 downwards.
TTATCCGTAACGACTGCCAAAGATGTTCAACGACAGCCGGGACCTACAGTTTAACGTGCCCTACGAAACACAGTCATGGTGTCCAAGATATACTTAGAAAGTACATACAAACTTAGAAAAGTTGCATTGGTACTTGCCTGACCTGGAATCGGACCTACAAACTCATACTTGAGAGATTGTTGCTTTACCCACTAGGTCACCACGACTTTGCCCAGCAGTGGGACGATAAAAAAACTGACGATGATGCATGTGTCTCAATAGTAAATTAAGGTAGGACTGTTATCTCAAAAAGGCCACAATATTTTGACTGTAATTTTGAATACTTAGACAGGTAATTTAGATAAGATACGCCGGTGTAATTAACACGACTACTTACAGACTAAATGGAAATGTTTTTGTTGATAGGCAAACTTTGGGTAGTTAAGCATTTTAAATTCAATTTTATTTAAGGTTCCGTATGCAACCGTATTGGTTTGCCCGGGTAACTGAGTTTAGGGGGTCAGATAAGGCAGTCGCTCCTTGTAAAGCACTGGTACTCAGCTACATCCGGTTAGACTGGAAGTCGACGTCAACATAGTTGGGAAAAAGGCTCGGAGGAAGAAGAAGATGCAAGGGTATCGGGAAGAAATAAATCTAATCTATAAATACAACAAGATCTAAGGAGGATTCACTCAAAAGTCACGAAAAACTGATTCCTCATTCCCTGTGCGTTGTAGAAGTGTTCTGCATCGAACACAATTTAAAATCTGTTTTGTCGGTATTCGTTTAAGGAATTTGATGGTATACATTACTCAAAAAACTAGAATTATGAGTTAAGCCCCTTTAGATCCAGGTGTCCGATATTATAAAGCTGAAGGGTTTCTCTGTTTGATTGCGCAATGCAAATATTCTATTATTGAGGAAGATGTTAGACTACTTTTTACCCTGTAGCTATGCTTATAAAACAGTTTTTTTTTGCTTTTAACATGCTGCGCCGAAACCAAATAAGAAAATTGGGATATGGGCAGTAGGAGACAAGATAGAGTTAAGCCCGGAATGCTCCGAAACTATTGAACTGATTTGAAAAATTATTTTACTGTTGGTACGCGGAATACGGATGAAACTGCGGAAGCCAATACACAATAATTGGAAAATAAAAAACAATTGAAGGCAACACCATGTTTTTCTGAAAGCGCGAAAGTATGAAAAAGAAAAAAGTTATGAATGGCCATTGTTGAATGATGACTTACAATTTATGTACTTTTTGTGAAATAGCAGTCTTTACAGAATGATATACTTAAATGTTGTTCGATTTAATGGTTTTGTCATATTGTAATTAATTTGTTACATTAAGTTAAAGACAAAATCAGACGTTTCATACTCCTTGGTATGTGTACTTACACATTTCCTGTTTCGTATAGTCTATGTCACCCGTGCATAGTGTAGCTTCCTAGTTTCCCAATGAAGAAATAACTATTCAGATATGTTCAGCAGTTTCGGAACCAGGGTAAATACAAACAATAATCCAAGAAACTCCGTGGACAATTTTATAATGTCTAAAAAGGATAAAAAAACTAAGTGTAGGTACCTACTTCAACTTCAAATATTTATTGCCTACACAAATGTATATTAACCTACATATTTACGTAAAAAAACTATTTGGAAATACTAAAGAGATTCTATGAATTATTTCGTTAATAAAAGCTGCCTTTATCTAATCGTTTCCACGTGCGCCCGCGCCGGTGTCAACCGTGTTGCCACGCACGACATGAAATGAACTCAAGGATATTAAGTACATATTAACAATTCATTTTATGTTATCTAATAACTTCTGAAATCGGTTAGTTGTTCCTAAGGCCTAAAATAATAATAGTTATACAGCTATTCTTATCTACAGGTATAGGTACATACTGATGTTATAAAGATACTTAAGAAGAAGACTAAATCTGTGGCTGGACTGTTTTTAGGGTTCCGGACCCAGAGGGTAAAACAGGACCCTATTGTTTTCGCTCCTCTGTCCGTCCGTGCGTCCGTCCGTCTATTACCAGGCTGTATCTCATGAACCGTGATAGTTAGAGAGCTGAAATTTTCACAGATGATCTATTTCTGTTGCCGCTATAACAACAAACACTGGAAACTAGAATAAAATAAACTTATATATATATACAACTTAAAACTAATATAGGGCATCAAAAAATTGCTCCTCATCGCTGTCACTGGGTAATGTACCCAAAAGACTGGCAGCATTGCCACGTTGGATGGCAATGCTCAACCTCTGTGCGAAATAAAAGCCAGCCTTTGGGTCCCGGGAAGTGTCAACCAGGCGCTGGGAGATATCCCTGGCAAGAAGGTGGGCGCTCGGACCCCACGGCCCTAGAGTTTCAACCCCAAACGGCTCAAACATGTAATTGCCTATAAGGTTACTATATTTGCGCCGCTTGAGAATAAAATAGATATTTTGGGGTTCCCATACAACAAAAATGATTTTAAATAATGGTACGGAACCCTTCGTGCGCGAGTCCGACTCGCACTTGGCCGGCTTTTTCGATTAGAGATTGAAAGGCATAATTTGTGTCAAAATTCAATCCCTAATCGCAAAACTGCGAATAAATCGTTTTTTGTAATCTGCAGTAAGAAGAAAACTGAAAATTACGTAAGCATTTACAATATTAGTGTACGGATATAGATAATTACAAGAGAATCGTAATACATTAATATATAAGGTATAGGCTAACATAGATAACTGATACCCAAATCAATAAACGCGTACAATGTCATGGTATTATCAATGTACTGCAGCTGTGCGTGTGTGTGTAATGCACACATAGATAATACACAGACAGATAATGTCCTTAGCTACTAAATTGTAGATAACCGGAGTTTGGTAGACATGAGTAGAAAATCTTTGTCCTTATCATATCGCGGAAGTATGTATGCTATAAACTTTCAAAGTATTCTTCTCTTGGTATTAGCGTCGTCTAGTAGTAGTGAGAAGCCAGTAAGTCTGACACCAGTTTAACCAAGGGGTATCGGGTTGCCCGGGTAACTGGGTTGAGGAGGTCAGATAGGCAGTCGCTCCTTGTAAAGCACTGGTACTCAGCTGAACCCAACTTAGTTGGGAAAAGGCTCGGGAGACGATGATTAGGTTTATCATCTGCCTAATTGGTAAGCTTCCAGAATTCCTTCAGAAACACCAGGGTGGCTTTAGCCATTAAAATGTCAGTACACCCGGAACATGTGGGATGTGGATCTTCTTCCGACAAAAGAAAACGGAGATAGTTGAAGAGGACGACCAAAGTAATGATGGATGGATTGTGTGAAAGTCGATATGGTTAGAAATAATGTTACTTGTGAGATGACGATAGGTAAAAGAGTATGGAAGGAGAAGACATGCTACGCCGACTCGAATTAAAATTGGAATAAGGGCAGGAGATTGATGATGAAAAAAAAAAACGCTCGCAGTCTAGCTGAATGCAAATGGATACCAGTGTTTTACATAGAGCAACTGCTTATCTGCTATCCAAAGCAACGTATTATTAACGTTTTTTTATGTGGCCTGAATCAAGAACTACTGGAATCAACTAGTATGATACAGCCACATAATATTTGTAATATTATTTTAAAAGACGTGCACTGTTTGTCAAACGCCTCCCCCAAGGTTCGCCACTTCTGTAAATTTTCAGCAACTCAGCATATGCACTGCTTCAAGTTATAGAATAAAAACTAATTATAACGAATAAATCCATTTGCTTTTTGTTCAAAAAATCTTAATTTAGACCTAGATTATGATATTGTGAGCGGCACTCCAAGGCTTGTTTCAAGGCAATCGCATCTAACTTAGCTTAGACTTTCTCGGCTTAAGGCAATTCTTATAGCTACTTACTTACTGTTTGTTTTATCTTAAACATTGGTTATGTTTTTCCAAAGGAGGTTAGACAGAAAAGTTTTATATTTTGATAAAGTATTTGTATCGACGGCTCTCTTTGATTTGAGCGCAAACCATCCCAGTCTTGGCCAGCTCTCTCCAAGCGTTCCCACGGCCTCCAGTTCGAAAAGAAGTAAAAGAAACATGCTGCAGTCAGCCAAATTGTGCAGCAGGATGAATGATGATTTCCATCCACCAAGAAGTAGCAGCCTTAGCAACAGGCGTACCTACTGTGAGTAAACGACCGAAGAGACAAAATTATCAAGATAGCATACTCCTTGCACAGTTACCGAAAGTTAAAACATAATGTTTCGACTTAAATTTCGAGACATCCACGCCAAACAATGTCGACGGATGTTTTTCAAATAATATGAAACCGAATGATAACTGTCGCGAAAAGTGCACTTAGACTTGCATATTTTTGTATTGCACTTGTGTGCTACCAGAATCATTTTGATTACTTTCAATTTTGCTAGCTGGTTTCCCGCGTCTCGTGGGATCTACTGCCCTTACCGGGATAGAATATAGCCTGTGTTACTCGAGAAGAGTGTAGCTTATTTAATTATTTATTTATTTATTTATAGGATTTCCAACAGAAGATACACAGATGACATATATTAAACACAAATACATAGGAACTGATTACTGTGTTCCCCCAATTACAGGAAACCACAGCATTTACTAATGATAACTAGATGCAACAAAAAAGTTTGACATTCATATACTTAGTGAAAGACTTAGCTTTCCAATAGTGAAAGAATTTTTCAAATCGTCTCAGTAGTTTTCGGAGCCTTTAGGGTACGAACAAAAGATGTTTCCTCTTACATATAGAACTGCAAATTCTGAACTATTTATATCATGGTGGCTTTTATGAAAAGAGATCAACTAGCTGCGCAAGGCATATTATTAGCTTGGTGCAGACACAGATGCACTCTCTATTCCCTCACGGAGAGAGATCAGGCGTAGGACCGACAGCCTCAGAAGCACGGAGGTCACCCATCCATAGGATTACCGACCCGTCCTGCTCAACCCTGCCCTTCAAATATATATTTAGACCTCACATCACTCGTTGGACACTTACAATATTAAACAGGCTATTATGCCTAAAGAATTGTGAACATGTGTTTCACCTGTCGCCAAATGTAACATGATGAATAGTTTGTGATGATTAACGATGAAATTTTGGCGGTGGATATTGTTTTACTATCTGTAGTGACAGGTACTTCATATAGAGAGTACTTACGCTAAATACACGTAATTTGGCATTAGTAATTAAATGAGAAATGATGTACTTAGTATTTTTTATTTTCTGCATCTTTTCAATGAAGAATTTTCTGGCTTTCTAGTATCCTTAAATTAGCCGCAAAGGCCTTGCGCCAATTTAAAGGCTCTAACTGCTGTGAAAGTTCTTCAAATGACAGCCAGGGCCCGAAGGTGTCTTTTATGAAACATGGACCATCCACGAAGCGACCGCGCCAAGCCCTGCTGAACCTTATGTTCGATCCTCCTGTGCGCTATTTCTTAAGCCTAGCTTCTCGATTATAATTAGTAAAGTTCCTACATAGTACTTATTTATTTGTTGTAATTTTTAACTTTATGAGCATTGTGTTTTTGACAGCATAACAAAAAGTATGTCACTTGATTCATGTCGCTATTAAAAATATTAAATACTGCTTGACACATTGTAATTATGTTTGAAAAAACCTTTTCATACGCGATTCTTCAAATTGAACGTAAGTATGGGAACTAGGGAAGTACCTTGTTTGAATAGAAATAACTTACCCATTTTTACGCGTTTATTTTCGTATGAATATGAATATTTTATTACGAACATGAATATTTATGATTAACTCAGAGAAAAGGGAAAAATCCCTAATCGTATGCGTCTCGGTCGTTGTGGAAAATTTTTTACTCACGAACTGCTGAACTGAATCAGACGAAATTTGATATACGAAGTACTTAATTAAAACCTTCATGGTAGGAACATTAAAAACTTTTATGAAGATTAAAATAATGCAGTTTTTGTAGAATCCTTACTAATATTATAAATCGGAAAGTGAGTTTGTTTGTTTGTTTGTTTGTTTGTTCCGCTTTCACGCCGTAACTACTGAACCGATTGCTTTGAAATTTTGCAGACGTAAAGTTAGAAGTCCGGATTAAATAATAGGGTACTTTTTATCCCGAAAAAAATAGATATTCCCGAGGGAAAACAAAAATATTGTTTGCTTGATGGATGGATTGTAGATGGCGCTGTGTGTCGTTTAAAACAAGGTAATATATTGCAAACGAATATAAACATGTAAATTTAGAAGCTAAATGATACGATAATGAATCCCCGAAAATGAGGAATTCCCGAGGGATTATGTACAATTTGTTCAATCGTCTAAACTGTTTTTTTTTACATCTACTTATATATTGCAAACGAATATGAACATATAAATTTAGAAGCTAAATGATACGATAATGAATCCTCGAAAATGAGGAATTCCCGAGGGATGACGTGCAATTTGTTTTATCGTCTTAACTGTTTTTTTTACATCTACTTATCCTGAAATAACTATAATTCAACGAATTACTAATTGGTTGGTATAAGTATTAGTTAAGTTATTTAGTTCTTGAGGTATGCGATAGATGGCGCTGGGTGTGGAGTTTTTAAATTCTTTGGAATTATCTGGGGTGCCTTCTCATAAATTAAAACTAAAAGTAGGTGTTCCGGTGATGCTCATGCGTAATCTCGATGCCCCTAGACTGTGTAATGGTACCAGGCTGCGTGTCACTCAGCTTGGGCGGAACATTATTACAGCCACTATTTTAACTGGCGCAGCAAAGGGTGAAAGTGTACTCATTCCTCGGATTCCGATTATTCCAACAGACCTCCCATTTCAATTTAAAAGACTACAATTTCCTATAAGGGTTTCATTTGCAATGACCATTAATAAAGCACAAGGCCAAACTCTAAGGGTTGCTGGAGTACACTTAGAAAAACATTGGTTTTTCGCATGGTCAGCTCTATGTAGCGTGTTCCCGGGTTTCCAGTGCCCAAAATCTGCATGTTTTTGCTCCACAAGGGAAAACGTATAATATAGTGTACCATTCAGTTTTGGTTTAACAGCCAATCGTATCCAGCGTTACATCGCGCTTCTTAAATTTTTCCGTGGGAATGAGAAGTTTTCTTATAGTTGTGATTTATACCGCAATATAACCGAATTCCACGCGGGCGAAGCCGCGGGCGGAAAGCTAGTTAATTATAAAAGCTTAAATTAAAATAAAGATTTAAGTAAAGTATGTCGGGTTTAATTTTGGACACTACTTAAATACATGTATATCATAAAGCATATTATATCTTAATTCTACAGGCTTTTAAGTGGGAAATCATTCCATGTCCCTTTGGTCTTTGGGAGGAGCAAAAGTGAGCGTCAGTCTCTTACTGTCTAAAACCCACTTTCTTCATCCTCCTTCTGGGGCGGTTCGTATACATTTAGCAGTCTTTAGGGTCTTTAAATGAATATGTCCACACCATTTGCAGAAAACACATTATAGCTAAATTCTGCACAGGCTTTTTTTGCAACAACTATAGGGGAATAAAGTTAATGTCACATAGTATGAAAGTCTGGGAGAAAATTATTGAAAGAAGGCTGAGAGAAGAGAGTGATATCTCACGAAACCAGTTTGGTTTTATGCCTGGTCGGGGTACAACGGACGCTATATTCTGTATTCGCCAACTGTGCGAAAAGTACAGGGGCGCACACAAAAACTTGCATATGGTGTTCGTTGACCTTGAAAAGGCATATGACCGGGTACCTCGTGAGGTTTTGTGGTGGGCCCTTAAGGAGAAAGGTATGCCAGGGAAGTATGTGCAGTTGATCCGAGCGATGTACGGCAGATGCAGTACACAAGTCCGGTCCACAGCCGGCACTACCGCCAGTTTCAGTGTAGGCGTTGGCTTACATCAGGGGTCGGCGCTCAGTCCTTACCTCTTCCTGTTGTTAATGGACGCCCTTACAGCGGACATACAGGAGGAGGTTCCCTGGTGTATGCTTTTCGCCGATGACATTGTTTTGGTGGGGGAGAGTGGACCAGAGGTCCAGAGCAGATTGGAAGCATGGCGGCTAAGACTGGAGACGGTAGGGTTAAAGGTCAGCAAGAGCAAAACTGAGTATCTGCATTGCGATTTTGGCGGTATATCAAGACCCATGGCCATAACCCTAGCCGGCATGCCCCTACCAGCCTGCTCCGACTTCCGGTACCTTGGTTCACTCGTCCAAAGTGACGGTGAGGTGGACAGGGACGTTACGCATCGGATCAATTCTGGATGGATGAAGTGGCGACAGGTAACTAGCACTATCTGTGACCCACGGATGCCTCTCAAACTGAAGGGCAAAATCTACAAAACCGTCATAAGACCTGTCGTCCTGTATGGATCAGAGTGTTGGGCATTGAAAAAGAAGGATGAGAAAAGAGTGCATGTAGCAGAGATGAGAATGTTGAGATGGATGTGTGGTGTTACCAGAATGGACAAAGTGAGGAATGAGTATATCAGAGGAAGCCTGAAAGTAGCGCCAGTGACAGAGAAAATGAGAGGTCAGCGTTTGTCCTGGTATGGGCATGTGATGAGACGGTGTGAAACGCATGCTACAAAGAGTGTGCTAAGTATGAATGTGGAGGGATGGAGAGGCAGAGGTAGACCGAGGAAAAGATGGATTGATTGCCTGAAAGAAGACATGAAGCAAAAAGGAGTGGATGTAAGTATGACGTCTGACAGAGAGGAATGGAAGAAAAAGACATGTTGCGCCGACCCCAAATGACTTGGGAACAGGGCAGGAAGATGATGATGCTTTTTTTGGTACGGGGTGTCAGACTCTCAGACTAAAACCCACAATGTTCCTTCAGGAGCGCATTGTGTACCAGGGCCGCGGTAACTTGCGCGAACAATCCCGCAACCCCGACAGTCTTTAATATCACCCCAAGTGATACCACGTGCAGAAATTAGTCCACCAATACCAATATGCCATACTTCACTAACCAACACATTAGCATAATCACTCAAAAATAAATCTTTTACTCATAGTCGCTCATTAAAATACGTTCACGAAACCAAATGGCGATTACCATATAAAGTTGAATTAATACAAAGCTATTTTTATACGAATTAGTGGTAACGGAACATGTTGAAGCTATTTTTAGCCACTCGTGGTCATAAACGTGTTTCGTTTTGAGTTTTTAAGAGCGAACGAAGTTATTTTTTACTTGCGGATAAAACTTTAGGTTGGTCCAAGGTTGTCGACATTGTTAATACATACTTACATACCTTTAGATTGTGTCATGTAGTTATGCAATTTTCGTGCGTTTTTTGTTTTAATATGCATAAGTGTCCTGTTTGTTTTGTTTGAATTCGTCTATTAGATATGCTCCTACAAGGGGTGTAAATCTGTCTTTGTCTTATTAAATAAAATGCATAATTGTATAGCCTAATTTAATTGATCTCGCCTATGTACCTAAGACTATAAATAGTGTTATGGTTTGCATGCCGAATTACAAAATGTCCATGGCATTAAGTCCGCCTTTGTAATTGTTTGATTGCATAAAGTTAAATAAATAAATAAATAAAAATGTGTCTGAGCTTTATCTGTATTTACCCTATTTGCAAAATAATTTTTTTTTCTAGTCTGTTCTTAAATGAAATGGAACGGCATTCAGGGCCTCTTAAAGTGTAGTGGTGAGTTTCCGCTAAAATTGTTCGGATACAAATGTGGAGCGAAGAGGGTTTTTTTTAAGGTGAGATTCCTCTGATTTTCGAAACTGGACCGCATAGTATACAAATGTTTCTTCTAGTCTACTCTCCAACAATAACAAATTGCGTGCGAACACTCCCTAAAAAGTCCGCGAAACTGCAACCTCTGTGCGTGAGAACACGCTAGGTAGTTTAAAAAAAGGTTTGGTATCTCCCTGTTATAGGTGTATAAGTTAACTTTTCATGTAAATCAAAAGTAAACCAAGTCGACGCCCTAGGTAACCTAGATCGAAAACACATTAATATTTTACTGGGCTGAGGGCGCGGTTCCTAGTAATTCTAATTTTAGATTTACTTTCACAGACAAAGAAAATAGAAGACATTGTATGCATCGTTGACATCGCGGTCTTTTGTTTTCCACTAAGAATTGAAGATATAGAGACTTATTAACACAAATGAATTCTAAGCGACAGCAAAGGGTCACAAATGAAGTCTAAAGTAGCTGTTCTCTGCAGTTCTACCTGACCACCTCGGGTCCTAAGGAAACCACAACTGCACCCATATAAAAAGGTGCCTTATGAATCAGGATAAGTTATAAAACCGACTTCCAAAAATATAGAAATGCGAAAATTATTACTTTTGCGTCGCCCTATAAGCCGGTGTATAAAGGTTTCTGCTATTTTAATTTTACAAGAACGATATCCAAATATTTTTTTCCAAATCGGTCCAAGTGACTTCGGGATATCTTGCTAATAAAAAAACAAGGACATCCTCCTTTCAGGAAGTCGGTTAAAAATAGACCCAACACCACCCACTGTCGTAAACTTTGGACCATTTACGAAAAAAAATAATTGAAAAGTCGTTTTTGAATTATCACAATGGCATTGAGGTCATGAAATGACATCACTGACCTTCTGAAGCCCAATGAGGCAGCACAAGGGAGCGCCTGCTTTGTGGATGTTAGGAAACCATGGCCAGCCAAGGTCTTTGATTGTTGCCAAATTAGTTGAAAAAAATTGTCTGCGTAGACTGAAATTAGGTAAGTTGTTAACTGTTACTCTGTTTTCCACGGTTTCGCGATTCAAAGGGAACTACTGCTTTTAAAGAGTAGTGAAACGGTCGTGGTCGTTCCAATATTTTATCTATCTGTTTATATGCTAACTAAAGATAGATAGAATTTTGGCCTCCGACGAATAATTTAAAATGCCTTACGGTGGATTTCAATATACACATGTGAAAATTCTATCTCTATGTGGAGATGGATTATTAAAATCCACAGGTTGCATGTGAATGTGACGATTGATGCTCAAAGTGAAATACTCTGCTTGTTAACTTGTCATTTGCTATCTACTACATGGTTCCTATAAACAAAAAACGATCTGGTTTACATCGGTAACTTTTGGCGTTCATTGTATAGGGCTTACGTCAAAAACTGTAATCCAAGCAAAACCTTTTATTATTGTAGGAACCGGGCCTATCTATGAACCGAAGCATTTTACCTACTAGAATCTTTGCACCACACATGGCATTTTTCCTGAGCCGTAGGTGCACTTACAAATGTCGTTTATATAGCCGTTTAATCAAACAGCTAGCCAATGACGCTGTTCAATCAAAGGGCTAGTTTTATTAAATGGCAATTTAAACCAGTTATTTGCAACATAAACATAGTATGTAAGTACCTGGGTAATGTTGGGATGATTTGCATTATGTATTCTCCAACACGACAGCAACAAACTCAAAAATGTTTATGCAAATATGGCTGATAAATCATCACTTTTCGAACTTCAAAAACAAAAGACAGCCCCCTAAAACGCCCACCCTTCACCGCTTCCTATGTGTTTTTGCTGGGAAGAAGAAGTGGTGGAACAAACTCCCCAGCAACACAACATTTTCTTTATTTCTTTCATAATCTACAGTTCTCAGATAGCAAGCGAAGTTTAAACTAAAAACTAGTTTTATTCCATTTATTTTTTCTATTTATTCCGGAAAGCACTTTCACCGATCTATGTATTGCATTCGTTCGCTATTAAAATTCTGTACACATTTAGAATGTAATCGCTTTTGCTTGTCTATGGAAAATAAAGCAAAACTCGATGTAAAAGGTAAAAGTAGATATTTTTATTTTCAACTGTTTTGTGAAGTTACGTACACTCTTTTCGGTCGTTTCCAATATTCGATCTATCTGTGGTTTTGCTTACAACAGATAGGAATTTCACATTACTTGCATGAGACTAATGTCAATATTATATCGCCAGTAAGCAAATCAATACATAGATATTAGATAGATAGAATGTTAGGAACGGCCGTCAGATCCTAACTACCCTGTTTACATGATGATGCTCATTCCTTCTCAGTTGGGGTAGAGGCATGTGCTCTGCAGTGGGACAGTAAAAAGGCTGATGAAAGAAAGAAAGAAGAAAATCATGATAGCGATTACTGATGACAGTGATACCTACAAATTAACTGACTAGTGGTGTTGCGTGATGGGTGACAAGCCGTCTGCCCGTCTAGCGACGACAAGTCGCTATAGTGAGCGGCGTATTTTGCTCCATGCGCTCCTCTAAATAGCAGTTACATACATTCTGTGGGTTCTTCAGGCTGAAGCCTGCCGGAGCTGCGGGATTGTTCGAAACTGCTACTGTGGCCCTGGTACATAAAGGACTCCCGAAGGAACAGAGGTGGCTTTTGGTATAAGTCTGTTATTCATGCAACACTCACTCGAAGGAATCGTTAGTGAATACCCACGTGCCAAAAATAAGAATGAAAGCGTGCGTAAATGGGGAAAATTAACAATTATTTTTGGTGGGAAATCATCACCTCCCGCTGTGGGTGCAGCGTGACGGAGTGTTAGACTCTCACTGACTAAAACCCATCATGTACTTTCTGGAGCCCTGTATGTACCAGGGCCGCGGTAACTCTTTCGAACCATTCCGCAGCTCGGGACAGTGGACCTAACTCTAATGTATGCATCTAAAATATATCCGTCTCTCTCTTACATCTAAGTAATGCATGTGCTAGACAGAGTCACGTGTATTAAGCACGTGCTGAATTATCTTAAATTACCCTGTCTAGGTGATAAGAGAAAACAAACAACATTTTAAATACAGCGACGAAAACATTGAATCGCTAGCACTTTGCCTCTGATTCACTCGTCTTAAGAAAGTTCTACCAGATTTTAATCTATCTACCTAATTTTTTATTTATTTATTTGTCTCAGTTCTATCTAAATGGGTCTTGCCATTTAAACATAATCATACAATTTCTTCCGCCCACAGCTTCGCTTGCTTCCCGTTTGACATTATTTTTCAGTCAGATGCAATGTATGTAGCTTTGCTTCGGAATATTTTTCCGTTAATATAGGAACAGTAGTTAAATAAGCGCGTTCAACCAAATAAACAAACTTTCGCATTAATAATATTACTTAGTATGAGGATAATTTTTACGACAATGTGACTTGAAATTGTCCAAAGATTTAACATAATATTTCCAAGAAACAGCGGTTCAATTCGTAACAGAGAAAAATTCTTAGAAATTCTACTCTATTAACGCCTGGTTCTTAAAAAACGATTGGTTTTGCTCACAAATGGTAGTTTTTTGACGAAAGCTTCATAGAATTAACGTCAATAATACCGTTTTTAAGCAAAATTAATCGTTTCTTATTTACAGGAACTGGGAATAAGATCAAAACAACGAATAGAATTTCTCCACTTTTTCTTTTTTGATGGGAAATCATCAAGTGACCCCGCTGTGGGTGCAGCGTGAGGGAGTGTCAGACTCTTACTGACTAAAACCCATCATGTTCCTTCTGAAGTCCTTCATGCACCAGGGCCGTGGTAACACGCGCGAAAAATCCCGCAGCCAGAATTTCTCCGCTCAGGGATACTAGTGAGCGGACACGAGATGTTGGAATAAAGAGATTCTATATTGTTTGTTTAAAACCTCCTCCACTCCTGGATGGAGTCTAAGACTTAGTAGGAAGCTAAATAGATTTTAGTTACTTATTCTGCAGCTTTGAATGTGAGTAGTTAAGTTATTACAGTAAGCTTTTAAGTAAATAGGAAGTTATTTGCAAAAATACCAACCCTTGGATGACCCCATTGGCTTCTGTACTTTTCTATAATATACTTCGGCCGTTCAGAGAATGCGTTCCTGACACCTATCAGTTAGTCACGACTAGTGATGGGCACAACATAACACTGAGTTCGTTACCGTTCCTTCAAAATGAACCGCCGCATTATTTTAAGATTATTTTCGTTTTAAATTGGCGGAATCATTTGTTTTATATTTTAGTTATTTAAGTGGAAACCAAAAAAAGGTAATATTCATATAATAAAATTGTTTTATTTATTCTTTGTTACAAGTACATTGAATTGAATGTGCGAACAGAATATTAATCAGACTCCGATTTGCTTGAGGAGGTGGTGTCTTCATCATCATCTTCGCCTACATGTATAATTATATTATTATCAATAACAGAATCAATCCTGATATCTCGGTCTAACAAAAGCCGGGTAATCAAATAAAAACAGATCGAAAACACTTGAAAAACGTGGTCTATGCGCACGAAACGACAATGGACGACTGTTTTAGCGTCACAAAATGGCGGCCCATAACGCCATTTGGGGTTACCATTTTTAATCTAAGTATAAAAATGCGGTTTGGTCATAGTTTTATTTTTATTTTTCATAAAAGTTATAATTAAGTCTTATAGTCCATTATTTTCCAATTCTTAAAAAGAAAATCAAAACGTATTATTTTATATTATAACTGTATAAGAACAGATTACGATACTTGCCTGTTATTTTTAGCACAGCACTACAAAATATAAACCGCTGACATAACCTTGTAATAGCGCAGTATAGATTTAGAAAAATATTGTTTACCAAGTTATTTGACACTCAGTTTGGCACAAAATTATAACATTCATTGATTATTGATATAATAATGTTGTTTTAATGCTCCTCAATTGTTAAAACGGTAAACAACCAGCAAAAATATTTTTATCGTAACTGCAACGCCATTGCAAAGTTACGTCGTCAGTTCAATCGCGACGTGTCAGGAACGCATTCTCTGAATGGCCGAACTATAATATAATATTAGAAACGTGGATTGTATTGTATGGATGTGTGTGGTTCCTCTTTCACGCAAAAAGAACGGAATTTGATGATACTTGGCAATATTATAGCTTAGGTATACATTACAATATCATAAACCCTTCTTTTTATCCGGCTACAAGAAGTAAGTTCAAGACACAGGTGTATCCGCGAGAATAGCATAGAGTTCAGAGAACAAACTGCGTGCGCAACTCAAAAAAAAGGCAGTGACTTGGCATTATACTTAGATGCCGTTGCCCACTATTTGTGAACGAAAAACAAGAAAGTGGTGATGACACAGCGATTTTGGATCCGCGGCCATCTTTGAAAGTTTTGAAATGCTTTTGTAAAGAGTATAAGAATTAAACTTACTTAATATATATCTACTTAGCTTTTCGCGCGTATTTGCTCTCGTCAACTTTTAGCCGTTCTAGGGTTTCTATGTTAAAAAAGCTGAAGAGTTTTTTTATTTGTTTGCTTCATAACGCTCTAATTTCAGGAGCTACTGGCTATCTGGGAACTAGTCAAAAGACTGCTTTTGATATCTTCAGTAGTTTGGTCGTAAGAAAGAGTTAAGAACATAAGTAAGGACTAAAATGAAATAAAATTTTCAGGACCATTTTCGTCTACAACATAGACGTCTGTTATTCTTAAAATAACGAAAATTCATAGTAAACAGTTGTTTTAATAAAAGTGAGGTTTATGTTATCGATGCCTTGTTAGCTGGGCCTTATATCAAACCCACTAATATTATTTAAAAGCGACAAACCATAGAGGCCTCAAAAAATCTCACAACGTTTTTTAAACAGTCGAATTAAAAAAAAACCGTGATGACGTCAGATCTTTAAAAACTAAAATTGCCAATGACAAGACCAATTTATTTAGTCAAATGGTATCAACAGTTATGAATTCGAAAATATCTATGTGAATCATTTTTATGGGTCTCGATGTTTCTATGGTATGTTTTATAATACTATGTAGATTTATATGAATAATATACTAGTTCCCGTCCGCGGTATTACCTGCGTCCCATGATAACTTCTTTTGATAGCTGAAAGATGACGAAAACTACTAAGCCCTTCTCCCGGGTCTAAGCTGGCTCCCCTCTAATTTTCAGCTTAAACGGTTCTGTCATTCTTGGGTTATAAGTAGTGTAAATATAGTGGTATTATGAATATATTTTTTTTTCTACAATTTTCGCGTTCAATGGTACCGTTTTTTGTTTCACCAGATGGCGCAACTGTAGCGTGAGGTCTAAAACTATGGCAATCAAAGTTCGTATTATGAGCGCTAAAACTTATATCTACATTAGATGATTATATTAGATCATATGTAATACAATAGAACTATAGTGTGAACGTATTGGCGATGCCACAGTGTTGCGCAGTGCCGTTTTGCTCGAAAAAGAAATGCGAACATAAGTTTCCGAAAGATTAAAGAGTGTCAAAGCAGTGACATTTATAGAACCCTGATCTGTATTTGCCATAATTAATCTAAAGTATTGTTAAATATTCACAATATTAATTTAATTAGAAATATAAACCTTCGCGCGTAAACAAACAGTGGCATTTGACGTTTCGAAGACCTTACGCTACACAAGCGCCTCTAGCGGCGATTTCATACGCGGTAGACCTCATTGGCCTGGCCAAAAAGTCTGACGACCAGTGTTACTGAGGACATGGAGGGTGCAGGAAGGCGGTCAGATATGCAGTTGTTCCATGTAGACACTGGTACTGAGCTGTATTTAGTTAAGACTGGAAGCCGATCTCAACATGGTGTGGGTAAAGGGTACATGGACTTACCATGGAGTTGATTGCTCGTTCTTCTCCATAGGAAGCTGTTTTGGAATGGGCAACTAAAATCAAACTTATTAATATTTTTGACGTTCATAAGGACCTGTAAAGGCCTTAATGAAATAAAATGATTTGATTTTGACTTAATTGCATTTTTTTCTCTGCCATGCAAGACCCTTCGACTACATTTTGACATCTAAAATTGACCACCCCCAAGCAAAACTAAGGATTCCTTATTTACAAGGTACTATCGATTAATACCCGAAATAAGTTCCCACCTATTTGAAACGTTATTATAATAAATATAATTACAGAATTAACTATAAGAAGGCCACAGAGTCCCGCCAGTCATGGTTAACGGTAACGCTTTGAAAGTTACGCTGCAATGGAAAATTTTCTTATGCAGCGGTTATAGTTATAAGCGGTAGCGTTTGAAAATAAATCATTAAAATTATTTTCATTATTTGATAATATTAAAAAGGGACTACTTAGTATCGGTTTTGATAAAATTCAAATCGCAAAATTCTAATTTCTGTTAATGGGCTGTGAAAACACCACCATGGCAGTATTTTTAAGACTAGATGAGGCAGGTATTTCCCACCTCAGGGTGAAACAAACTCAAGAGTCAAAATCTCTTTCTCTGACATTTTAGAATAATTATGCAAGTTATATAGTGTCTTGCCAATGTATGTGTCACAGACACGAAAGATACCATCTTCTAATTTTGTTGATGAATGTCGGGCGATGTGGAGGATAAGAGACGCGTTCGCCGCCGGAGGAAGTCGTGGCTTCAAAAGACTAAAGTCGGGAGTGGTCCAGCGTCGCCGCCTCCTGGCTTTGGACAGAAAGGGTACAAACGCGATGTGATCTCAAAAACGCTCGTCGCTGATTGTAAGTCTTCTATTATTTGTTTTCGTCGTCGCGGCCCACGACCGAGATCATTGAGCTCCAACGCCCTTACACGAGACAGAATTGTTATTAAAATTGTGTATCTCTGTGTGAGCTTTAAGTTAATATGGATAAGATTCTAACTTAATTTCTTATACATATTTGTTTATAACACACAAACTCTTCAGCTGCTGGTATATGGCTTTTCAACTGTCAGTAGAGAAAAAAGAATTTAAATAAGAGCCCGAAATCCCGAATTTATCTTGAGCAAACATGGTAGTTATTCCCTCTCTGTAAGAGGTTAGGCCTGTTCCCAGTGGGACTGTTAAAATGTTGATGATGATGAAGATGATCCACTGCATAGATATTTTATCCAACGAAGGCGGATTAGTAAATGTAAATGCACATTATATGCATAAGCTCTGGAACGCTCAGCAGTGGTCAAATCCTTTTTTTTTAACGACGTCAAATATGTGTGTTAACCCGCTGTGGGTTACCAGCGGTGAGGGAGTATCAGACTCTTACTGACTAAAAATCGTCGTGTTCCGTCGTAGGCCTTTTATGTACCAGGGCCGCGGTAACTCTTTCGAACAATCCCGCAGCCCCGGCAGGCCTTGGCCGTACTGGGCCCCGCTGGGTAGTAGCCGAGTCCTCAAGTCATATAAAGACAATGTGCATGTACTTACATTTACACACACAACTATGCCTCACCCGCTTTCGTAAACCATTATGAACTGAAATGTCACTGGCCGGAATAGCAAGGGACAAGTTCTTTCGATTTTGAAATAAGAACTGATAACACAATTTGAATGAATAACGTCACATCCGTCTGGGTACAATGCATGCGCATTGCACCAGATAGCTTTGTAATGAGTCAATGTACTAAATTAACGGTCAAATTGATAACGATGCTGACTTTTTTAACCTTTTTGAGAGGTGTTAGGTAAGTAACAGTCGTAAGGGTCGATCGATCATAGGCTTACTCTATGCAAAGCTTTGCATGGTCGGTCTGTGGAAGGTGACATCTTATCATGACTTCGGTGTATCGGAAGTCATGTTACGTTAGTGGTTCCCAGCTGTCATTTGAACATCTTTGGCAGATATAACGGGTACTCAGAGGCCAGCAAACTCTGACAACCAGTTTTACCAAGGGGGATCGCGTTGCCCGGGTTGAGGAGATCAGTCGCTCCATGTAAAATACTGGTACTCAGCTACTGAAAAAGTCGTGGTGGCCTAGTGGGTAAAGGACCAATCTCTCAAGTATGAGGGCGCGGGTTCGATCCCAGGTCAGGCAAGTACCAATGCAACTTTTCTAAGTCTGTATGTACTTTCTAAGTATATCTTAGACACCATTGGCTGTGTTTCGGATGGCACGTTAAACTGTAGGTCCCGGCTGTCATTGAACATCCTTGGCAGTCGTTACGGGTAGTCAGAAGCCAGTAAGTCTGACACCAGTCTAACCAAGGGGTATCGGGTTGCCCGGGTAACTGGGTTGAGGAGGTCAGATAGGCAGTCGCTTCTTGTAAAGCACTGGTACTCAGCTGAATCCGGTTAGACTGGAAGCCGACCCCAACATGATTGGGAAAAAGGCTCGGAGGATGAGCTACTGGTTAGACTGAAAGCAAGCCTCAATTTGTTTGGGTAAAGACTAGGCATGTCATAATAATTTAGGGGCTTTCTAACGGCTGTTTAGGTCGAAAAACGGGACCAGGTAACTTCCGTAGAAACATTTTTGTAGAAATACTACAAGGATATTATGGTGCTTCGTCTTGTAGCGGAATCTGCGGATTCAATTCTTAGCACATACTCCGTATATCGATACAAAAGACATATCGATAAATTCCCATCCCTACGTACAGAACTAGCATTTCTAAATAGGCTTAGACTTAGCTTAGGCAGCCGACTGCAACCGCTTTTTGTTAGCCCATTGAATTGTAAATACAACATACAGTGGTTAGAACAAAAACGAGTTAGGTTTTAGTTGTGGGTGACACAGTATGTCAAGTTGGGGATGTCTTTGAAATTGTAACTGAGTTTGTTGTAGTGTAGGATGAGCGGTTATGAATGACACGCGTGGAAAAGGCGTTGACTGCAAATTATTTTAGATAAAAAATAAGAAACACTGAAGTGGTCCGATTTTGTAGTTTTCTTTCATTTTACTTCTGCAATTAAACTGATTTTAAAGTTTATTTTTTTATCGGAGAGGTGGTATATCTTTTGTGGCCATTTTTTGTTAAGATAACTTACTCTGATCTGATTAAATAAAGCATAGAACTTAACCGGACTTTATGTTTTGTCTAGATAATCGTTTGTGCTGTACTTAATATTGTTACTTGAACTTAAAATGATACCAAAGATATAAGACAAATGCAATTTATACATATAATAAGCATATATTACTTGACACCTCTTATCACTTGAGAACTTGAGCAACATGCAAAAAGGCATCATCTTACTGGATTACCTGCACTGTGGCAAGACTAACGGTTTCTAAACCAGCTTAGGGAACGCGCAAGGAAAGTCACGGGATACAACTCGTATCTAATACTTGTAACATAAATAATGCATTACATTTTTACCTTTTTAATTGTGAACTTTCTTTGCGAACTTTCTAGAATGTGTCTCGGAAAATTGTGTGGTTTAGATTCTGGGATAAAAGGGTTCATGATATGTACTTACCCGTCAAATGAGTTTGCCTCTCTGAAGTTAGCAATTTGAAGCCACGTCAGCCTCGCCTTTTCCCGACTATGTTGGGGTCGGCTTCCAGTCTAACCGGACGCAGCTGAGTACCAGTGTTTTACAAGGAGCGACTGCCTATCTGATCTCCTCAACCCAGTTACCCGGGAAACCCAATACCTACCCCTAGGTAAGACTGATTATTAAGACTTACTGGCTTTCTGACTACCCGTAACGCTCGTGAATGCGGAAAAGGGTTTTGTAAGCTCTAAAAAGCTGGCAGTACAAAGTGGGCAAAAATTAAAAAAAAAGGTCAAAATTTGTTGCTAATTTGTTGCTAATTAGTTGCCAAATAATCGATTTTTTTGCTTTTGCCGATTTCGAGAAATCGTCAACAATGCTAGCTTCACCATAAGCTGGCATGGATTATAAGATAAAAGTAAAGGTAAAATAAACAAAATCACTACAAATTTGTTGCTGTATAACCAAAATAAATTTGAGGTCCAAAAAAATTTTTTTTTTCAAATAGAAAATTTTTATTTGCTTTGCGCGCTTGAATGTCAATTGTTTTATGAAAAAAATATGAAATAAATTTGTTGCTCGTCACAGAACTGTTCCTTGTCACTTAGAGAACCAGCAACTAAATAGACACCCGACGATCGGGTGTCTTGAACTTCGGTGACTAACAAACCGGCCATGCTGGCTTGAATGTCGATTTTTCCGGTGAAAAACGTGGAAATGAATTTGTTGCTCGTCACAGAGGTGATTAATGTCTCTCAGAGAACCAGCAACTAAATAGACACCCGATGATCGGGTGTCTTGAACTTCGGTGACTAACAAACCGGCCATGCTGGCTTGAATGTCGATTTTTCCGGTGAAAAACGTGGAAATGAATTTGTTGCTCGTCACAGAGGTGATTAATGTCTCTCAGAGAACCAGCAACTAAATAGACACCCGACGATCGGGTGTCTTGAACTTCGGTGACTAACAAACCGGCCATGCTGGCTTGAATGTCGATTTTTCCGGTGAAAAACGTGGAAATAAATTTGTTGCTCTCCGTAGAACTGTTAGGCATCGATCGGAGAACCAGCAACTAAATAAACATCCAATCACCAAGTCTCCTTTAAGCTGATGATTATCAAACAGGCTATGTTTCCTTGAATGTTTGTTTCTGCTAGGGAAAAATTATTACATACATTAGTTGCCTATGTTCAAAATCTTAGTCAGTATGATAACTCTCAATTCCTAGCTATGGATTAGACTGGTAAAATATAAATTAAAAAACAATTGCCAATTTCTTCAGTATTTTATTTTATTCTTTCTCAATGAATAAGTGTTTCTACTGTCATCACAATTTAATAAAAAGGAGTGGACGCAATTTACTAATAGAATAAATAAATAACAAAATCTTAATAATAGTCGTTAAACAGGTACTTCATATTTTTTTAATTCTAATTAAATACTTTTTTAAAAAGTTTTATACTTATTATAAGGTATTTGAAAAATCTTAAAATTGAGTATCCGGAGACTCAACAATTTGACTTGTGTGTTATTTTGAGCTCTCCTATTTATTTAGTTGCTGGTTCTCTAAGTGACATTAATCACCTCTGTGACGAGCAAGAAATTCATTTCAACGTTTTTCACCGGAAAAATCGACATTCAAGCCAGCATGGCCGGTTTGTTAGTCACCGAAGTTCAAGACACCCGATCGTCGGGTGTCTATTTAGTTGCTGGTTCTCTAAGTGACAAGGAACAGTTCTATGACGAGCAACAAATTTATTTCATATTTTTTTCATGAAACAATTGACATTCAAGCGCGCAAAGCAAATAAAAATTTTCAATTTGAAAAAAAAAAAAATTTTTGCACCTCAAATTTATTTTGGTTATACAGCAACAAATTAGCAACAAATTTGTAGTGATTTTGTTTATTTTACCTTTACTTTTATCTTATAATCCATGCCAGCTTATGGTGAAGCTAGCATTGTTGACGATTTCTCGAAATCGGCAAAAGCAAAAAAATCGATTATTTGGCAACTAATTAGCAACAAATTAGCAACAAATTTTGACCTTTTTTTTTTTAATTTTTGCCCACTTTGTACTGCCAGCTTTTTAGAGCTGGTTTTGTACGTATATTTTTACTATAGTAAAGCCACTAGTGGCTAAATTCGGAGCAGTAAAGTTATTTGCCAAGAAATACACTATTTTTAGATTTATAAGTCGACATATAACGTACATAGTAGTAATGTAATTTTGAACACCCTCCGTTTTTTATTTTCTTTTCTTGTGCTCAGAAGCCGGATAAGTGCACCCTTTTGTAAGAATATCCTATGCTTTTGCGTATCGATCTCACTACGAATATAATTCTGGCTGAACGTTTGATGGAAATTCGATCAAACTCTAACTCAAAAACGTTTATTCAAATTAGGCGATAAATCAGCACTTTGCGAACGTCAAAAACAAGACAGCCGCCTAAACGCCCGCCCTTCACCACTTCCTATGTGTTTTTGCTGGGGAGGCTGGCGCAACAAACTCCCCAGCAACACATGTCTGTCTGTTAGGTTTGAAGAAACAGATTCATGCAGAACAAGCCCGATATAAATATGTATGTATATTTATCTCATGATAAGCAATAAATGCATCAAAATTATCACAAGTTGGCTACCACATCGGGGCTGCGGGATTGTTCGAAAGAGTTACCGCGGCCCTGGTACATAAAAGATCTACGACGGAACACGACGGTTTTTAGTCAGTAAGAGTCTGACACTCCCTCACCGCTGCTAACCCACAGCGAGAGGGGTCATTTGATGATTTTTGACGTCGTTAAAAAAAATTGGCTAGCACATAGCTTTACACATATAAAAACTAAATACTCAAGCATTACTTAAATTTTAGTCTGCATTGAGATTCGTAATAGAGTTAGTTACATATAGTTGTATTTGCGCTTCATACAATTTTCAAACGCAAGACGACTGCACATCAGTTGGAATGCGTAGGTAAAAGTAAAAAGTTACAAAACGTATCTATCAATCTACTCGCATTAAATGCTTGCTTATTCATGCAAAACCGACGCGCGAGCGTTGTATGTCGACTGTAGACATACGTACGTAAATACTTTGCAATTATATGTTTGTTTTATAGAAATTATGGAAGATATTAAAGAGGAAACATTATTTTGTTTATTTGGTTGTTTTGAGTACCAGTGTTTTACAAGGAGCGATTGCCAATGTAATCTCCTCAGCCCAGTAACTCGGGCAACCCGATACACCTGGTAAGACTTTCTGAGACCTGACTACCTGTAACGACTGCCAAAGATGTTCAAATGACAACTTACAGTTTTTCGTGCCCAACGAAATAGAAGGTCCGAAAAACTCCGAAACTACTGAACTGATTAGAAAAATTCTTTGACTATTGTAAAGCTACTCTCTTCCCGAGCAGCATAGACTATATTTTATCCAGGTACGGGCAGTGGTTCCCACGGGACGCGGGTAAAACTGGTGGAAATCCTTTCTGAATCCTAAACTAGGATTCACCGGCGTTTAGTGGAAATTACTTCCCGAAGCCGTATAAAATATAATAGCCTTGACAACCGGGGACAGTGTATCTTTCCAAAAGTGAAAGAATTTTTCAAATCCATTGAGTAGTTTCAGACTATTTGGGTTACCAACTATCAAAATATTTTTTTCTTTTCATAATATTCGTATAGATAGATATCTTTGATATCTATACTAATATTATAAAGCTGAAGAGTTTGTTTGTTTGAACGCGCTAACCTCAGGAACTACTGGTCCGATTTGAACAATTCTTTCGGTGTTACATAGCCCATTTATCGAGGAAGGCTATAGGCTACTTTTTATCCGGGTTCGTACAGAGGTTCCCACGGGATGCGGGTGAAACCGCTGGCAGAAGCTAGTCAGTAATACGACGAATACGGTACAGATACGGGGACTTTTCGAAATCAGACAGTTTTATTTTGGGCTCAACTAATTTGTTCGTCTCTGAATGAGTTTTTTTTAACACAATGTCAAACTAAGATACAAATAAAAACAATTGGTATCTCAAGTACGTTTTTTTTTTAACTTTTTGACTTGTATGTCCTATCTGCTTTGATGACGAGGTTAGGTGTTTATCATCAATATTTTTTATTTCTTTTGAAAATCGCAGTGGGGTAGGTTATGGGCAGCTTATCTTTTGAACAATATTTACTCATTAAGATATCGGTATTTTGAAAACGTGACTACTTAGTTGATTATAATATTTGTTCTGTGGCTTTACCTATCTTTTGTAAAAACGAGGGATTTAAAAAAAAAAAAAAAAACATCGGCTTAACTTCGTAAGCCGCATGTCATGTGCGTGCTATCGTCAATTACCGATTGCTTGCATCTTTTGTAGTAAGGGCTTGCAACAATTTTTTTTCCCGAGTGAATACGGGTCGTCGAGAGTCCAAATTTTTTTTTTGGCAGGTATGGCATCTCGGAGTTAAGCAGCCTAAGGGGCCCTATACTCCTTAACCGGACTTTTTCATGTCCACGGCTAGCATGTGACATTTATAAATGTTCGCATATAATTTGTAGCTGTTTTCTACTGCGAGTGGGCCAGAAGAAACAGTGGTTTGACAATTTTAACAGAAAATAAGCAATGTGATTAGTATTGCTAGTATTATTAGTTTCGTATATTCCAGGAAGTCTTATGAAAGGTCAGTTTATAGACTTGCTATCTATATTAACAAATTCATTCATAAAATTATAGAGCTCATTAAAATATAATGACATAATCAGTTGTTTTTTATCCTTTAAACTTCGTCAAGGTTTTAACAAAAAAAAATAAACTAAAAATTATTTGCAAAATAAAACCCAATCGTGCAATTATATTGATAATGTTATCTTTAGTTACATAAAAAATACTAAAGACCTATGTATGTATCCGATCATTCAATGTTCATGCTAACGCATTTTATATTGACGTAGGTAATTACCACTAAAAATAATATATCAGATGTAATTATGTAAAAAGGGGTAAAAAGCTTATAAATTAAGTGACTGAGCTAAGGACACCCTCTGTGGAGGCTCGGCGCTTGAAGGAGATCAGAGGTACATAAGCATTTGCGCAGAAACAAGTGCACTCTCTATTCCCTCACTCACGTAGTCCGATGAGACGGCAATCCGACACGACCGGAGAAAGATCAGGTTTGGGACCACGTCTGTATTACCACCAACTTCCAGCCTGCTTTATGAAAGTTTCTGAACCTATTTCGGCCTGACCTGGGAATGGAATTTGAAACCACAGCAGTCGCGCTATGCGACTACTAGACTAGACCAAAGAAGCAATTAATAATGTCAATAAAAGTATAAGAAATATAATTATGTACTTCTTTAATGGGACGTAAAATTCATACGTCATTTATTATTATTAGTACTTCTTGAGCTCTTTACAAAAGACCGTCTCCTAAACTCCTGCCCTTCGCCAATGCTTTGAAGTTGAGGCAGAACAAGATGCAGCTTCCTGGCCGTTATCAGACACGTACTCTTAGGTCAAATATTCTTGGTCATTATCAGAAATTAGTAACTTCCTGGACTTATCTAACTGTCAAGGTTTGTTGTTAATCTGAACTAATTAAAAACAAATCGTTGCATATTTTTATGAAAACAAAATTAATTAGAAAATAATACTAAGGTACGCTTCCTTTCGTTGTTATTTAGGTATATCCAGATTTTGACAGTTTATTCCAGTAAGTAGTCCAATTAACTTTAAATGAACACTGATTCTGAGGCGAAAATAAAATAGGTACCTTTTTCAAAATACTATAAAATTAAAATCGGTTACTACGTTATGACAATCAACAACCACCATTTACAAAGAATAAAATCTATTCCCATACTTACATCAAAGTTGGCAGTTTTTACGTAATTTCAAAGAAATAATGAAAGTGCAGTAGCTCGTAGGAAAATGCGCTAGACACACGGAGAACAATATGACTAGCGGAGGTGTCATAACGGAAAATCGCATAAGAAAGTAGCGCGCCAAAATGCGGTTGAGCGGCGGAGAAATAACGTTACTGCTTTCGTCTTTATATGCCTTTTGGGCCCGACCATTTTTTGTAATACCAAAAAATCGTTGACAGATGTATCAAAGAACCCGAACGCCTCGTTATTTCACTCGCAACTGATCGTTTTGGTCATGCTCACCGTACGAATTTGAGCGACACGAAGGCACCTGACCTACCTGCATTATAGCATCTCCATTCATCTTTCTTTACTCCGTGCTAGACACGTTCATACTGGTACGCTTGCGACATTTCTTAGAAACGTCTAGAAAAACAGTTGAACGCGGAAAACTGCCGTTGTTGGCTTGTTAACCTAATTTGAGTTCTAAGTATAGGAGATAGGGTGCAAAAAACTGTGGGATTTCGATGTGGATTTTGAAATGTTGGTTAGACATTGTCGTATGTTTTTATGAGGTTTTGAGTTAAATGTAGCTAGACTTTTTGAATCGATCGTAGATATCCAACAACATGTTATGCACACAGACGAGACCCTAGACAGAAAGTACATATTAACTATTAATGGATACCTGTCTGCGTACCAATGTTATGAGTATGTCCTACTTTAGGTAATAGTCCACGATGTTTTTTCCACAATAAACTTTCCCATTATCTCATAATGGTTTAAGATGAGACACAAAAAATTGCAAGTCATTCGTCTAGATTCCAGACCGAGCAAGTAAATATCGGTCCTGCGCCTGATCTCGTTCCGATGGTGTCAGATTGCCGTCCCATCGGGCTATCAGAGTGAAGAAGTGCACGTGTATCTGCGCCAATGCTTGTGCACGAGAATATGGCCAACAGCTTTATTCTGCCTCACTCAGACGCCATGGCGACGTCGCCAGCGGCGCAAGTCTGGCTACTTATGCCATCCAAAGGTCGCCAAATCGAGTGGCCATGGCGTCTCGACAGTCAATTGTTTACGTCGTCGCTGAAGAAATCGCTCGCTGAATGGCGACCACACTGGCGACTGACTGTATAGGTGCACTTTACTGTGTACATTATAGTGGCAACCGTGGCAACGGCGCCGAACTGCTAGAGTAGCCAGAAGCCACGTAGGGAACTGTAGCTCGTGGCCACGCTTCCAATTGGGCGACGTTGCCAAGCCGTCGCCAAGTCAGTTAGGTTCCATACATTTCATTAGTAACTGTTTAGATACGTAGCCGGCGACGTCGCCATGGCGTCTAAGTGAGGCAGAGCTCTAGAGACAATTGTTCAGGACGCCATTACTACTTACTAGACAGATCACGCGAACCAAACCATTCCAGCAGAGGCATCGATTGACGGTTCATCGTAGGTCGGAAACCTATTCACCCTTACGGCTGATTCAATAACCTATCTATCTTTGGTTTAGCTTACCAGAGATAGCATTTGACATAAGGCGCATACAAGTCATGTCAAATTCTATATTTATTCTTGTTGCACACTTAACAATAAATATATAAAGAATTAAGACAGTTTATGTGAAACGGTGAGCTTAACCCAGGATTGGGTTCTCTTACAGCCAACCTTAAAGCCATAGATAGATTCGATAGTCTATCTCAAGTTCCTAAGCAAATCAATAGATAGGTTAGTGAAATTCGCACTTAGATAGATAGACATACAACATGTAACGTAATTAACGCACACCCTCAAACACCCCAATTAGAATATTATGTTATAATCATAATACACACACTGAATTTTTAATTTAACATGTATATGCATTGTTATTTACTAAATTAGTTATACCAATTCTTGGAGAACTTTTTGGTCATACTACTACGCACGCAAATATCGCGCCGCGCGCCGCTCGACTCGACACAACATAACGAAACTACGGAAAAAGCCGACAATACACGAAGTCTTATTACTTTGAGTTACGGTCTATTTGAATTTGTTTTGACTGTTCAGGGTTAATATGACAATAATTTCCGTAGTTTTAATTATTTTTGGGATAAAAAATTACCTATATTAAAAAGGCTTATGTTTAACTGATCACCAGAAATAGTAACAAATAGCAGACAAAAATAGTAAATGATCACCAAAATGAAACTCGCATTTTAATGTAAAATGATAACCAAAGTTTTAACACTTTGCTATCCCATTTAAGTGAAATTACTCCAAAATAAATCATGCGCAAGCCAAAAATAGTAAATGATCACCAAAATTAAACCACCATTTTAAAGTAAAACGATAACCAAAGTTTTTACATTCTGCTATCCTATTTAAGCAAAATGAGTCCAAATAAATCATTGTTATCCCAAAAGTAGTAAATGATCACCAAAAGTAGTGAATGATCATCAAAATTATACCAGCGTTTTAATATAAAATGATAATCAAAGTTTTTACATCTTGCTATCCTGTTTAAGTAAACTGACTCCAAAAAAATAAGTTCGGCCTGATACAATAAATGTAATAACATTATGGGGACCCTTTTCCTGCACTAGGGTGGAAAATTGTCTATTGCATGCCTCTAAACAGTGCGATAAGAGTGTGTTTTCGAGGGAGTGTATTGAGAAACACATTCTTCTTCTTCTTTCTCCTGCCCTGTTCCCAATTTTACTTGGGGTCGGCGCAATATGTCATTTTCTTCCATTTTCCCCTGTCACTCGTCATACTGACACTCACGCATGCATTGCAAGCCGGACACATAACTTAATATGGCATCATAATACTTTATTTGATAATAAGCCTACATTTTATGGCAATCACAGTGACTTATTTAGGCAAAAATAATACATTAATTTGGTCGTCAAGAGTTGGTGATCATTTACTAAATTTGGTGGTCGAATACAATTTAAAGTGAAGTCGTGACTAAAATAGCTGGTACTATTACATTTTTAGACTTTATTTTTCTGGTGTTCAGTAGATTTTTATGGTTGCAAAACTAAGGGTATCAAAGCATTTTATGGTGGTCATTATATTTGTTCCCTATTAAAAATGATATAAATCGATTCAGTAAACGATTCTGAACAAACTAATTTCAGGATGTGCGTTAATTAAGTTACAGGTTGTAGGTTTTCAATTGTTTTTTTTTTGCTAGTGTTACTAACATAATTGTTTCTTTAATGATATGCACATTTAATTTGAAAGTGGCAGTGGTCTATTGGTCGTATTTCATCAGAAATTGCGAGCGTTCTGTCGTAAATCATGATGTAATATTACTGGTATTTTCATCATCATTCTATATTCATTGTTTCTTTAGAGTTTTACGGATAATATTCATATATTTTGTGTCTAGGTAATGTAATTGTGAAAATTGCATGTACCACTAAATATGCTCGTACTATACTCATGAAATGAAACCATCGGCAGATTCACCCGCTTCCCTTTCGAACTACTTCGCGCACCCGGATAAAAAGCATATACCTAACCTTCCTTGATAAATGGGCTATCTAACACTGAAAGAATTTTTCAAATCGGACTAGCAGTTCCTAGATTAACGCGTTCAAACAAACACTTCAGCTTTATTAAATAAAGTAGCTATGACTCATTAGGAATAGGAAAAGTTTTATTGTACATAGAAAAAAATATTGGGCAAGTGCGAATCGTAGACGCGTACGAAAGGTTCCGTAGGTCACAGCAAATTACGGTTGTTGTATGAGAGCCACGTGAAATTGTTCTTATAGCAGCAATAGAATTATATCATCTGTGAAAACGACGACCACAGTTCATGAGATACAAGCCTGGTGCCAGATTGACAGCAAAGTAATATAAGGTTCCGTTTTACCATTTGGGTATGGACCTCTAAAAATAAAAATCGCCTCGTTTTGGCCCCAAAACTATGTATTAAAATTAACATAAATGTACGTAACTCCGTGTGTATATTATTTGCTTTGACATATTTTTTAACGTTCGCAAGTAAATACAGACAGACTAGTTTGAAATGTGAACCTTGAACATCGCGTTTGAGTAAAATTTTGTTAAAACTTAAAAATATTTTAGTTTTTGCCCATTTGCTGGAAATCGGCGCGAATCGGATATTACGGTGAATTAGTTTTATCACAAATTCGAGATAATATGGTGTTGGAATTTTACATAACTTACCTTTTTTTGTGAAAGGGGTAAAGTTTTGCCAAAATGTCGGCTGGCCACTTATTTTTGTGAAAAGTATACTCCATTTAAGTAGTAACTAAACTTAACAATTTTCCCCTTATAACTTAAAACGGTTTCTGCCCACTGCCCAGTACATATCAAGCGTTTTGCTGGGGAGTGTTGCGCGGGTTGCGCTACTTCTTCTTCCCAGCAAAAACACATAGGAAGTGGTGAAGGGTGGGCGTTTTGGGGGCTGTCTTTTGTTTTTGACATTTGTGCTACATTTCAAAAGGTTCAAAAGTTTAGAAACTAGAAATTCATACAACCAATCTTACCAAATACCAAGAGGTATCGTGTTGCCCGGGTAACTGGGTTGAGGAGGTCAGATAGGCAGTTGCTCCATGTAATATCTAACTAACAGTTAGACTGGAAGCCGAACCCAATGTAGCTAGGAAAAGGCTAGAAAGATAGACCAGATGAAACCGCTCGAAACAGCTTAAAATGTTCTAGAAAGAAATACATTTAAATTGCGATAAAAGGGCTCACATCCGACCCTTGAAACCCCTTATCATAGTTTCGAAAAACGTGCCAACGATAACATATCAACTAGTTTTCGAAAACAGTTTTTTTTTAATATTCCGATAAAATTCCTAATGACTGATAAGGAGTAACTATGATAGATAAACTCCTCTAGTTTCACTATTTAAACAAAATTTATGGAACGTGTAAAACTAGAGGCCTCTATGATTTTAACGGTTGCTAAGCGACTGATTTTTGAACTGGAAATAACCGGTTTTTATTGCAGAATTATCTAAATTGATTATGGGGATTTTTTAATTTTCTAGTTGCATTGTATGCATTAGTTTTATTTCATTAATACGGAAATTCAATACTAATTAGATACGGGTGTCCCCGAATGCTACCCAGTAGCAGTCGTTGTTACAATTTCACGTCAGAGGCCGTCAGGCGGATTTGAGAGAACTCTGACACTAGGGCTTGTTAGGTGATTAAACCTGCAGCTCACTCGACAAGAAGAATATAGACAGACAAATAGACAAAACTATGCACATACATATACAAGCAAAGATTCGCTAGTAATATCATTAGAAAAGATTAGTATGTATATCCTCGTGCTAGATAATATTTTTTGATAGATAAAATAAAAGGTAAACAAGTCGTGGAAATCAAAAAAACTTTCCACAGCGCATTTGTAATAGACATGTAAATATTTTTTAAATGTATGCTAGTGGAAAATTTCATTATATCGAATGTTTAGATGTTTGTTTAACGCGGTAACCGGTCCGTTGCGTTGACAGTCGATGCAAGTTGGGCCCAAAATCAACAACACAAAACATTGTTGAAAGGTTCTTCTAACCTACAGACAGACATGTGTTGCTGGGGAGTTTGTTGCGCCACTTCTTCCCAGCAAAAACACATAGAAAGTGGTGAAGGGTGGGCGTTTTGGGCGCCGTCTTTTGTTTTCTGACGTTCAAAAAGTGCTGTTTTGCAGCCAAGTTTCAATAAATAATTTTTGATTTTGAATCGTCAGTTTTCTCAAAAACGACTATGAATTTTTAAGTTTCATTTTTAAAGTAAATAGTTGTTCTTAGAAACCTGACGTTTATGTTGTCCGTGAACTTGGGCATTAGTTGAAATAACTTTTTGATGATTTTGAGAAGAATCACTAATTATGCATGTATACAGAGGCTCGTTTTTGAAGATAGGATATAAGTATATATGTGCATGAAAATATATAATAATAGATTTTCATAAAATATATTATGGAAAAAAGTGAAAATCTCAAAAATGTCGATTACTGCATTCTTTGTAAAGTAATCTTTATTCTATATTTGTTATTAGGGCAGATATATATATATTTATATACTATACTACATTTGAGTAGGGCATTTATGTCTTTTAGGGTGCGTCCACATCTGGCGAATGCGCCGCGAATGCGCAGCACGCGAGCCGATCGCGAGCTGTCCGCGAGCTGCGCGTGTGCAGTCACTGCAATAGATCGGTGCGCCTCTTTAGCGCAACTCACGCAAGGCTCGTATAGTGCGCGCGAGCGGCGCGCGATCTGCGCGCAATCAGTTCTCGCCCTTACAGTTCCGTATATTGGCTCAGTACTATCGAAGATGTCAGACGTCGCGCGCCGCCTGCGCGCCGCTCGCGTGCGGCGCTTAGGTCGCGCGCGAGCTGCGCGCGGGCGGCGCAGAAGCGGCGCACGAACAAAAATGCACGCGCGCAGCTCGCGGACAGCTCGCGATCGGCTCGCGTGCTGCGCATTCGCGGCGCATTCGCCAGATGTGGACGCACCCTTAGACAAACAATCTTGATAGGACTAGTAAAAACAGATATTAAACAAATAAAGTAAGCACTGCTAAAAATAATGATTCAATTGATAAAGTAATTGTTACTTACATTAATTTTAATGCGCAATTTATTTTTAAATAAGTCATGTTAAGATTGTATTATTGTATTGTCATCAAAACTACATACAGCTGCCTATTTTCATGACGCTACGATCCTTGGAAGATGTTTAAGTTGCCTTAGATTCCATTACATAGTTACATACAGTCGACTTTTTATGAGAAATCATCAAATGACTCCTCCCGCTGTTAGTTAGCAGCGCGAGGGAGTGTCAGACTCTTACTGACTAAAATCCATCATGTTCCTTCTTAAGCCCTTTATGTACCAGGGCCGCGGTAACTCTTTCGAACAATCACGCAGTAAATTAGCCACCTTAAGGGTCCGTTCAGATAGACCGGCTCGGAGAGCATCGGCGCGCATTTTTCTTGTCACACAGACCGGAGTCGGCTCCGATCGGCTCCGATCGGCTGCGTGAGATGCAATTGGAGCCAAACGTCAGCAAGACCGAGAAAAAGTACACAATCGGAGCCGATCAGAGCCGGTCGGCTCCTCTTATTATTTCACACCGAGCGCCTGCGAGCATTCATAATGACAAAAGCAGTGCGCATGCAAAAATAAACGTTACTTCAAATCCAAGTAATCAATTTTCAACGTGTTAAGAATTTGCTCTCCTCTCCGAGCCGGTCTGTCTGAATGGACCCTAAATCCCATTACATAGTTATATTCAACTAATAGTCGTTTTCTTTTGTTTCAGATAACCCCTACCACCGAAGGACTACATTCCAAACGAATTAAATACAAATGTACCTTATTCTGAAATTATAGAACTAAGATTATTATAATAATTAAGAAAAAACAAGGAGAGAACTCGACCAAACATTTTCTACCAAACTTGGAATTCTCAAATGACCTGCCTTCTCTATACCAAAGTCTTAAGAGATATTTATTTGTGGTGTTTAATCTTATGTTGTTGAAGATGATGCCCCAACAGTACTGTCTACGGTGGAAGCATCATCATAGTAATGTACAGAATATGTTCGCCCAACTCCTCGAAAAAGGTTAGTAGCATTTTATATACCTACCTCTTTAGTGTAAGGCCATTTTTATCCATCCATCCATCTCTCGTGCCTTTTCCCAACTATGTTGGGGTCGGCTTCTAGTCTCACTAGATGTAGCTGAGTACCAGTGTTTTACAAGGAGCGACTGCTTATCTGATCTCCTCAACCCAGTTACCCGGCAAGTTTGGCCATCTAAGTATACTATATTCTATATTTTGTTTGTAATGGTCTCAGCTGTATCTGGTTAGACTGGAAGTCGACCCCAACACAGTTTGGAAAAGGCACGGGAGATGATGATGATGATGATGTCTGTAATGGATAAATTCAAAAACTACTGGATTCATTTTAAAAATTCTTTCACTGTTGTCTCTTATTTTGGACATTTTGGCGCCCTTTGACTTCATTAGATTGAGACATTGATAATTGCCCTGTTTGAAGCAGCGATTTTCGTCAAGTTTGTATGGTCTTAGTGGATAATAAGTCTTTTGAGATGTAGCTGAATAAATACGACCAGCGCTTTTGAATGATTTTTAAAATACTCGTAATCCTTTCTATTTTAAACCTCTAACAAAACCCGACCTCGAATTTCAGTTTTTTTTTCCAAAATCAATTAAAAAAAAACCTCGACTTTATGATAATTTTATACAATTCGATTTTCGAAAATGTTAACGAAAATCCGGTCGAGCCAAAAATAAACAACTGGTTCCATTTTTAAATGTTATGCGACACGTGATCTTATACAATGGCTCAATTTAAATATTAAGGTTGACTTCGAAATTTGATTTTTAAATATCTATGGTAGGTACTTAAATAGTAAAAAGTCGTGGTGGCCTAGTGGGCAAAGAACCAACCTCTCGAGTATGAGGGCGCGGGTTCGATTCCAGGTCAGGCAAGTACCAATGCAACTTTTCTAAGTTTGTATGTACTTTCTAAGTATATCTTAGACACCAATGACTGTGTTTCGGATGGCACGTTAAACTGTAGGTCCCGGCTGTCATTGAACATCCTTGGCAGTCGTTACGGGTAGTCAGAAGCCAGTAAGTCTGACACCAGTCTAACCAAGGGGTATCGGGTTGCCCGGGTAACTGGGTTGAGGAGGTCAGATAGGCAGTCGCTTCTTGTAAAGCACTGGTACTCAGCTGAATCCGGTTAGACTGGAAGCCGACCCCAACATAGTTTGGGAAAAGGCTCGGAGGATGATGATGGTAGGTACTTAAATAGTTTGGCGAAACTATAAATACTTTTTGGTACGTTATTTTTGGCTTGTTTGATGTAGCTTAAGAATATTGGAGGCCACCTGGGGTGCTTCGCGATTGTTCGAAAGAGTTACCGCGACACCGGTACACAAAGGGCTCCAGAAGGAACACGGTGGGTTTTAATCACTGAGAGTCCGAGACTGCATCACGCTGCACCCACAGCGGGAGGGATCTTTTGAACTATTTCCACCAAAAAAGGCCTAGCTAATTTTATAGTTGGATTTTCGGACAATGAGAGTGGGGAAATAGAACAAGTACCTCTAAGTTTCAGCCAAAAGACGTCCACTGCTGGACAAAGGCCTAACCCAATTTTCGCCATTAAGTTAAATCTTCAGCAACCCTCTTCCACTGCTTTCCGGCGACCTTGGCCAGATCGTCCGTCCATATCATGGGCTAGCCCACGCTGAGTCTTCCAGGTCATGGTCGCTACTCGAGAACTTTTTATCGCTCATCTGTTCTACGAGCTATGTGCCCTGTCCATTGCCACGTCAGCCTTTTCACATTGTTGAAATGCTCTTCTAACCTACAGACAGTCATGTGTTGCTGGGGAGTTTGTTGCGCCGCGTATTTACATACTGTACATAGCCAAAACGCATCCATAGGAAACTGCTCGCTGATATTTTGTAATGCTGTTTTTTAATTTGTGATGTCAAAGTATACACGAATTTTGCGTACTGCTCGCGTATAATTCGTAGCTTAGACGTGCACATGCATCTTTCCAATTTATACACGGTCAAATTTAACTATACAAAATTTATATTAGGTAAAGCATTAAATAAAAATGGCTTTGAATCTGAGTTTGTTTATTAAAAATGCTAATTAAACAAAAATGTATGTTGCCTTCTAAATTATTAAGTCAGCCACAATTAACGAGCATCTAAATAATACTATCTTAGCCACTATAGTTATCTTCTAAGTAAACCACTCTAAATACAACTCAGCATGATGGTTACTTTTTAGCATCTTTTTTAGCAGGCATTCTAACAGTAAACTTCTAAAATACTATTAAATGACATCATAAAATATATTTAATTAGCTTCTAATTTTTTAACTCAGTACGTTTAAAATGTAAGCAAGCAACATGCAGCAAGCATAGCTTCTGTCACGGCTCCGGTGCTGCGGGGCTCCGGCGGTCCCATGCGAGCTTATAGTCGCAGATGGTTTTCACGCTCACCACCGCAGCTTCGGCTTGCTGGCCGGCTCCGCCGGCCAGCCTCAGCCGCGTCGGCGGGCGTTAAAACTACCTGCGCTTCAGCTCGCAGGTCGCCTCGCCCCTCCGCGCCTACGCGGTTTTGAATTGCACTCTAGGGGTAGGGCAGACAAGACTACGTGGAGTTGGTTTTGCAGCGATTCGTTTTCGTCACTAACTTCAATTTTTAATACAATGTTTTTTAATGGAACGAGCATTATTAATATTTAAATTAACATTAAATGCTAGGTCGTGTTTTAATCAAAATGGCGAGCATGCAACTGCTCGCGAATAGATTGGAATCGTAGTTTTTCGCGCCTATTCCAATGCTTACACGATTAGTTTGCATGCGGACTAGCACTGTATATTATGGAACAAAGCAAGATACTTTGGCCACTACAAAATATATGCGAGTATTTGCGTACTGCTGCTGTATATATCGGAAGACTTTGTATAAAAAGTGAATTCCAATCTATTCGCGACTAGTTTCACACGCTTGCGTAATAGCCATGTATATACTGTAAATACGCTGTTGCGCCACTTCTTGCCACCAAGAACACATAGGAAGTGGTGAAGGGTGGGCGCTTTGGGAGCTGTCTTCTTTAAATTTTTGACTTTCAAAAAGTGCTGTTTTGCAGCCAAGTTTGAATAAATGATTGAGATTTTTTTTGCAATTCTCCGGGCTATGTCGGTGACTTTGTTTCTTCTGTGGATCACCTCATTTCTGAGCATGCAGAGATTCTCCTAGGATAGCTTTCAGTTGGTCGTCTATCTAACGTAGCAGTACAATATTGTACTGCACAGTTTGCTGGCCTCCTTTCATTTCAGAATTCGATCACACAGCACCAATTTAAATCATTCTAAATTATTTTTAGATAAAATCTGCTAAATATTCATAAGACACAGTCTGCTTAAAATCTATATTTATCTAGAATGTTATATGAAATAACATCGTTAACATTTTGCAGACAAAACAAATATAAAAAAGTATAGTATATGTGCTAAGTTAGCGGAACATCTTAAGGTGTATGTCCGAGATGGGCTCCGGAACGCAGTGTCGCCGCTCTTGCAATCACTGTTGCATAAAAACCAGTAGTGTCGCTAGCAGACGGCAACTGCAGTCCGTCGCGTGCGTCTTGCGGTTCGTCGTGGACTTGTACCTTTATGATTCGTTCGTTCAAATGTTTTACTTTAACAGCGCATTGGACAGGAAGAACCTTAGTCGTATACATAGAGTATTAGAGACCCGCCGAGCAATCGGCTTAGATTAGGGCTATAGCTTTGACTTGATATTGTATTTTAAGACGTTAACCAAGACAAACCTATGCCCTCTTATTATAAAACGCGGTATCAAATAAGTATCGGCTTTTGTACTACCTTTAATCCAGCTTTAAGTACGACCTTGAAAAAACGTTATTACAAAACGCAGTTTATCGCAAGTTCTATTACTATCTGTAGTACAAAAGATAAACCATCGAGCCCCCTCGTGTGTTTCCAACATGTATCAGTGCGTTTGACTGTATAAATAGACATCGGAATAAAAGATAGTTTTCTACTTTTATGTTGTTTCCTTTTTTTTGGTAATTTAATGCACACGAGATAGGTTCTGTGTATAAGTTATTGTGCATTTCATTTTGAAGAGGTTCTAATTAGATGCACAACCTCTTATTTAATCATTTAAATCGGGATGAAAATAATCCAAGTTATTCCTAACCTAAAAACAAAACAACTCGGATGCGCGCGCTGACGTTCCGTTATACGCTCAAACTCGATAGTTGTTTAAAAGAGAATAATTCGATCGTGTATATCGTAAAAAGATACTAGAAATATAAAATTGCCTTTAAATAACAAAAAGGTTATACTTTCAACCGCATAGATATTTGTTTTATTATCATAGTTATTTGTTTTTCATCAAAATGCACTGAATAAAATAATGTAAAAAGGAACGACGCATAGAATTCGGAACGATTGAACGAATGATTTAAATATTTGTTGCTTATAATGTGTGGATATTATTTGAACCACAGACAAATCGAAGTACCAAACAGTCTTCTCTTAGTCTACGTTTTGTAATAAGGATGTGAAGACTATCGTAAGTACCGTAACAAACCAAGACGTCTTCAGTCTGGTTTAAACCACTACTTGCGGCAGTTTTTATAATAAGAGGGTTAAAGTCAAGGGTCTGTCTTTTAATTTAATCTTTAACTCTCCATAAATTGATACGTAATTATTCTGTAATTTAAACATATTTAAACATACCTGTAATTTATTTCGTTCCTCTCGTCCTTCTTTACTTGTGCGTCTACAAAAAATCGGTAACGTTCGGTGACTTAACAACAACGTTTATATTAACCCTTAAGTAAACGTGCGTAAACTCCGCTGGTGTGAACACATCCTGTGTCTTTCACACATCCTGGGCCCTAATCAAAATAATGTATTTTAAAAGATTGAGATACCCTACTGAGACCCTGTATCAGATAAGTGATTTACTATCAGTACGTAAATTATACATTATACATATAATTCTAAAAATGCACAAAACCCTAAAATATGACTCAATCAAAACAACTCGGAGAAGGAAAGATTTAATTGTTCAAATTCCCCATACAAAAACTGTATTTGCCGGGACACAATACCTGAAGCGATCAGCTTTACTTTATAATAAAATTAATAATAAAATCAACGTGTACCCAAAAAAATACTGCGAATGTAAAAAATCTTTAACAAATTGGATAAAATTACTAAATTATGACGACACCGAGGCACTCTTGGAACACATTAAGTAAAATTTTTATGCTAATCAGGTTGTAACAATCACACAAATAATTCACACCTATATCTATAAACAGCATATGCACAACATACTAATACTCACACACACACACACACACACACACACATACACACATACACACACCCACACACACACCCTCACACACACACACACACACACACACACACACTCACTCACACCCTCACCCACACATACACAAATAAGATAAGGAAATCGTAGTTGTAATTAGTTTAGATTTTGTGTTGCTTAGCTATGGAAGAGCGGAGCTCCCCAACACAGGCATTACTTGCTTACAGGGGAGCTCCAAACACAAAAATTAAGAATGTAAACTTTTTGAAGCAATAAACCATTTGTATTTGTAAACCATTTGTATTTGTATTTGTCTTTCACACATAAAGTATTAGGTATTAAAGATTCACCAAATAAATTACCATAGTAATTTGCAAGGTTCACGCATTTTAATGTATTGATTAAATGCGTGAATTAATCAGTTGTTCTTATATCTAAAACGTGATTAATGACGTGTCATCTAGACTAATATTATAATGAGGAAACATTTTTTTTTGGTAAAAGCTCCGAAAATACTGAACCGATGTGGAAAATTCTTTCAGTGTCGGTAAGCTATAGTGTGCGGGTTTTTATGCGGCTATGGGAAGTAGTTTTTCAGGGACGCGGGCATTGCAAATAAAGGAAAAATTCTTGCTAGACTATTAGTTTTAAGGTACATACACCTTTTTTTAACGACGTCAAAAATCATCAAAATCTCGCACGGACAATCCCGCAGCCCCTGCAGGCGTTGGCCCTGCTGCACCCCGCAGGGGTTGCAAACATCTCTTTGAGGAAGGTACATCCACATGAATGAAACTAGCTAAAGAAGTTATAATAACCTGCAGTAGCAGTATTAGTATTAGTATTTATAATCTTGTATGTCTCTACCAGACCTCGGGACTATAGAGTCCCGGATTTTTGGGAGGCGAACGTGGGGCCGAGGCCAACACGCTGAAGCCCTTTTGAGACAACTTTAATGAAATGGTGACACAAAACCGACGATTATCCCTGTATACACTATAGAAATGTACCCAAGCACAATCCCCGGTTCTGTGCTAAACTATTGCTAACTATGGATGAAAACTACTTGGGCTATTGTGATGGGATGCTAGTGGACTAGGAATGGGGAAACTACGGGAACTATGGCACCTGCCGATAACAATCTAATAAATACACGTAAAAATGGCAGGTGGAGACTCGCCAACTCACTTACTGGGCCCCCGGGAATCAGTCGCTAAATCGCAACAAGGGGGCAACAGGTACATGAGCGGCTGAAGGGTGAGGATACCTCGGCGAACTTTAAACGCAGATCACGCGCTCCCTGTGGGTCCAGCATCACCGGCCCACTCGCCACTTACCACGAGGCACCTACCCTCCGAGCGGGCTGCTAACCCTACTCTAGCGACTCCACTCTGACCGGCCGATGAAGGCAAGCCAAGAGGCGGGAGACCCATCCCCCGTCATGCTTCACTCCGGCAAGCCGGAGATGGGGGACAGTATACTCTCCCTGGAGCACTCGGATATATAGCCCCGCGGGGTCGCTACTCCCCGTCATCCGCCTCAGATGCCCTGCGGGGCTTTAGTATTTATTAGTATTAGTATTTTAAGTATTAGCTTAATTTCTAATCCAGAATGTTCAAAAGTTATTAGCCTTGCCAAACCTAATTTATTTTAAACTAAAAATACATGACATTTGGTATTCCCCGTTCGTCGTTTTTTGTATCAATTTGAAATGATTAAAGTCTAAGAGCATTTGAACAACTGGAACCGCTTTGAGCAGAAACCTCTATGCGAAGAGACTGTCAATTTGAGCGCTGGGGGCCAAGCCATTCAAGAAATAGTGATGCCTAGATAGCTCAATGCGTTTTCGTCCATACTTCTTACTAATATATATTGTAAAGCCGATGAGTTTTTTTCTTTAAACGTGCTAAACTGAGTCGCTACTGGACTGATTGTGTTAGATACTTACCCAACTTTTCAAGCAAGGCGAGACGCGGGTAAAACTGCTGTTTGAAGCTAGTCTACTGTATGTACATAGCAAATATGAGCTAAGCCACTCTACGTCAAAGTTTTCTCAAATCCGTGTCAGGTGATTAAATCCGCAGCTCACTGGGTAAGAAGAAGAAGCTGAGCATTGCTCTCATGCCTCTCCTAGCCTAGCAGAGAAGGCTCTCATACCTCTGTGCCTCTGTGCACGGCAAAGCCTTCTCCAGTTGGTTAGCCAATCTAAGATAAAAGTGCAAAGCAAAATAAACTATCTGTTTCGTAACAGTATGAAGCGAGCGCAGTCTAGACTGCAGACGGAAGAATGGCTATTATTCAACATTTACATAATACTTACATATTACTGTTTTCTCGTAAGGGTCGGGCAAATGTATTGGCAAATGGAATACTGGTTTCCATTTCATATAATAATGGCGTCCACGGTCGATTTCGACCACGGTGGCCGTTCTCATATAAGGTAGATCAGCCAGCTGCGCAGGACATATTATAGTGCACGAGCATTTGCGCAGACACAAGTGCACTCACTATTCCTTGACTCTCATAGCCCGATGGGACGGCAATCCGATACGACCGGAGAGAGATCAGGTGCAGGACCGACATTAACGTGCTCTCCTATGTATGGGTGAACCTATCACCAACTTCCAACTACGCGCTGCTTTGTGCAAGGTTTTTAAAAACCCACAAAGCTATTTCGGCCCGACCCGGGAATCGAACCCGAGACCTCGGGCATAGCAGCCGCGCTTGCGACCACTAGACCAACGAGGATGTAGGATCCATTTCATAGACCAAGCTCAAATGCTTAATGTAAATGCTTGTGAAATAGTAACCCACCCAAAACAAAAATGTGAAAGACTGCCAAGTTCGATAATATGGGAATGCTTCGCCTATAAAAGAAGTGAGATCTGAATAAGTACCAAGTTCCATACACATACCTCAGTTAAAAATAGTTACTTTTTAATGATGTTACTTGGAAAGTTTTCATACACCTTGTTATAAACCTACTAAACGCAACGAATCAAGTATTTAATTTTCTATTAAAACTTGCCAAGTAACATCATTAAAAAGTAACTATTTTTAACTGAGGTATGTGTATGGAACTTGGTACTTATTCAGATCTCACTTCTTTTATAGGCGAAGCATTCCCATATTATCGAACTTGGCAGTCTTTCACATTTTTGTTTTGGGTGGGATTTCATTGTTTTTTGTAAGGTTGTTTATTTTATTTTTTTCTTATGATGAAGTTAGTTAAAGGAATGTCTCATTTATACTATCTTTTAGATTTTTTAATATGCACTATGTTTCTTACAAAGAAATGAACTAGATTAACTAAATGGACTAGATTTACCAACTGACTGACATGACATGTTATCATATATTATGTTCGTGGATCAAAGTTACACATTCGTTATTTTCGAAAGTGATTCACACTTGGCCGTTTTCAGATTTTTATTTTACTTCTAACTACACTATTTTACTTCTAACTAAACTAAATACAAACCATTCGAAGATATATTATATAAATATAGATAAATTTAGTTCGTTTTAGTTCCTTAGGGGTATAAATTTACACCGGGTATAAAACACCTTCATTATTTTGAAACCGACTCACACTTGGCCATTTTCAGATTTTTCCCTTTACCTTGACATAAAGACCTACCTCCATGCCAAATTTCAAGTCAATACGACCATTGGAAGTGGTCTAGGTTTTTGATGAGTGAGTCAGTGAATCAGTCAGTCAGTGAGTGTATAGTAAAAATAGCGATTTTCTGACGTCAATATCTCAAGACCTACAATAGGTATATTAATGAAATTTTGTATTTTAGATAAGTGAGGGGGTCTCAACAGATACTAGAAATTTGATATGCGTAAATAAAATAGATTTTGAGTTACAGGGGGGTCGAATTTGGCCCGAAATGGTTCGTGTAATATAACCCACGGCCGGTGTGTCGCTTTTTTTGCTCGAACTTGGCGGACATACTGCCGTGCGTCTAGATACAATTGAATTCATCTGTCTAGCCTTTTCCCAACTATATTGGGGTAGTCCAGTCTAAACGCATGTAGCTGAGTACCAGTGTTTTACAAGCATCGCCGCCTACCTATCTGACCTCCTCAACCCGAAACCCACTGGTAACACTGGTTGTCAGACTTTCTGGCTCGTTTACCCGTAAAAAACGCCAAAAATGGTCTAATGACAGCCGGGACTCACCAATTTGATATGAGTAGATGACTGGCATAAAATAATGACGTCTTAGACGCTAAATAATTAAAATGTAAATCTGATAGACTGAACACCGTTCTTCACAACAGACACAAAAAAACTCGAAATTACATAAAAATAAAATAAAGTTCAAAAATATCTATATTAAAATAAAAACTGCAACGAATAAAAATAAAAACGGCTCCAAAAATAAAAAGTAGCGCGCCAAAAACCAGTTTTTTTTTGCGCTAAAAATAGCATTCGAGATTCAAAATAATGTGGCCAGTTCTTAATGCAAATGTTGGAGAACTAGGTATCATTTTGAAATTCGAAAGGTATGAATTCCGACTCCTTGATTGGTCGGTCGATGTTGATT
This sequence comes from Helicoverpa zea, assembly GCF_022581195.2. Lineage (NCBI taxonomy): Eukaryota > Metazoa > Arthropoda > Insecta > Lepidoptera > Noctuidae > Helicoverpa > Helicoverpa zea. The sequence goes on along the minus strand of NC_061480.1, from coordinate 6,583,951 downwards.
CCTCCGCCTCTTTGACGCCCACTTAAAGATATGCAATTTTTATACTTGTATATGTCACTGTTAAAGCTAGAAATACGGTGAATTCTAAGATTTTCCAGTACCTAAAAGAGTTATCAATTCTTAACTTTAAAGTATGTCCAAAAAGGCAATTCGAACTTTTTGGTAAATCTTAAAATTTACATTAAAAAAAAAAACATATTTTAACGTGTCCAGTCGGATACCTATACATATAATAATATGTACCTACGGTTTTGCCTACTAATAGTCAATTTCAGTAAATGTATAAGAATTAATCATTGTTTTATTCCTGAAACCAACATACGTATTCACAACTAGCTGTCAGCAGTCGAACTGCTTAAAACCTATCATATTCTGAATTCGAATAGTAGAAGCCTGAAAATATCTTCCATTTAAAAAAAATACTTACATTTACCTACTCATCATTTCCCGAGCCTTTTCCGAACTATGTTGGGGTCGGCTTCCAGTCTAACCGGATGTAGCTGAGTACCTACCAGTGCTTTACAAGGAGCGGCTGCCCTATCTGACCTCCTCAACCCAGTTACCCAGGCAACCTTTGGTTAAACTGGTTTCAGACTTTCTGGCTTCTGACTACCCGTAACAACTGCCAAGGATGTTCAATGACAGCCGGGACCTACAGTTTAACGTGCCATCCGAAACACATTGGTGGCCAAGATATGCTTAAATCTTAAAATTTACCGTAATCGAGCTTTAACAGTAACATATAGATAGTTGATTGTCAAAACTCACGCACACATGTAAAGACATAGGTATATGCATATAAGATTACTTCAAATGTGATTTGGACACGGGCAATCAAACAGAACTGAGTTTCTCTGTAAACAAAGTTTTATTGTTTAATTCACATTACACTATGATACACACGAAATAAAAGTACTTAAAATTTAATTTTACCTACCTGTAAACAAAGAAACGACATTTAATGTTTGTATATCAATGTGTTTCTAAATTACTCACTAATTACGAGGAATATCGGACGTTTTTTAGGTTATCCTTTCCATAGATTATAAAACGGCGGCATAGATTATAAAGCGTCTGTGACAATTTAAATTTATAAAGAAAATTATATTTTTCTTTACATCTCCCCTCCTAGAGAAGATGAAACAATAATCATCCAATGCAGACAGGGGCTGGTGTTAGCTTCGAGATATGGAAAAAGTTTGACTCTGATTTCTTATGGCCAGTGTTTATCTTGTAAATTGAGTTTGATATTTTTTCTATGATTTTGTAGGGTCCGAGTCGCAATTCATCGAGCTTCTTCCTATTCAGTTTGTTTCCATTTTCTACAAAAACAGTATCACCAACTTTGAATTCTATATGTCTTCGGTTTTTATCGTAAATTGTCTTGTTGTAATTATGTGATCTGATTGTATTTTCCAAAGCAGTTTTCCTGGCCTGGATTAAATCATACTCGGTCTTCTTCAATTTCAGCTCATTTGGCAAAATCGTAACATCTGTGCCGTAAAGTAGGTACTTTGGAGCATATCCAGTAACAGTGTGCTCCGTTTCATTGTATTTTTTTTACACAGTTGTGTGCTATAGTTGTCCATGCTGTTTTTGTCTCGTGTTCGTTTACCTGGCATCTGATTTTATTGACCAATGTTTGGTTTAGTCTCTCGTTTAAACCATTTCCCTCTTATTATAAAAACTGCCGCAAGTAGTGGTTTAAACCCGACTGAAGACGTCTTGGTTTGTTACGGTACTTACGATAGTCTTCACATCCTTATTACAAAACGTAGACTAAGAGAAGACTGTTTAGTACTTCGATTTGTCTATGGTTCAAATAATATCCACAGATTATAAGCAACAAATATTTAAATCATTCGTTCAATCGTTCCGAATTCTATGCGCAGTTCCTTTTTACATTATTTTGTTAAGTCTATTTTGATGAAAAATAAATAACTATGATAATAAAAAAAATATCTCTGCAGTTGAAAATATTACTTTTTATTATTTAAAGGTAATTTTATATTTCTAGTATCTTTTAACGATATACATATGATCCAATTATTCTCTTTTAAACAACTATCGAGTTTGCGCGTATAACGGAACGTCAGCGCGCGTTTCCGAGTTATGTTTTGTTTTTAGGTTAGAAATAATTTGGATTATTTTCATCCCGATTTAAATGATTAAATAAGACGTTGTGCATCTAATTAGAACCTCTTCAAAATTAAGTGCACAATAACTTACACACAGAATATCGTGTGCATTAAATTACCAAAAGAAAATGAAACATTTGAAACAACATAAAAGTAGAAAATTATATTTTATTCCGATGTCTATTTATACAGTCAAATGCACTGATACATGTTGGACACTGTTCTTCATCACACAATCTTGTTCCCTTTCTCATCTAGGCATTTTTCTACATTTTAGCAAGCTTCCAGTCTTTTACAAACATTGCATATTACTGGCAGAGATACGGCGTGCAAAACGCCAAAATAGTCTTGAATCTGTAAATAAACAATAGACTGTATGATAATCTGATATATTTTCGGAGTTTCATCAAAATCTATGTGGTAGTTTATGCGTGGAACATAAACAAACATCCATAATAAAAACTTTGACTCTTATACAATTAATTAGGATGTTTTGGCAACCTACTTGCACTGTAAAGGCTACTTACTTTATGGCGAGCCCAGTTGAGCATCATAGGATCATCCTGGATTATCATCATGCATTCAATTGACTATTATTTCGAAAAACGTAAATCGATATTTATATCGAAAATTGTCGTCAGGTAATTTGAAGAGATTTTGTCGATGACGCATTCTGTTGGGTCCCCGGACACTCTCAATAGTATTCTAACACATCCAAGTATTCCAAATCACACATATTTATATCCACTTTCGTTTTTTTCATCACAAAACAAATAACCTCAAAAGTAAATAATGTCGGAATTTGACGTTTGTCGACTAAGTACTGCAGTTAAACTAGGGGGCTCGATGGTTTATCTTTTGTACTGCAGATAGTAATAGGACTTGCGATAAACTGCGTTTTGTAATAACGTTTTTTCAAGGTCGTACTTAAAGGTGGATTAAAGGTAGTACAAAAGCCGATACTTATTTGATACCGCGTTTTATAATAAGAGGGTTTGAGAAAGGAGAGTTTACCGCCGTAAAAATTATTGGAATATTCTTATCATCCAAATATCTCTTGAATTCCTTAGAATTGATACCTGGGTATTGGTCTGAGAGCATCAATTCAATGTCTTGAGTTTCTGCACAGTTTCTTATCAGTTTAATGAAATCATTTGCATTTTGTGTACTTGATGTCAAAATAAATGCATACCTAGTGAAATGATCTGTTAGCAGATGTAAATATCTCTTTGTTGATCTGGAACCTCCGAAACCTCCAATGGTATCAATAGAGCATATCTGAAAGGGTCTTGTGGCGGGGCCCAAGTGGGACATCAATCCATATTTGTTTTGTCCCCTTGATTTATTCTTTAAACATATTATACAACTCTCACAGATTATTCTAATGTTTTTTGTCATGTTTTCTGCTGTATACACTGAGCTAATCATTCTTTGCATCTGTTTAATTCCTATGTGACCTAGATTTGTATGTACATTCTTCATAAATTCTATGCTGAATTCCTCTGATATAACAATTTTTTCCTTTTTCTGTACTTTCTTATAGTAAACATTGTTTTTTGTTATTAACTTGTCTTTTCTGCACTGTATATATTCATTTTTCAGCTGATCTTTCATGATATCTTCTAGTGTTATTGTGTTGACTACTTTTAACTGTTCCTCTAGGTTTTCATTTGGTTCAAGGACTGGGTTCCTGCTCAGGCAATCAGCTTCAACATTGTATCTTCCAGGAGAATATTTAATTTGGAAATCATATTGTGACAAATAGTATGTTAGATCGCCTAATTCTTCATCTGTTCTGGACTTTATGTTCATATTCTCCAATGGCTTGTGATCTGAAAAAACAGTAAATTTCCTACCAATTAACAGATGCTGCCAATACTTTACACATTCTTTTATTGCCAGGCATTCCAGATATATGGCTTTCTTCCTTTTTTGTACTTCATTCAATTTCTTCGAAAAATATGCTACCGGTTTTTCTTCATTGTTTTCTTGTGGCTGTTTTAGGACTGCTCCTACTCCTAATATACTAGCATCCGTGTATATGTGTATGGGTAGGTTTGGGTCAAAAATTGTTAATATTGGTTGAGAACATAATATTTGTTTCATTAAATCAAATGACTCTTGGCATGCTTTAGTCCAGTTAAAGTTTTGTCCTTTTCTCAATAGATTATGCAATGGTTCCAGTTTTATTGCTATATTTGGCACATACTTATGATAAAAGTTTATTTTTCCCAGGAATTGTCTCACATTTTTTTGTGTTTTTGGAGTCGGGAAATTTTTTATCGATATTAAATTGTCTTTCAGCGGCCTCACTGAATTATTCTGTATTACATGACCCAAGTATTTAACTGTGTCTGCTGCCAATGTGCATTTAGAGAATTTTAGTTTTAGACCTTCGCTTTTAATTGCTTGAAATAGTTGTTTCAGATATCCGATATGATCAGAGAATGATTTTGAGAATAACAAAATGTCATCAATGAAACATACTGCGAACTCTCCAAGCCTGTGCTTCCTTATTATGTTACACATTATTCTCTGGAATATAGCTGGGGAGGTTTTCAAGCCAAACGGCAAACATGTCCATTGGTAGTGACCCTCTTGTGTCACAAATGCAGTTTTGTGTCTGTCTGTGACACGTAAAGGTATTGACCAAAATGCTGAGTTTAGGTCCAATGTTGAGAAAAACTTGCAATCTCTTGTTTTTACTATTAGGTCCTCAATAAGAGGGAATGGCTGTGATTGAGGTACAACAATTTTATTTAAGTCTCGAAAATCGATACACAATCTTGACCTTTTATTTTCATCTCTTTTATAAGCTAATGTGACTGGTGCTGCAAATGGGCTATATGATTCTTCTATTATATTTTTTTCCAATAATTTTGCTATCTGGTTTTCAATCTCCTTCTTGTCTTCCATTGTGCAACGATATGGCCTTTTACTGCAATATTTTTCTACTAGTAGATCAATGTGTGCTTCATAACCTGTTACCTGTCCTATGTCGTATTTGTCCTTTGCAAACACAGATTTATTATTCGATATTAATTCATCAATCACTGCCTGTTTTTGACAGTCTAGATGATTTATAGAAATTTGAAAGTTTTCTTCGCTGAAGTCTTCATTGAAGTTTACTAGATTATTAGAGTGTATTTCCTTAGAATCCACATCCGTTTTATTTGTTTCCTTAGAAACTATTTCACTTCTATGAATAGGTATTTTCTGACTAATTTCCAAGTTTTCGTTTTGAACTAGGTAAAACTCTTTTATACAATCTAGTCCCACTAAAAAATCGTAATCGAAATTTTCTTTGTCTATTACAAAGACATTAATTTTTTTTTTCACATTAAAAATGGATACATCAAGTGTAATTATGCCAATTGCCTTTTTAACGCCATTAATCGTTTTTAAATTAGTATTGTTGAAATGACTGGTTTCCTTGTTATTTATCTTTAACAATCTTGAATTTATCAATGAGACATTAGACCCTGAGTCATATATCCCAAAAACTTCAACATTTTTATTAAGTACCAATTTTACTTTGATCAATGGCGGCACTATTAGTTTTTTTGGTCTTCACACTGCAATTCACATTCCAATTCAGAATTGTTGATGAGCTTTATTTGCTTTTTGTCCTTTTCAGTATTTATTTTCTCTTTAAACCAACAGGAATCTTCTGAATGATAGCGTACACCTTTCTTTAGTTTTTCACAGATACTACATTTTTCTCTAGTCATTTTAGTGTCCTCTTTTTTTTTTATAAATTTTTTCTTTGCAACCAAATGTTCTAGTCTGCCGAGTTCATTAAATAAATTTTTGGTGTGTACAATTTCTTCCTTGTTAATTCTGTCTGTTATAAAATCTGGTAAGCCGGCAGCAATTATATCAATTAGGGTACCTTCATCCATTGTTTTTCTCACTTCCAGTAAAAGTCTTTCTTTTTTGACTGCATATTCTAATAAAGATCCTGCTTGATACTTGAAAGATAAAGCATACTTGCTAGTAGCCCAACCTTTATTGGCATATGTTTGCAAGAAATCTGATTTCCATTCTGACCACTCGGAATGTAAAGTAAGCTTCATCATCATGGAAGAATACCAATCAGTGCATGACTTTTCTAGAAATAGTCTAAATATTTCAATTTTCTGTTCCTCTTTTACAATATCGAACCTTGCACATTCTTTCTCAAATACTTCCATCCACTGATATGCACTTGAATTTTTTCCATCAAATTTTTCAATTACAAACCTTTCTGCTAACTTTTTTATACTTTGGTTTTCTTTGTTTTGTTGACTTTCAATTATTTTTTCCAAAACCTTCATTATAGAGTCTTCTGAACATTTTTTATTAGCAAAAGCCAATTGTTCTTGGGTAGTTTCCTCTAGGAATTGGTCCCGAAAAATCATATTGCCATCCTCATCCACATATGTTTGTAATATGTCCTCTGTCGTTTTAATCCAAACACTTCTAGTTTGATATCTTTTTTTCAATGTATTTTTCACTGTAACGAAGGTTTTCGAGGTTTGGATATGTTTGTGAAGTGATACTGTTTGATACTCTTCAGGCATAAGAAAAACTTTGTCATCTTGTGTGGCAATTGAGGTTATGGCGATATAGTTTGACTTTCCGTCTACTGCTGGTTTTATTTGAAACGTAAATTTCAATTTTTCCATTTTCTGACAATAAATGTCGTTTTATAAGATTACTTCAAATGTGATTTGGACACGGGCAATCAAACAGAACTGAGTTTCTCTGTAAACAAAGTTTTATTGTTTAATTCACATTACACTATGATACACACGAAATAAAAGTACTTAAAATTTAATTTTACCTACCTGTAAACAAAGAAACGACATTTAATGTTTGTATATCAATGTGTTTCTAAATTACTCACTAATTACGAGGAATATCGGACGTTTTTTAGGTTATCCTTTCCATAGATTATAAAACGGCGGCATAGATTATAAAGCGTCTGTGACAATTTAAATTTATAAAGAAAATTATATTTTTCTTTACATGCATATTATTGTAGCACACATATAAAGAGGTATAGGTATATGCATAATAATTGCAGCTAGACAGGTTATATGCGAAATTGATTATTATTTCTCGTGGCGATATAAATTATATGTTATTAAATTTTATATTTTTGAAAGTGTCTGTAAAAAACTGATCGGAATAAAAAAAATGAGAAATCTTTAAGATTATAATATACTAGCTTTTGCTCGCTTTCTGAAGAAAGTACGGAAAAAGTATGTTCTGAGGCTATAAAAATAAAGCTATATAAAGTATTTTTTAAGCTATATTACTGCCAAGTTTCGTCAAAACCTGGTGAGCCGTTTGCGCGCAAAGAAGTAACAATTTAGCAGTTGCAAAAAAGCTTTTAACACTTATCTTCCAAGAGCGCAAAATAAAGGTATTTTTAAATACAAAATGTTTATATGTTATGCATTGACATTTGAACTTTAACATTATATCATTACAGACGCATGATCTTCATAAGCAAATATAGTGTATGCATTATGCAATAAGATTCTAGGTAGGAACTCTGACCGCGGTCTGTTTTTGGATGGATGAAGAATCATTAAGAGGACGAATTGGAACTTTTGGCGCCAAGGATCTCAATTTTTCTCAGTAAATACAAAACGGATCAAAATACAACTTGGTTACCTGAAAGTTCTTGATATAAACCTTATTTTGTTAGACGTAGAAACATGATTAGGTAACTTTTATAACAGAGAAAAATATATCAAACATACCTACCGGGACCGATTTAAGCCTCTCAACTTTTTTAGTAGTTGAGTATATACATACTCTTTAAAATTGTAGAAGGAATTTTTATTAAATTATCATTTCTAAATAATAAAATTACAAAACCATTTGGCGCTTACGACTTTTAGTTATAAGCTAGCGCGCGTATTGTTATCCTCGCCCCGCTCAGACGCTCCGACCCCTTTTGGCGCCTTAGATGCGCGTGCCGGTTATGGAATTATTGTTGACCAATTCGTCGCCTTTAGCCGGTGGTCACATAAACTCGATCTCATAGCTCGATGTAGATATGATATGACTCCTAGCCGTCTTACCACAAAAACTTTTAAACGTCAGTTTAAGACTCGTCTAAAAAATATGTCAGATCATGACGTTGACATATGGTTCATTTTGCAGCCACAATTTTTTTAGATAAAGTGTAAAACAGACGTTTAAGTTTTTGTAGTAAGGCCATAGTTGTTTTCCGCCTTCTCTAACATTTTCCAATGCGTTCGAAGAGTACTCGCACACTTCAGACTAAACAGTCGGCGGCCCGGTTGTAGGAAAAAAATATTTTTATTAAGAAAATCTTGATTCCAATCTCCAGTCAGTCTGATTCCGGCCAAATACCTGATCGAGCGCTGATGAACAATCTATCGGTCGATTAAAAGTTAGCAGTTAGTTTGCGGGACCTCTAAATTCCCTCTGTAGGTTTTAACTCATCTTCCCAACTCTTTGCTTTCCCCGTATAATATATACTTACTTATTTCTAACAATAGAACCTCCTTATTTTCAGAACGGTTCTGCGACGTGACGCTGTATTGCTCGCCGAGCTTCGCGACTCAGGTAGCCGGCAAGGACACCGTGGAACCACAGAACATACGAGGAGTTTCTTTGAGAGCACACAGGTAAGATATCACTACATAGCATTAAACAAAGTCGCTTTTTCTGTCCCTATGACCCTGTGTCCCTTTCTATGCTTATATCTTCAAACCCACGCAAACGATTCTCATGCGTTTTTTTTTAATAGATAGAATGATAAAGAGAAAGCTTTATATGTATACTAACATACCTTAAATAGTGGGGAAATGCTGTTATACGTATTCGAAGCTGGAGCGGGTCGCTAGTATCTCATAATATGTTCTGATAGCTGCCGCAGCTGAAATCTCGGTCTGGATTCCATTATTATTAATAGCTAACTTCAGAGCGGTAAAGTTATTTGATGACAGTTGCATAGCTACTAAATTCTATTACTGCTGTGCATTGGATCCCAGGTATGATTACTGGGCCAAAGATGCCTTGTGGGTTTTAGAAACTTTCACAAAGCAGCCCAGAGTATGGATGTTTGCTGTATTAAACCCTTGCGAATATCAGGGCAAGTTCTTCTAACCTACAGACAGATATGTGTTGCTGGGAAGTTTGTTGCGCCACTACTTCTTCCCAGCAAAAATCAAAGGAAGTGGTGAAGGGTGGGCCTTTTGAAGGCTGTCTTATGTAAATTCCTGACGTTCAAAAAGTGCTGTCTTGCAGCCAAGTTTGAATAAATGATTTTTTATTTTAATTTTGGCTCGGAGGGTGGAGGATGAAACAGACACCCCAATTTATTTAACTGTAAATAATGAACAGATACATTTCACAAATGAACCACAAACCTCGGTTAGAAGAGAATAAAGCTAATTAATATTAACATGTAATTATATGTAGCGCCGCAACTGGGTCACGTATTATAGATTAACGCAAATCAATACGGGGAGGCTCGCGAACTTTGCCCAATATAGCTGCCATGTGCCTACCTATTTAAATTTTGGCAATGTTATGCTCTACCTATGAGTTGTAACACTCATGGTCTTTGGTTTAGTTAAAAAAAGTCGTGGTGGCCTAGTGGGTAAAGGACCAACCTCTAAAGTATGAGGGCGCAATTTCGATCCCAGGTCAGGCAAGCACCAATGCAACTATTCTAAGTTTGTATGTACTTTCTAAGTATATCTTAGACACCATTAACTGTGTTTCGGATGGCACGTTAAAGTCTAGGTCCCGGATGTCATTGAACATCCTTGGCAGTCGTTACGGGTAGTCAGAAGCCAGTAAGTCTGAAACCAGTCAAGGGGTAATGGGTTGCCCGGGTAACTGGGTTGAGGAGGTCAGATAGGGCAGTCGCTCCTTGTAAAGCGCTAGTACTGAGCTGAATCCGGTTAGACTAGAAGCCGACCCCAACATAGTTGGGAAAAAGGCTCGGAGGATGCTGATGATGTTGACGAACTAAACGTCTTTATTTATTTAAAATGTTCTTGTTTCCCCAGGGTGGTGTTAGCAGCATGTTCAGAACTCCTCGGCACGCTACTAGGAGCGCACGAGGCACAAGGAGAGCCGGTCCTCGTGATCGATGGCGCGGAACCCAAACATCTGAAGGCGTTGCTGGATTACATGTACACTGGGGAGATGAATGTGCATCATGTGAGTTGGAGTTTGATGGTGTTTCGGTGGAAGACTTTTTTGGAGCTGTGTATTTGGTTGTGGTTTTAATTAGTGTTATGTGTTATATTGCATTGTGATGGTACCTGGTGGGATGCACCAGCTGTCAAATCGGCGATTTGATAAACAGGCGGTAATTGTACTTACATGATGCAACTCACCCTTAGACCTGTCAAGCCTGTAGAATAAAAAATCGCTTTATTTGGCACTGCTATAATGATTTCTCGATCTCTCTCGGAATGCCATCCCGCCGGCAGTATACAGACAGTACTAGGAACCAGTTAAGTATAGGTACCTCTAGATGTGATTTGTCATACTAACTAGTTGTTTTTGCTTGCAGTCCCAACTCGCGAGTTTGTTGAAGACGGCCGAGGAGTTACGCATCAAGGGCCTCACAGATATCAGGTGGAACAATAAGGATGAACCGCCTGATTCTCAAGCAGGTATGTCACACAACATATACATAAGCTTTATCCTAAGCGCAACTATCTCTCAGGATGGCACTCAGAACGTCCCTCTTAATGTACACTCTAATTGCTGCAAATTAGGGCGGTTTACACGAATGTAAAGGTACGTCCACATCTGGCAACTGTGCCGTGAATGCGCAGATCCCAAACGGCCCGCAAACTGCGCATTCGCGCGATGTTTACGCACCCTAACGTCAGTTAAAAAGTTAGAAATTGCGGCGGGCGGGAGACTGCTAGGAATACATTAATTGACAGTCTACAAAGCGGTTTCCTCACTCATTCCTTCGTATGTATCCTGTATGAGAAGAGACCGTAGCCCAGTAGTGGGATAGTAAAAAGGCTGATGACAATGACCTCTTAATAAAATTAGTATAGACAACCAATACTCCGACTCCTAAATCATATTCTTTTATTTAAGTTTTTATTTGACTACTAATAACATTTTTTTATTTCTTCCTTAGGGCTAGTAGCAACAGCGACCCCAATAGAGAAGCTCCCCGACAAGCAAGACCCCAAGCCCGCGACCAAGCCGTCCCCCAAGTCGACTCCCGAACCGGAGCCGCGGAAAAACGACTGCAGTGACGTGGAAGTCAAACCGGGGGAGAAATTTAATGTTAACGGTATGTACTAAAATAGTAAATAGGTAAAAAATATGTATGCTAGCTTCTTCCATTGGTTTCACCCGTGTCCCGTGGGAACTATTCTGCGCAAGAACGCAAGCCTTCCTCAATAAATGGGCTAACACTGAAATAATTTCAAATAGATCGGGTAGTTCCTAAGATCAGCTTTATAATATTTGTATGGATGCATAAGAAAATGCTCCTTCTGCTTTTAAAAGTAGGTATCTTATGGACTACCTTGTGTATACGGATAAAATAGCATTTAGCCTTTCCTGATAAATGGGCTATTTATAATTTCAAGTTCTCATATCTGATATAACCTTAATAGCTGTTAAACTTGTAAAGCCAGCTCTGTGGCACTGTGGTAGCTTTTCATATAATTTCTTATTTTTAAAAATCTCAATTCGTATAATTTTGTTTACAGGCGGCCCTCCACCCTTGATAAAACTACCGATGAGAGAAAAATCAAGTCCAATCAAAAGAGAAAACTCAGATTCGTGAGTATACACACTTTTATATAAGTATTAATTAGTATTAATCTTACTATATCTTTACATCATTAAGTATTTACAAATCGAAGTGGATTAGTGATTGAAGCAGTTGCCTATCAAATATGAGAGCGTGGGTTCGACTCCAGATCAGACAGACTCAAGTCCCAATGTCAGTTTTCTAAGTTTTACTTCATTAGGACAACTATCTTTGACTTACAATGACTGAATAAAGCTGATAGAAAATAGTTTGACGCAACCTGGACTTTAAAGTCTTCTTCTTCTTCTCTTCTCTGTTCCCAATTTTATTTCGGGTCGGCGCAAGATGTCATCCTCTTCCATTTTCCCTGTCACTCGTCACACTGACACTCACTACTTTCCTATTCATGTTATTATTGAAATTCGCCTCTAGGCTTTTTTCTAACACAATAATGAATATGCGGTATATTTCGTTTCAGAGATAGTCCGAGTCCCAAAAGACAGCGGCTGACAAGTTTAACGGAACACACGGACGAAGAATGTAGCAGCATTGTTAAATCGTAAGTTATAATTCTAATACTACTCTGCGCACCTGGATAAAAAGTAGCCTATAGCCTTCCTTGATAAATGGGCTATCTAATACTGAAATAATTTTTCAAATCGGTCCAGTAGTTCCTTATATAAGTGCGTTTAAGTAAATAAATTTTTTAGCTTTATACATAGCATTACGGCCAGTCTAACCAAGGTGTATTGGGTTGCCCGGGTAACTGGGTAGAGGAGGTCAGATAGGCAGTTGCTCCTTGTAAAGCACTGGCACCCAGCTGCATCCGGTTAGACTGGAAGCCGACCCCAACATAGTTGGGTAAAAGGCTCGGAGGATGATGATGACATAGCATTACGGCAGACATCTTAATCTAATACTATTTTTTCTTATTTTATAGAGAACATGATCAAGAATGGCGATACGGAAACTTAGTAAGTATTTATTTAAATATATTTGTAAAGATTAGCCGAATACGTTATCTATTCACTTTTTATTTTCTTGAATTTAACAAACAAATCCATTGTATTAATATGAAAAAGTTAACATTTTCTTGTAGCACTCAATATAATTTACTTCAAGAATACCCCTTCAAAAGCAAATCTTGTTTTTTTCTCACCTTTCGTCCTCAAGCTATTCCTCTTTTGTCCTCGTAACTATTCGGCTTTCGTCCTAACTATTCGGCCTTTGTCCTCCAACTATTTAGCCTACGTCCAACTATTCAGCCATCTTCCAACAATTCGGATTCACTAAAATCAAACCAAAAGAAAATCTGTAATGTTCTGCCACTATTTGGCCTTCGTCCTAACTCTAGTATTCTACTGTTATATAGAAAGTGTATGAACAGGACATATCGGCGGAGCGGGTCGTGGGCTGGGGCATGCGCGGCTCCCGGTCCACGTCGAGAGACGCCAGCGATGACGAGTGGGCTGATGCGCCGGCTGATATCGGCTCCTTCTTACATACGAAGCTGAGGGTCGATGGTGATAATAGTGCTGGTGAGTAACTTTTAAACATCTGTTGAACACTTGTCTAAAAAAAATTATGACGTTGAAATAAGGTCCGTTGTGCAGCTACACTTTTTTTAGACAAGTGTTTAACAGATGTTTAAAATGTTGTAGTAAAGCTGTAACAGTCGACTGTATCACGGAATCTCGAAGTTCAAAATGCCGAAGTACTGAAGCCATAAAGTACACAAGATCGATGCACGTGACTTAGAATGTACGCTACATCGAAGTACTGAATTGCGAATGTTCATGATACCGATGTACGGAATATCGAAAGTTTGTTATAGCGAAGTACGTGATTGCGATTGTTCTGAATCCCGATGTACGGAATATCGAAAGTTTGTGACACCGAAGTACCTAATATCGAAGGGTTTAAAATCACGGTATCTGCGGTAATTGGTAATATCAACCGGAAATGCTTTAAATATCGTATTTTGATCAATTTCCAGTAAAAAATGCATTGCTTTAATGTACTTGTGTTAAATCTACGAGATCTTATGTTGTTATTCCACGACTTTGTTTTCGATTTCTGTCGTGGTTCACATTTATTCATCATTATTTGCCGAGCCTTTCCCAACAACCACCCACCCACCTAACATTGTATTGAGGTCTGCATTATATTGAGCCTAGCCTTTCCCCAACAACAATGTTGGGGTCGGTCTACGAGATCTTATGTTGTCGCTCCTTGTAAAACATTGATGCGCCCCTGGCCCCAATACAATGCTGAAAACAAAAAGTGTATATAATATATAATGCAGACCTCAATACAATGTTAGGTGGGTGGGTGGTTGTTGGGAAAGGCTCGGCAAATAATGATGAATAAATGTGAACCACGACAGAAATCGAAAACAAAGTCGTGGAATAACAACATAAGATCTCGTAGATTTAACACAAGTACATTAAAGCAATGCATTTTTTACTGGAAATTGATCAAAATACGATATTTAAAGCATTTCCGGTTGATATTACCAATTACCGCAGATACCGTGATTTTAAACCCTTCGATATTAGGTACTTCGATGTCACAAACTTTCGATATTCCGTACATCGGGATTCAGAACAATCGCAATCACGTACTTCGCTATAACAAACTTTCGATATTCCGTACATCGGTATCATGAACATTCGCAATTCAGTACTTCGATGTAGCGTACATTCTAAGTCACGTGCATCGATCTTGTGTACTTTATGGCTTCAGTACTTCGGCATTTTGAACTTCGAGATTCCGTGATACAGTCGTAACAGTCTTACCACAAAAAGTTTTAAACGTCAGTTTAAGACTTGTCTAAAAAAAATTATGTCGTTGAAATAAGGTCCGTTTTGCAGCCCCACTTTTTTAGACAAGTGTTCAACAGATGTTTAAGTTTTTGTAGTAAAGCTGTAAATGTCTTTAGACTCTGTGCCTTTATAAGTGTTGGAATAAAATGTGATGTGGGAAAAATATACATAGTGTATTTGGGGCAAACTATAATGTGATTCGTAGAAAATATATTGTGATTGGGGGAAAGTAGTGTGATTGGGAGAATCTATAGTGTGATTGGGGGATAATATAGTGTGATTGGGGCAAATATAGTGTGATTGGGGGGAAATTATAGTGTGATTGGGGGAAAATATAGTGTGATTGGTGGACAATATTGTGGGAATATAAAGAATGATTGGATATAATTAGACATTTTTTTCCACAATTTTTATTTTCATCAGAAAGACCAATTACTTCCAACCATTTTGTAGTACCTATGTTTAATCGTAAAATAATAATATTAACATATAATTAATTTTAATTTCTAGACGAGGAATCAAACGAGAGCTTGCCAACGCGTGCCTCCGCGGCGTCGTCGTCCGCGGCCTCCGCCTCCAACGTCGAGTTACGCGTCGAGCTCGCTAAGGCACAGCTAGCGCAGTTGAATAAAAATACTCGTAAGTATATTATACTGAATTAGTTTATGGTAATCAGTTATGGTACCTCTTTTCGCAGCTTGATTAAAAGTAAATAAATGTTATAGTAATTAACGACTCATATGTACAAAGTAAATAGAAGTATGTACAATGAAATAGGCCTTTTTATTTATGTACAAGGCACTAGTTACTATTGTGAAATAGGCTTTTGCAAGTCATAAACCCCTTGTGAAATAGGCTTTTGCAGGCTATTCACCCCTCGTGAAATAGGCTTTTGCAGGCCATTCACCCCTCGTGAAATAGGCTTTTGCAGGCTATTCAACCCTCGTGAAATAGGCTTTTGCAGGCTATTCAACCCTCGTGAAATAGGCTTTTGCAGACCATTCACCCCTCGTGAAATAGGCTTTTGCAGGCTATTCACCCTTTGTGAAATAGGCTTTTGCAGGCTATTCACCCTTTGTGAAATAGGCTTTTGCAGGCTATTCACCCCTCGTGAAATAGGCTTTTGCAGGCTATTCACCCTTTGTGAAATAGGCTTTTGCAAGCCATTCACCCCTCGTGAAATAGGCTTTTGCAGGCCATTCACCCCTCGTGAAATAGGCTTTTGCAGGCCATTCACCCCTCGTGAAATAGGCTTTTGCAGGCTATTCAACCCTCGTGAAATAGGCTTTTGCAGGCTTATATGAAAATACGGTTACAAGTTGCACGGTTCTCAGAAGCAAGAAACTCCATAAGTGGACCTCCTAACGTACCCGGATGGGGTAAAAAATCCTAGGTCCATATCCTGGTGCTGAGCTACCCCTTCCACTCACAACTTTTTGCCAATTTAGTTCAACCGTCTTTGAGTTATAAATAATATAACTTACACGAGTCTCTTTTATTGTGCAGGATTTTACAAAACTACCCACAAACATTTTAAGGTAGTTAAATTACCCCCTATAAAGTTAATCTATATATATAAAAATGAGACCCGCTTTCCGTTGTCACGATATAACATGAGAACGGCATGACCGATTTGGCTGAAAATTAGAGTGGAGGTAACAGACCCGGGAGAAGGTTTTAGGATAGTTTTTGTCACCATCCGACTGCGGGACACGGGTGAAACCGCGTTCGTAAGCTAGTTAGCAATATTTTAAAACATAATATCAATGCTAATGTAAATTAATTTGTTATATTTTAGCGTCGAAGTCGAGTCCGGTAGACCCTCGGTTCTCGGACGTGGTGAAGCTGAGCGACTACCTGCAGCACGGCAGACGCCCGCAGTTCTGGGAGGAGAATTATGTTAGAAGGGTAAGTACTATGTACATATATATTTTTTTTTTACAAAAAATGTCTTAACAATAGAAAGTAATTTCAAATCAAATAAACCGATTAACTGTTAAATGCAATTTGAGTTTATTGAACTTGTGTCACTTTTACTTGGTTCCGTGTCACTTGGAACTTGTGTCACTCCTACATACTAAGACTTCACTGTCCGTCAGACACCACTAGGCATAAGCTGTATCTCTTGAACAGTAATAGCGAGACAGTAAAAACAAATTCTGAAAACTAGAATAAGATAAATATTTTATGTAGGTCCAATATTTTGTATCAGTCTTATACAGGGATATCGGGTTGCCTGTGTAACTGGGTTGAGGAGGTAAGATAGGCGGTCCTAGTCAAAAACTGGACTCAGGTGCATTCGGTTAGACTGGTAACCGATCACAACATAGTTAATTGTGTTAGTTGGCAAAAGACTAGGCAGATAATGATGATTTATAATTTATTCTTTCAGGTGATGGAGGCAGTAAGACTCAAAGAATTAGAAATGAAGCAAGCGGCAGAGATCTTAGGCGTCAGCTACGGCACGCTGTATGGGAGGTATCGCGACGTGTACGGCTGCATCAACAGGCCTTACCGGTTAGTTACCCCACTGCGGGAGAGTGCGTTATGCTTGTATTCTGTGTTACTTATAACAAGCACACACCTAAGCTTTAGTACTAGGTTTAATAGGTGTAATCTTGAACAAAGCTAAAGGTTTAAGTTTTTTTATTGAGTTAATTAAAAATGATGAAAAATAATGTAATAAGTAATTTGTGAAGATTTTTAACCAACTTCCCAAACTTTAAAATTATAATAGAAGACACACTTTTTATGTCAGAATTTTAAATAAGATAGCACAAACAAAAAGGTGCACTTTTCACTACGTCCTGGTCCTGGTATTATGACTGGAAATAAAATGTCAAAGAAAGTCCTAAAATGATGAACAACCTTCTCTGCAACACATCTATTAATTCTTTTTCTTTACCATATAATAATGGCGTCCAAGGACAATTTCGGCAACGTCGGTTCTCATAAGTAGATCCGCCAGCTGCGCAGGACATATTATAAGAACACGCACATTTGCTTGGACACAGGTGCACTCACTATTCCTTCACTCTCATAACCTGATGGGACGGCAATCCGACACCACCGGAGATAAATCACAAGACATTAATGTGCGCTTTCTTTAATACGGCTCACTTATAACTATGTATGTAAGAAAATCTTGGAATCTTAATTTGACCCACTTTTTACCATACAATAAGTATATTTTCCATAAGCTCCAAGCCCCTAAATTAAATTACTTTCAGAAATACCAGCGTTAACTCTATCCCCTCTCCCCCTAGGGCGGTACGAGAGTTCTGGCAAGCGAAGGGACCCTCAGAGGTCCTAGAACGACTGCAAAGGGGAGAGTTAACGCTCGACTCGGCGGCAACCGCTTTGGGAGTCAGTATCGCGAACTTAGCAGCCCATGTTGCTGACTTCGGAGTCCCGGAGAAAGGTAAGTTTCGGTTATGGAAAATAAATTGACTAGCGGAGATGTTATAACGGAAAATCGACTAAGAAAGTAGTCTGTCTTCGCCTTTATACGCTTTCTTTAGACCCGATTTTTTTTTTGTTATACCTACTAAAAGCTGACAGAGTCTCAAAGAACCCGAACGCCTCGTTAATTCACTCGTAACTGATCGTTTTGGTCATGCCAATCGTACTGTTTGGCGCCTGACTTACCTGCATTATAGCATCTCCGCTCTTTCCTTGCTCCCTTTGGGTCTATTTTGAACTCATCAACTCACAATCAGCTTCAAAAGTAGCTAAACAAATGAAAATTTTCGAAAAATTCTAAACCGCGTCGTCAATAAATTACCAGATAGAGCTTCGGAAGTACTTGACCGACTTCAAAGAGGGGAGATGTCGCTTGAGTCAGCGGCCACGACTTTGGGCGTTAGTGTCGCGAAATTGGCCGCCCATGTCAACGACTTTGGGGTTCAAGAGAAAGGTATGTTGGGGAAACACAAAGTGAGTCGTACCTAATCACATTAAATTAAATACCTTAATATACGTCGATTAGAACATAGAAAACAATAAAATTCGTAAATTAAAAAAAAATAATAATCAAAGTTAATCCTACTTATATTATAAATGTGAAAGTTTGTGAGAATGTATGGATGTATGTTTGTTATTCAATCACGCGAAAACGGCTGGACCGATTTGATTGAAATTTGGTATATAGATAGATGATACTCTGGATTAACACATAGGCTACTTTTTATCAACACACCACGCGGGCGAAGCCGCTGGCGGAAGCTAGTAGAATATAAATGTGCGAGAATCAGATCACCATATAAGAGTCAGTCATTACAAACAACGGAAATTCTCCCTTGAACGCTGACAGCTGTCAGCTGGTCAAAACATTTGATACTCCTAACTTTATCTCTGCTTTATACATGATGTAAATTATGAAAACGAAAAATGATTCCTGTGGCCAAACCACTGAATGGATTAGGTTAATTCTTTTACAATTCGCCATAGAATATCATAGAGTATAAGTGATAGAATTTAATGTGATTAGGTACGACACACCCGATGTATCTTTTTGATATTACATTCAGCTTCAAAAGTAGATACCGTACAAGTAATGTCTATCTCCTGTCTCAAGTGACAACAGTAAAACATATAATATATATCATAGATTGGGAAGAAAGAAAATATATAATGAAAATTAAAAATATTCTAAAATTGTCTTTGCATGGAATAAAAAGCTTTTTATTTTAATATTAAAAAATTCTGATTTGTTCAGCTACTTTTGACGCTGATAGTACATTTTGTTAGCTTTCAATTATAACTAGCTTGTGACAGCGAATTCACCCCCGTAAAGCGACTTCACGCATACGGATCAAAAATAGGCAAAATCTGCCTCGATAAATATGAGCTAAGGCTGAAATAATTTCGTTTTTTTCTGACGCGAGTGGAACCGATGGTGAAAGCTAGTATTTTATAATTAACTTTTTCCCGTTGCTCAATATCCTAACCCGCGCCACATCGCGATATAAGTAGACGCGTATAAGACGCGCGTAGACGGAAAGTGACAAAAACTATCCTATGTACAAATGTAAATTAAAAAAAAAAATATATGTCCTCCCGGGTCTAAGCTACCTCCTTTCTTTTAAAATTAATTGGTCCAGCCGTTCACGTCTGATAGCGTGACGAAGGAACATAGGGATTCATTTATATTATAAACAACATGTAACTTGACTAACGCACATCCTGAAATTAGTTTGTTCAGAATCGTTTACTGAATCGATTTATATCATTTTTAATATAGGTAATTTTTTATTCCAAAAATAATTACAACTACGGAAATTATTGTCATATTAATCCTGTACACTCAAAACAAATTCAAATAGACCGTAACTCAAAGTAATAAGACTTCGTGTATTGTCGGCTTTTTCCGTAGTTTCGTTATGTTGTGTCGAGTCGAGCGGCGCGCGGCGCGATATTTGCGTGCGTAGTAGTATGACCAAAAAGTTCTCCAAGAATTGGTATAACTAATTTAGTATATAACAATGCATATACATGTTAAATTAAAAATTCAGTGTTTGTATTATGATCATAACATAATATTCTAATTAGGGTGTTTAAGGGTGTGCGTTAATTACGTTACATGTTGTATATATATGTAGATTTCTGAATTTATTTTATACGCTTTTATAACAAGCAACAATAACCCAGGTATGGTTGCAGACTTCGAGCCGATCCCCATAGAAGTGGACCCGTCGCTGAAGATGCGCTCGCGCACGTATAGCGCCGGCGCCGCCAAGACTGCGAGAAAACAGGCTACCAGTTGTACTGTTAATACTGGGGACCAGAAGGTATGAAACAACACATTTTTTTTGTATGTGTCTTTTAGTAGTTTTAAGTATTTTTTCATATAAATGTAAAAGGAACCTTTTTATTCACAAATTGGTTTTAAATTGACCAGGTTTACAAAAAAAAATGTTATTTAAAGTAGGCTGAAAATCTGCACTTTTTTAAGGTTAAAACAAAAGGCAGCCTCCAAAACGCCCGTTCTTCACCACTTCCTATGTGTTTTTGCTGGGAAGAAGATATGGTGTAACAAACTCCCCAGCAACACAATTTAAATACAATTCAAATGTTTTTCGAAATAATGTTGTATTTTGCATTTAAAAACTTTTGGACAAAGATCACGTCTTATACCTAATGTTAACTTCAGTGTAATGTATAAAATGTATATTTGTATTTCCTGCTACCAGTCGAAGCATCTACCCGTTCTTTCTTGGAATTTTACTTCTACACATAGGTATCCTATTTGCTGTAAATACACAGATCTTGTTTAGCACCTTATTTTAACGTCTAATTTGTTCCTCTAGCCACCGAAGAAGCTAGTGGTGAGTTCTGTGACGGACGAGGAGCCGATCCCCGCCACCGTCATCGCCGCGCACGACGCCAAGCCCGCTACCGGCAACAGTGAGTCACTCATTATAATACTCCTAAGCGACGGATTGACAAAGAAATCCTTGAGTGACTTAAGTAAAAGGGTGTCTGTCCTTCACGCTAGAACTACTGATTCGATCTATCTAGCCTAGGCCTAATGTAGGCTACTTTTAACTTGGTTGCGGGGAAGACGTTTTCCCGGAAAGGGGGTAAAATTGAGGATCTGGGTCTACAAATCCAGACGATCGTGCTAATAAAAAATATACAGGAGTAGAAATTATTGAGCCATGTTTCAGTTAGGATTTCAAAATTTTAATTTTGCTCGAGATTTCACCAGTAAACCGTAAATCTTTTTAAGTTGGCCACTTCTACCACAAAGACATCCAGAAAAATGGCCTTGTATAAGTTATTTAAAATTCCTCCATTCATTATACAATTTATAACTTTCGAGACATCACTGGCTTGAAATACTAAACAATTTTTTTTGTCCCCAGCAGGAAAATGGCCATCAATAAGAGTAGCGAGCCTCGACTCTCTCAGAGGGAACGATCCCCCCTCCACCGCGCCTAACCCAGCTCCCACCCCCGCCCCCGCCTCGCCCTCCGCCCTCATGCGGACACGGCCCGACCTGACCATCGTCGCCGCCCGACGAGTCCCGGACAAAACCGACGATGACGTCACCACGTGATGCACCAATCACAACGGATAGAACTATACGACCCGTGCTCTAGTGACAAAGTGCCCTTTTTAATCTCCAACGAGGTTTCATTCTTCGCGTTTGACAAATATTTGAAGTTTGACAGGTGACGTTTGTGACAGCTGTCTGTTTCGGCGGGAGTTTTGACGTTTAAGTGATGGTGATTTGTTTTTGTGTTGTTTTGGTATGTTGACAGCTTGTATGATTCCGTCTCTGTCTGGTTTTGTGAAGAATATGAAAAGTTTGTGTTTATAAATGCTAATTTGCTGTCGTGATTTTGCACGCATATGAGAAGATTATTCTTTTTGACATTATTGAGAGTTGCATGTAAAATACATAATTTACATAGTTTAAAAGTATAAAAAACTTTAGCAGCCTCTCCGATATTTTTTAAGTTTTTTTTTTCTTAAAATTGTTACTAAGACGCGGGTCATGTCCTAAGTTATTATGAAATTAAGCTATGACCAAACAATATTTAATACTTAGATGAAAAAAAAAACTTTTTCATACACTCAGAATTTTGTTATAAACTTTTAA
Source organism: Helicoverpa zea (assembly GCF_022581195.2). NCBI lineage: Eukaryota > Metazoa > Arthropoda > Insecta > Lepidoptera > Noctuidae > Helicoverpa > Helicoverpa zea. The sequence continues at coordinate 6,561,613 of NC_061480.1, read as the reverse complement.
AAAAGTTATAATAAAAAAAGACGAACTTACTAATCTCAAAAACAGAATATATTAAATTAAAATATATTAATATGGTATTGTCTTTTTTTAATTTAAATATCTAAATATGTTTGTGATTAAAACCCATACATATTTATTGTAATCAATGTAACTGAATAATTTATTTAAACTTGACAAATAAAAAAATATATATAAAAATTAATTGATTAACTATAGTTCCTCTGAGATTTTAGACCTTGACTTCTAATGAAGAAAGATACACCGTGACTTTTTAGTCGTCTTACAACGGCAGCCCACTTCATGTATCCAATGACTATACTCTATCCACAGAAGCAAGAGCTAAAAGGTAAACAAAGAATGACACTTTTTCAAGATGGCGGTATAACCCGACCGATGACAAAATCACAGATACTGCGAAAATTTTACACAAAAATGTGACGTTTTGTCATCGGTCGGGTTATACCGCCATCTTGAAAAAGTGTCATTCTTTGTTTACCTTTTAGCTCTTGCTTCCGTGGATAGAGTATAGTAAACCACCTATTATCTTAATTAAGTAAGGCTATAAAATTAATAATCGTGTCTAGTGGTATTTTATTTCGGATACATTGAGTGGACCACCTTTGTAAGACGACTAAAAAGTCACGGTGTGTATTTAAAAAACTTTCGGTCAGCACCATTTAGCTATAACGATAACCGAACCATTTTCAGTTGTCAAATCACCGATTTGATCAATAGGCGGTTAGTATAAGACTCCGTCCGTCGTACCACAAAAACTTTTAAACGTCAGTTTAACACCTGTCTAAAAAATGTCAGATTATGACGCTGAAATAAGGTCCATTTTGCAGCCACACTTTTTTTAGACAAGTGTTCGACAGATGTTTACGTTTTTTTAGTAAGACCACATATGCTTTGGTTATCGTTATAGTTAAATAGTACAACTTTATAAAAAGTCCGAAATTGTTAATGGGACGTTACGTCAAAGTTTGACAGTTGAAACAATATGGCCGATTGTTAATGATTCTGAACTCAAAATATTTCGAAGAACTATAGCCAATCAAGTCAGTTAATATTGTAGTAATTACTATAATTACTTTCCATTTAGTATAGTTTATTTACGACTGATTTAATTTGTGACCAACTGGCTGTTGTTTCAAATATTAAAAAAAAATAGCGCATCGACAACTTCTGTAAACAGATAAAAATAATGATTTAGTTTCTACACTAGACTAGTATCACTATAACAATATTTATCCGTAAAAGTATAGCAGTTTCCTAGTTTTAAGTACATGTACAGACACAAATTTAAAACAACAGCCTGTATAACCGGAAGACAGATAACACAGGATGCACATTTCCATAGATTAAAAAAATCAAATGAGTATTATAATGAAAAAAAAACTCAACCTGTAACTTTAGAGTATATAATAGTTGTAATATATAATCATTTTTTATTAATATATTATTATAATAGATTTAGATATAAATATTATATAGTAGAGAAGTATATTAGAGATATACATACATATATATTTTTTAACACTCGCTGTTTTCTAGAGGCCTTCGCGAAGACGGTCGTAGGTAAATATTTATTGCTTATACAGGATGTTTAATATTGTAACTAGTTTAAACTGGATTATGTCAGTTTTGATTCCTCGTTTTACAATATCTTCGACAGCAATGCACGTTGAAGATAATTTACTCAGTTTAAGCTCAGTATTCGATATTCATACTCAAATGTTTCGAATTTGCCTTTGCATTCTTTTATAAAATGTCATACTAGTTGCACGGTTAAAAAACTTTGGTCTCATGATGATGATGATGATGATGATGATGATGATGATGATGATGATGTCCTCCTAGCCGATTATCGGCTACGGCGGCTGTTCACATGTAAGGAGATTAGCCAACTAAGCAGGACATATTATAGTGCACGAGCATTTGCGCAGACACAGGTGCACTCACTATTCCTTAACTCTCATAGCCCGATGGGACGGTAATCCGACACGACCGGAGAGAGATCAGGCGCAGGACCGACATTTACGTGCTCTCCGATGCACGGGTGTATCAATCACCAGCTTCCAGGCTCCGGGCTGCTTTGTGAAAGTCTTCTAAAACCCACAAAGCGATTTCGGCCCGACTCGGGAATCGAACCCGAGACCTCGTGCTTAGCAGCCGCACTAGCGACAGCTAGACCAACGAGGCAACAATTGGTCTCATAGAGAAGAACCAGCAAGAAACTCAATGGGCGGTCTTTTTAAGAATGATAAATAATATTGTCAATACTCATTTCTAACTCAACCCTTCTAGTAAAATAGTAGTAAAATTATTTATTCAATCTTTAAGAAATCTTGTTTTATTTATAAACTTAAATTCCTTATGAGCAGTGTTGGGCAAAATTTAGTTAACTAATGATTGATGACTAATGATTGAATGTGTTAGTTATGATTGAAGACTAATGATTATTTAGTTTAATCACAAGGTGATGACTAACGATTGATTAGTTTTAATCTTAATCAAATAATCATGATTATTTATTTATGATTGATATTTTTTAATACCGGGTAAAGTAGTTTTTTTTTTCTGCATCTTAAAAAAATACTGAATTGCACACAAAACGTTACAGTAGGTTAGGTTAGACTTTAGTGTTTTAGTTAAATTCAGTATTTTTTGGTGGTCAGATAAATACATGCCCCGGTAAAATACTCGTAAGGCACTAAGAGAAAATCAATCGTTTGATACAGGGTGTACGGTACAGCCCCTGAAAACTGACTCAGATAATGCTCCTGAGCAAAGTCCACAAAGAAATTGTTCTCGGAAATTTAAAAGAATTTTTGACATCTCCATACAAAATTGGCTGCCGAGTCGCATATGTCTAAATTTTTTCTGGCTGCAGAGTCAATTATTTTTTTTTCCGAACCTAATTCCTTCAATGCTTTACTCAAGATGATGGCCTGAGTCTTCGATCAGCTGATCCTTACACCCTGTATGTGTAGTGTACCAACACCTGTGCATTGAGCTTAGTCATACATTCATGATTAAAACTAATGATTGACGATTTGCGATTAACGAATTTAGTCATGACTAATGATTGATCTCGTTAGTTATGATTATATTAGTCATGACTAAAATAATCATGATTAGATCAATCATGATTGATCAATTGATTGAATAAATTAGTTGATTTGCCCAACACTGCTTATGAGTCGTGCTGATCTAGTGGTTAAAACAACAGCGCTCTGAAGTATTACCGCTCAATCCTCCTCTGTGTAAGCCGCATGCCTGTACCCTGCAGGGGACAATAAAAATATCTTATAGATATTTTTCAATAATATTATTTTAGATATTTTCCTCATATTTTTCATATTTTATCGTCATAAAAAAATAAACCGGTCATATTCTTATTTAAGCGTGTTACAATATTAAATACAACCTGTATAGCAAAAGTTGCGGGCACCATAATCCTAATCTCCTACAAGACTATCACTTTGATAATCTAACAATATATCGAGTTTATCCTCAAATATATCGATAGCTCGTATCGATACTGGCACCTCTAGTATCTACATCATCATCATCTCCCGAGCCTCCCAACTATGTTGGGGTCGGCGTCCAGTCTAACCGGATGTAGCTGAGTACCAGTGCTTTACAAGGAGCGACTGCCTATCTGACCCCCTCAACCCAGTTACCCGGGCAACCCAATACCTCTTGGTTAGACTGGTGTCAGACTTACTGGACTACCTGACTGCAGAGGATCGGGAGATGATGATGAAAAAAAAAATATAATGGATACAGAAACTTCTTTTGGAACTTATTTTATAAATCTATTCATTATTTATTTATTATTTAGATCAATTTATTTAACTAGATAATTTTACAAAAGTATTTAATTTTCTTAAAAAATACCAAATCATATATTTCTTTTTGTACCTATCTCTCGCTAGAGGCGCTAGTGTCGACTCAAAAAGCTGAAAAAAACTAAATCAATTTGACATAATTATCCTCACTAGAACTAAAAATATATTATACAACAAGAAATAAATTAATATATATTTGTATATTATAATAAAAAAATATATAAAATAAACTGTCGAATCCATGAAAAACCGTCGTTGTAATTTGTAATATAAGTTGTAGATATAATATGGCGAATATATAGAGAAATATATAAAAATATTTATACAATAACTTTGTTCCTCTGACTTAGATAATATGTGCTTTATTTTGTGTTAGCTTTTAGCAATATAAATAACATATTTTACTCTACAATTATTTTTCTTCATTTTCGTCCGCCTCTCTGAATTACATTGACATATATCTACATCAAATATTATTTTTCATAATAACTAATTTAAATTTCGTCAAAAACGGTTCAGCCGTTTTGTATGTTTTCTTGACTTCTGATAATTGCTACTTGCTAACATTTAATAAGCAAGCTAGGAAGTTATTGTTATATTTAATTATATAATTTGTATAGATTTAATATTGTTTCATGTCTTGTAAAGAAATCCATTATTAATACGGTTTGTATATATGATCCAAAAAAATATATAAATAAAAAAAAGATAAATCTATGTATAAATTATACAATTTCAGAACACACAAAATTGGTTGACTCAATATGGTCATGAGAGTTCATTCAATTGTGAACGACCCCTTTTACAGCCCTTAATAAGGTTCTTAAAAAGTTACAAATAACCCTGTATTGTTGTATAATTCTGAGATTCATATGTATACTTCTCGCCAAACTTTATGTCGTCTTCGAACATTATGCAAGTCACTATGTAGAAACTATTTGTAGGTATCAGCAAGCGACTGAAGTCAGTGTTCCTGTGCTCGTAAATCAGAGTGCCTAGTGCGAGTTTTGCAAGTTAACTTTCTCGATGCGTAAATCATCATGCAACTGAATTACGTAGCAATAATTTTAGAACTGCCTTCTTAATAAAGCCTGTCATCGCCACTCCGTTGTATTATAAACGCGCTCACTTGCGAAATAGTAAACGTCATTATCCGGAAAAATTAATGAACGTGCTATATTCTAATCATGTGATGTAGCATACGACTCCTTACTTCAGCCAAGTTATAACTACGTATCTAGCGCGTAAACTTACAAAAGCCGGAATCAGCACTTGTTGCGAGACGCCATAAAATTTGACGAGAGCTTTTCCATTTTTGAATTTTACTTTTTCAAATTTTGTTTTTTCATAAGTATATGAATATGTATTTTTGGATTATATAAACGTAACGAATACTCATTTCCTTGCTTATGAATAAAAGTGTACAGTGACTTTAAAAAATAACTTATTACATGAAATATGAACACTGGAAGAAAAAAAACATAAATAATAATGTAAATAAGCCCGAAATCTTTCAAAAAAAGTTGTCTTCCGTGAACAATAAAATGTCACTGTATACAAAGTTACTTTTGTATATATTTGTTGGTTTTTGCTTAAAATAAAACATGTCCTTAATAAAACATGGATTTGTATAAGGCCGCTATATTTGTTAACTAAAATTAAAATTTATTTATTCGTCAAAAAGAATTACAATATTTTTTTTCTGTCAAAATTTATAACACAAACTTAGTTTGACATAACGTAAAAGTGATATTCTCACTCAAATTTTTTGTTTGGTGGAATCTCGCTAAAAAATTACTTGGTTGGTTGAGTTAAAATTCATCCCCATCGCTGTCGACTGGGAGCGTACCCAAGAGGCTGGCAGCATTACCTCGTTGGATGGCCATGCTGATCCTTTGTCCGAGGTAATAGCCAGCCTTTTCACGTTGATACCTTTTATAAATATTTAGCAATTTTACTTTAAGTTAAGTTTTGATACATATAACGGCTTTTATCGACAAATATATACAAAAGTAACATCCCTGACCCACCCTAACAAAATTGTATTATAATATAAAAATATGGAGACGAAGTAAAATGATAATTATTTTTTATAATTTATCCAAAATTGGATGTCTTGTACCAAATTGTCTTTGTACTGTAATTTATATTAGTTAAATAAATATTATATACGGGACTCGATGATAATGAAATCGAGCTTTAGAAAGAGATGCTTCGTGTACTTTCGGCTCTGTATAGCGCTGTCTCGCTCACACATTGCTTATCTTTATCAACAACTAATTTTCCTTACATTGAAAAATGGTTCTTATAACAAAGACTTATGAACGGTTTTTACGAATAGTAATTGTGCTTGAATTAAATGTACTAAATACATTGTGAAGGAGACTTTTTATATAGTGGATCTAAGTTCCATTTTGCAATGTAACAAAATATGTTGAAACAATAATTGAGCGAGGTGTGACGTCACAAATGTGCGACAGGGATAGCGCTCTACAAAACGGAAGATATCCAATTGTCTCTTTCTAAAATTCGATGTACACACGACAGGACGTCAACCTACCTTAAGCTGTCAAATGTCTTAAATCGATTTTCAACCTTATAACAATAGTGAAAGGTTCATCATCCTCCGAGCCTTTTTCCCAACTATGTTGGGGTCGGCTTCCAGTCTAACCGGATGTAGCTGAGTACCAGTGCTTTACAAGGAGCGACTGCCCTATCTAACCGCCTCAACCCAGTTACCCGGGCAACCCAATACCCCTTAATGGAAGGTTAACGTCGTAATCGATTGGTGAAATTCGACAGATTCGGATGGGTTGACTATTGTCGTTTGTATTATTTTTCTTCGGGTTCCAAGCTAAGTTTTTTGTTATCAGACTCATAGGCTACAATAGTATTTATTAAGAAGATTTTTTTTATATTATAAATAATATTTAGTTAGTTTTTTTTCGTCAGAAATTGTTAGTATTTTCTATAGTTTAGTTTGAGAACTCATTATTTTTAGTTTTTATTGTTATTTGTAAGTATGTCACAATGGTTTTGTGTGTGTTTGCTGTTTTGGAGTATTTACTTGTTTTTCAAAAAATGATTTTGCTTATATTATTCAAAATATCTGAACTGTCTAAAATTTTGCTAAAATTATAACAATTTAATTTTGCGTGGCCTACATAACCTTTTTCTAAATTAATAAAAAAAACAAATTATTATCAAAAAAATAAGTAAATATACCAAAACAGTGAAAAGGGCGAAAATTTTACGTTTCAAGTAAAAAAGTTGTTTTCTATCAAAATGTTATAATCATTCATATTGGTTCTTGTAAAAAATAATAACCTGCAACTTTTATAACTAATATTACACCCGCCTTTACTCTTGTAAGTTAAGCTCACGTAAGTAACTTTTTAGAACTTTTGAGAATTAAAAAAATTGTTCCCAAGAAAGTGATAGATGGCGTTGTACCTACTACGTTACTGGGCCTTTGCCAAAATGCCAAGGATAAAAAAATAGTACATTGGGCCGATCCTTTTAAGTAGCTTGGTTCAAGAAAGTCACATTTCTGGACAAATTGTTTTCAAAATCTCTCAGGACATTCGTATAATAATCTGACTTTTTTTTTAACGACGTCAAAAATCTTCAAATGACCCCTCCCGCTGTGGGTTAGCAGCGGTGAGGGAGTGTCAGACTCTTACTGGCTGAAAACCGTCGTGTTCCGTCGTAGGCTTTTTATGTACCAGGGCTGCGGTAGCTCGCGCGAACAATCCCGCAGATAATAATCTGACTTCTTCTCCTTTTAATCCACTTCTATTCCTTATTTTCTATTTCTTTAATTGTTGATGACAACTACTTTTCGATATACGACCTCAAAATTATATGACGTTAATAAGATATGACGCTCCGTTCCTTGCAGTCACGTACCAAGATCAACGCCATCTAGGCATTAGCTAGGAAAATAACAAAAAGAAAATCCTTCATTAACTTACGATAAAGTTATGAATGTAAAACCCCTTCGTAAGTCGCTTACAGTAATTTCTTAGGACTCCTTACACTTACGGAAGTCACTTACGTACTTTTACGGAAGCAACTTACAAGAGTAAAGTCGGGGTTGTAACATTTATTCTTGTTATTTTCTTGTCATTGGTTAGCTAATCGGTATTTAAACGTAGTTAGATCTGTTGATATTTTTAATAAATTCGTCATTCAAAAGTTTTTTTTTTTTGTATTTTGTTCTTTATAAATGAAATTGTTATGCCACTGCGGAAATTGAGCTTCCATTCAGGCCCAGCGCCTATTTTTACGAGGTAAGTAAAAATATAACTTAAAGATATGAAAATAAAGTTGAAATTTCAGTGTTGTAAATGAAAATGAAATCTTGTATGCATGCATGGAAATTTCAACCATATTGCCATGAGATTAGGTTATATATTTACTTATCTCTTAAAATACTTTGCCGAACTATTAGGGTCAATTCCCACTGAAAGAGCAGCGGCCGGCAGCGGCCGGCAGCGGCCGTAATTGCAAGGGATTGAGCGCGAGCGCGGCGGGCCGCGCGGCGCCGCGCGGCGCCGCACCGCGCCGCGCTCTTACATTTTCGGTGCTCTTACGGCCGCTGCCGGCCGCTGCTCTTTCAGTGGGAATTGACCCTTATCGGCGCAGGCATAAATACAGAAAAAATCACCTTTTGTTTCTGAGCACTTTAAATTATTTATTTCTAAACGACAATCTCTTTGATATAATTAAATTGTTCTTTTTATACAATCCTTAGACGGCGTTGTTCCAAATAAATCTTTTATTTCTTTGCATAAACATAAAAAGTCTGCTTTACTGACTTATTGAATTTCAAACGAAATAAAAGAAAACCTAAATATTTGGCCAGAAAAAAAATATTTTTTTAAAATATTTTTTTTGTTTTCAATGTAGACATCGCCTCTTATTATTTAGTAACTGTGTTTTTTGCATAGCTATCAAGAATCATACTTATATATGACAAATGTACGCCCCGAATGCAATCTAGATAATTTATGTATATCGACATTAAAATGTATTTGTTTTGTTGTTGCGTTTCGCCATCTCGACAAAACATAACTGTTAGGAAATTATTAAAAATAAAAAGTTAATCAATATTGTCTTTTTTTATTTCTCTATTCCCGACTTTCATAGCTGAATTTCAGATTATTTTTTTCGTCCTTTTTATCGTCCCACTACTGGGCTGCGGCCTCCTCTCACACGGAGGATTGAGCGTTAATCACCACGCTTGCTCAATGCGGGTTGCTGATTTCAGACTATATAGGTAGTCCAGGCTTTCTCAAGATGTTTTCCTTCTCCTTTTTATCAGCCATTGGTGTCTAAGATATACTTAGAAAGTACACACAAACTTAGAAAAGTTGCATTAGAACTTGTCTGACCTGGAATCGAACCCACACCTACATACTCGAGAGGTTGGTTCTTTATCCACTAGGCCACCACGGCTGCTTACTGTTTTCATAATAAAGTTTCTTTTAATATTAATGAGGCCATTTGTAGAGATTTTCATTTATTAGGATTGACTTTGAGGGAGCTCAAAAAATTACTGGAAATGAAACAAGTATTTGTAGTAATTTATTGATATCTTATTTCACGATTTTAATTGGTGCTCCAGAACATTTTATTTGAAGTGAATTAAAAACAAGA